>NC_085991.1:25665333-25979395 GCF_030014385.1 Trichomycterus rosablanca | reverse complement strand
TTTTAGTTCTTTTTAGAATCTACAGGTTTTGACTGTTGTTAGAAATATGTAATCTTAGCTGTGCTATCAACTGATCAAGGGGGTTGCTCATTGCTGCTCCAACTGGGGCCTCTGCTATCCAAAATCTGAAGCGCCTGCAAGGGAGATGAAAGGTTTGCAGATAGAAGTGTGACTTGTGACTCTCTGGCAGGTGAAAAGAAGTGGTCAACGGTACGTGTCAAAGGGCGTACGTGAAAGTCAGTGTTTGTGTGTGTGTGTGTCTGCAGTAACAAAGGAAATTACAAGCTGGAAATTAAACAATAGAGAGCACGGAACATCTGAGAGAACAGACTGGCTCTGGCCTGTCAGGTAATCAGTATGTGCTGTTCTCTTCATTAAAGTTTGAACACCCTGCTGAAGGTTGCTTGTTAGACTGAGGATTTGATTACACACAGAACAGAGCAGTAATAATCCTGTCCTCAGCTGAAGTCGCTCAAATAATGGCTCCCAACCCGGAAGCCGTGCTTACTTTCTGCCGTAGTTGGGCTTTTACCCTTTTGCTTCTTGCGTACTTCTTTTACCTTGCTGTCGGTGGAGTTATTTTCATGGCGCTTGAGCAGTCAGAGCAGGATTTGCTTGTTGCTGATGTACATGAACTTCGAGTGAGGTTTTTGGAGAAGAACCAGTGTGTGAACAAAAGCAGTCTGGAGCATTTGTTGAGGAAGATACTCTTAGCTGGTAAACGTGGAGTGGCTGTGTTAAAGGCTGACAGTGATGAGTATAACTTTGACTTTACGTCGTCGCTGTTTTTTGTTACGACTTTTCTTACAACAACAGGTGAGCCGCGACTAGCATACCAGTAGCCAGTCCAAACTGACCAGTTTTACTTGTTGAATATGGTGATTTAATGTATAAAAATTATAATTATAGGGCGCCCAGGTGGCGCAGCGGGATATTCCGCTAGCACACCAGCACAGAGTTTCCTTGGTTCGAAACTCGCCACCGGTCGGCAGGTCGCCATCTGGCGGGCATAATTGGCAGTGCCTGCAGCAGATACTAATTGGCCACCGTATCTGCAGGGTGGGGGCCAGACTATGTGTGGGTGGGTGGGTCTTCATACGCTGTGTAAGGACCCTGATTGGCAGAAGAGACGACTGCAGAATGCAGGGGTGAGAAGAGGAGGGCTGTGCACGTGTCGGAAGAGGTGTGTACAGTGACGTGCTCTCCTTGGATGCAATCTGGTATCTCTCAGCAGCGGAAGACAAACATTGAGTGTGTTAAATCGGGAGGAAAATGGAAAGAAAATGCATTAAAAAAATAATAGAGCTCCTGTAGCTCATCTGCAACAATGCTTTATGTGTTGTGCTTTCTTTAAATGATTTTCTGTTCACCAAGATAGGATAAAAGAGTGTAGTTACTATCAGCCTACACCAGTCTGGTTATTCTACAGTGATCTCTCTCCTCAACAAGGTGTTTATAGCCTTAAAGCTGCTGCTCACTGATATTTGGAGTATTCTGTGTCAATGCTAGTGATTGTTTTGCTTGAAAATCTCAGGGTATCAGCAGTTTGTGACATACTGTAACCAGTTACAGCCTGGTACCAAAAATCACGCCATGGCCAAAATTACTTGGATCACAATTGATATATCGGTATAACGGTACTTAAAATACCTCAACAGTCCGTATGACTGGCTTATTGGATAACTACATGAATAGGTGGATGTTCCAAATACAGTGGTCAGAAAGTTCTTTAAAAATGATAATGTGCTCGGGTGGCGCAGCTGAAATCTGGACCTGATATCAGCTTGGCTGGGCGTCCACACAAAAACCGTGGGAGGGAGGGAGGGCGGGAACGTCGGACAAGGTCTCTTCCCTCTGCGATATGCGAAATTCGGGACTCGTCCAAGAGCCGGCGGACAAGTTTGTGTGTGTGGGTGGGTTGTCCTCCATATACGATACGGTTTTGTGTGCAAATCCAACACTAGCAGGTGAAAAGAAGCGGTCACAGATTGGACAGGGGTGAAGGTGGTAATCGGGTTCTACTTTAAAAAAATATATATTTTCTTTATTTTCGCGTCCAGTTGCCCTATTGCGTCATGCTTCCTCTCCACCAATGCCGATCCCTACTCTGATTGAGGAGAACTAAGCTAACCCACGCCCCCTCCAACACGTCGGCAGCAGCCGTATGCATCTTATCACCTACACTTTGACGAGTGTAGGTTGTGTACGGAGAGACACACTCTGAGAGCACTCTTTTTCTCATCTCTGTGCAGGCGCCATCAATCAGCCAGCAGAGGTTGTAATTGCACCTGTCATGAGAGAGAGAGAACCCATCCGGCTAAATCCCACCCATATCTGAACAACAGGCCAATCGTTGTTCATGTGGCCGCTCAGCCTTAGCCGGCAGGCAGAGCTGACATTCGATATGATGTATTCGAGATCCCAGCTCTGGTTCCAGCGTGTGTTTTTACCGCTGTGCCACCTAAAATTGACTGAATAATGAGGGAGCATCCAATGCTTCATTAGCAGTGAAGGCAATCCCAGCATTCAGCATTTCTCACAAAAAACTATAAATATGGAGGATGAATGTGGAGCAACGAACTAGTTGTTTTTAAATGTAAATTAGCTAGCATGCTAGCGGGTTGTGCCGCCTCAACCCATTTGAATGGCCTGAGGCTAACTTTTTTAGCTCAGTAAAAGTGACAATCGCCATTATCGCTGTCTAAGTAGTGTGTCTAAATAACATGCCTTATGAGTTCCATGTCTTATTACAATCCTCTCTACTTAGGCAGCTGCCTAGGTAGGCAGTAGGCAGCAAGGCAGCTCACAAAATTTTCAGACAGACCCTCTGAGTACTTGTGTGTTACAGTCTGCAACTACATTTACAGATTGTTTGGTGTAGCCACTAAAATGCCAAAAAATGTGTACTAACACTTTTGCTGTCAACGTGCAGGTTACGGCACCACCGTTCCACTGTCAGACGAGGGCCGCTTGTTCTGTATACTTTACTGCCTCTTTGGGATCCCTCTCACTTTCATCTTGCTGTCCTCTCTCACTCATGCCCTGGTACCCAGAGTCACCCACTCTCCCATACACCACCTTCACATCCACTGGGGTTTACCCTACAACACTGCTGCAGTACTTTATTGTGGAATATTAGCAGTGAGCACAGCAACACTGTTCTTTCTGCTACCTGCTCTCGTCCTCTGTCTGCTGGAGAGAGAATGGAGCTTTCTAGAATCACTCTACTACTGCTTCATCTCGCTCAGTACCATCGGGTTGGGAGATTACCTGCCTGGGAGGACACAAAGTCGGGCGGGCCGGCAGGCACTGGAGTTTTTCACTTCCTGTGAGTCCTGTTTTCATCACATAAAGTTTATTACATTCTTTATTTGTTACTAACTGCTGATCTTGGTCAGGTTCTCAATGGGTTTGGTGCCATGTACAAACCCTTGGTGCAAGAAGACCTGGACAGAGTCATTTATCCTTTTGCCATTTACACTGATCAGCCATAATATTAAAACCAGCTGCTTGTTTCTACACCCACATTTAATCAGCTCCACTTACCATATAGAACCACTTTGTCATTCTACAATTACTGACTGTAGTCCATCTGTTTCTCTGCATGCTTTTTGTCTGCTTTCACCCTGTTCTTCAATGGTCAGGACCCCCACAGGACCACCACAGAGAAGGTATTATTTAGGTGGTGGATCATTCTCAGCACCGCAGTGACTGTAAGAGTTTTTAAATACCGTGTCCACTCACTGTCCACTCTATTAGACACTCCTATCTAGTTGGTCCACCATGTAGATGTAAAGTCAGAGACGATCACTCATCTATTGCTGCTGTTTGTTGGTCATCTTCTAGACCTTCATCAGTGGTCACAGGACGCTGCCCAAAGGGCACTGTTGACTGGATATTTTTGTTTGGTGGACTATTCTCAGTCCAGCAGTGACAGTGAGGTATTTCAAACTCCAGCAGCGCTGCTGTGTCTGATTCACTCATACCAGCACAGCACACACTAACACACCACCACCATGTCAGTGTCACTGCAGTGCTGAGAATCATCCACCACCTAAATAATACCTGCTCTGTGGTGGTCCTGGGAGAGTCCTGACCATTGAGGAACAGCATGAAAGGGGTCTAACAAAGGATGCAGAGAAACAGATTGACTACAGTCAGTAATTGTAGAACTACAAGGTGCTTCTATATGGTAAGTGGAGCTGATAAAGTGGACAGTGAGTGTAGAAGGTGTTTTTAATGTTATGGCTGATCGGTGTAAAAGTAATTTGTAAAAAATTGTTCACAGGTTACTTGCTGCTTGGACTTGTAGTCCTGCTTGTGGTTATGGAGAGCTTCTGGAAGCTGCAGCAGGTCCAGGCCTTGGTGCGTTTCTTTGTTGGTCCCTGGGTGACTGAGCTACAGGGAGTTGATCTGGATGAGCTAGAGCTCAGTGAAGGGCCAGACAGCGACAGTCCAGCAGAGGACACCCGCTACATGTCTCCTATCTCCATCATCTCACATTCTCTGCCAACAGCCAATCCTGTGGAGAAAACATTTACTCTGGGATCACTACATAGAGCAAACTTAGAGAAGAGTGTGCATCATTCATTTAATCTATCTGATATTCCAGAGTCAGATCAACCAAACAACTGAGTGGAAAGAATTGCTCCCACTTTTAATTTTGTCATTGAATGTCTCATTCTAATGTATTATAAATATACCATCTAAACACACATTAATCAGTCTGTGCACTCCTGTTTATAGTAGCTTAGCTATCACTGCAACAGAAATGCAACTTGATTCCACAGTGATGTCACCGTGTCTGTATCAAGCAGAGGCAAGCTTAACTACATTTCCCAAAATGCCTTTCTACTGCACCCTCTAGTTTACCTCCCACACTGTCTCTTGAGATTGATCTCTCTGCAAGATACCATTATCATGTTGTCATTGGTCAATTTTTTCAGATCATTTTTTTTATAAATGAATTTAGGAAAAAAAAATTATTGTTTTCTGGAACTTCACAGCCAATTTCTCATAATAGAATTCCTAAATGTGATTATTTCAATGTCAAAATGAATTTATTTTTAAA
Organism: Trichomycterus rosablanca; assembly: GCF_030014385.1. NCBI lineage: Eukaryota > Metazoa > Chordata > Actinopteri > Siluriformes > Trichomycteridae > Trichomycterus > Trichomycterus rosablanca. The sequence continues at coordinate 25,974,324 of NC_085991.1, read as the reverse complement.
AATGTAATGCACAAAAGCAAATAAAAACCAACAAAATTACAAAATATAATGGTATGACATTTTGTAACACTAAATTCCGTGTTTTAATTAGAAAGTGTCCACTGGTGGTGCCCAGGTGGTGCAGCTGGTTCGAAACTCGGCATTGTCACCGGTCGGCTGGGCGCCATCTAGAGGGCATAATTGGCAGTGCCTGCAGCAGACACGTTTCTGCTAGAGCGGGATGACCGGACTATGTGGGTGGGGTCTTCAAAAGCTGTGTAAAGACCCTAAATAGCAGATAGAGAGGCGTCTGTGCAGAATGCATGGATGAGAAAGGGTTCCGCTAAGGGGTGCACATGGGTCGGAGGAGGCGTGAGCAGCAATATACCCACCTCAACTGCAATCAGGGATCCCCCAGCACCGGAAGACAAATTGACTACTCTAAATTGGGAGAAAATGCATCAATAAAATAGAAAAAAGTGTCCACTGATTAAAACTACAGCGAGTGCGTGTGTTCCTAATGAAGAGGCCAGTAAGTTTAAACACTGCTTAAAATCCCAACAACACTGCTGCACCTAAAACACTCCAGTTCAGTCCAGTGTCACTGCACGGCCAAGAATGGTCCACCACCCAGACATCATCTGACGTCGGTGGGGGTAACGTTTCATTGGTAAATGAGTACAGGGGCTGACAAAGCTTACTGAGCACTAGATGGGCTACAGTCAGTAAATGTATACCCACAATGCCCATCTTTAGAGTTGGTATAGCTATTAAAATAATCAAGGAATGTGTGATTTCTAATGGTAAATATGTGTGTGTATATAAGAGAGACTTGATTGTGCTCAGGGTGGGGTGGGGGTTGGTGCAGCGATCTAACACGCTAGCTCACCATTGCTGAGATCTCAAGCCAACACAGATATGATTGGCTATGTCTGAAGGTGGGTGGGATGAAGAGAGTCCTTATTGTTGCTGCAATTGTGGCCTCTTCTGGCTGGTCGATGGCGCCCGGACAAAGATGGTAAATAATGGAGAGCAGCGTATGATTCTCTGTACATGCTATTGATCTCTGTATGAACTCACCTTGAGCAGGTAAAAAAATATTAATTGGCTATATACACATGTCAGAAGGGTTAGTTAGATTGCTCGGGTTAGGGGTCTCTAGGTTAGGGAAGTAGATACAAGTACACTAGGAGAAAATGGAAAATGCATAAATAGAATAAAAAGAGAGACATGGTGACTCTGTACCCAGCACGGATCGTTCTGCCTCACTCTGACCTTAACAATGTTACACAATGCACAGATGAGATCATACCTATTACAGTCATTGAGCTCAGACACTGTCATTTAGTCTGTCTCTGTACAGCCCTTCAGGATTAACCAGTGACCTGTTAGTGCATTCACTATTTACACATTTTGGAATGAAGAATTCATTTGAAATTTGTAAGACATTAAAAAAAAACTTTATGGCAGATTACAGAAAAGTCAAAACTTTTGTAAAAATGATGTCTTCAGGATTAACCTAGATATAAACATTAGTTTTGTTATCTTTATCATGTTATCATTTTTCAAAATTTGCAACTAAATAAGACTAATTGTCACTTATATTTATTAGATACTGCAGTACATCCTTTGGTAAATGTACTAAGGAAACGTCAGTATGTTATACTGAGGAAGGCACAGTGGCTCGGTGGGTAGCACTGTTGCCTCAAAGAAAGAAGGTCCTGGGTTTGATTTCTGTTGCCGTTCAACTCAAAAATAGATTAACTGCATTCATGTTCCTGTGCTCCTTATACAGCTTTATACAGCTCAGCTACTATAGCTACTATAACTGCCTAATGCCCTTCTGACAAGAACATTGGTTTGGTATAGCTAATAAAAATCCTGCCAAACCTTAAGAGGGAAACGTACACCCTGTACATTCACCTACTAATTTACTAACAGCTAGGACCTTACAGCAGCTACTTCCCCTACTTTGTGTTTTTCAGAGGTGGGGACAAACTGAGTAACTATAAGGAAACCCACTCAGACATTTACTACAGGTGAGGATCAAGTATAAATCTAATAAAATTTGCATAACTAATACATGTAAGTGAATTTTTAATAGCTCATCACAAATACCAAGTTAAATAGTTAGAATGATTTAGAATAGTATTAAGTAACATAAATTGTAGTAACATCTGACATTTCTTTCCACCTGTTTGGAAAATAAACTTGATTTGACATATTTAGACGCTAGGCTCATTATGAAAAAGTAAATACAATTATTTTATTTTACTTTTTATTTTACCACTGCTTTGTCCTGGTCAGGTTCATGGTGGTTCCACAATGCAGTAACACACATGGACAGGACGGCAATTTATTGCAGGGCCTCGGATAAACCCATTTGGGATTCAATTCCTGGCTTCCAGGTGATCTCAAAAGAAATGATTTTGAATGTATGTAATCATATCATGCCCTCAGTCTTGAGTAAATTCCCCTTTTATGCCCAGTTTTTTAAAGAACGAGCTTCTGAATTATTGTGATCTACGTCAAGATTTAGTGTTTACAAAGACAATTTATTGCTTTTAATTATATTTTTATGACTACAATAGTTAAGCTATAATGTCATTAACGTAAATGCTAAAATGGTTGATATAGCAAAATGTGTATATAACCTATGTGTACATAACAACAAATAAGCCGTGTTTTGCATGAATTAAATAATGTACAAATTAATTATTCATTCATAAAAATGGTTTTAAGTAACATTAACTTAATATCTGTTAACATGAACAGATGTTTTTAACTGCATTTAAGTTGTCCAAATATATATTTAATATTTACATTCATTTAAAGACAGCTGTCACCTAAGATTTCCACAGGTACATTTGTGTATTCACTTATATTTCCTAGTTTCTAGTACTGCATTGTTTCATACATCTTTTTTAATATTTTTAAAGGAAGCAAAAGAAAGCAAATGTTTTACATCACATTCTACTAATGTGAAATATTTGGCTTACTGTTCAGCATTACTAGGCAGAGTCATAATTCTCAGATTAAATCAGTGTAAACTGAACAACAATGCAAACATGAGGACATAAATATTCCCAAAAAAGCATTCACTTTAACACTCCAAACTGACAATAAACTGTAGCAACAAATCATTACACATCCAAAAATACCCATCAACATTACAAAGAGCACTAAGTTTTATCTCAATTAGAGCTGGGTGGTTCCTGAATCACCAAGGTTAATGATTCGAATCTTTGTACTGAATTAGGAAACACGAGTCTGAATTAACCCGAATTCTATGAGTCCTCCGAGCTGCTGCTAAGTACTCCGAGTGCTGCTAAGCAGGCTCACCGGAAACACAGCGGACTCAGATTATTTGGCTGGACCAACTTTACTCCAGTCCGTGAATCTAAGTAATAAGTTAAATATTCCAATAAACAAGCGGTTAAACACACTGGTGTTCGTTTTGTGGCTGATTTTATGCACCACATGCTATTATTATTATTATTATCAGTAGTGGTGGTACAGATTAGTAATGCAGCATATTTTATTGTTAGCAAAACAACAACAAAATATAGTTATATATTTTATTATAACCCATCTGATTGGTAGGTGAGTCCACCCCCCTCTCCCCCATGATCAAGATTCCACTTAGAAAACAGTGTCAACTTGTCACTGACAAGAGAAGTGTGAGGTGTCAAGAGAATTAAGAGAGAAGGATTTATTTACAGAAGATGAGTGCACGGAAGACAAGTGATATTCGGATGCATTTTCATGCAGTAAATCAATCGCAATCAAGATGTCAGTACAAGTGACTCAAGTGAACCGGATCACATTACTGAGTGACTCAGATTAACCCAAGTCCATAAAATGAACCGGATTTACCACCACTAATCTCAATCCCCATTTTTAAAGTTAGGTAGAAACTATTAGAATAAAACTAGAATAAAACTAGAATACAGTATTTATAAAGAGTGCTTATAAAAAGTAAAATGAACACTTATGCAATGTTGGTCTGTGGCAGACTTATGAGAAACTAACTAATTAGCTCATGTCTACCAACATTAAACACATCTTAAAAAGTTAAAAACAATGTTTGGGTCATAAAGAACTTATGATTTGCTCATGAAAAATGTACTTCTTGATTCGTTCAGCCACCAGAACAGGTTTGTGACATGAGAATGTGTCCAGACATGTTCTGTCAAGCAGGCAGGGTAATTCAAACAAATGAGTTAAGAAATTAAGTCATCAGCATGTTTCAAGAAGTAACTTCATATTCTAAGCTTTAAAATATACTTAAATTATTTGGTTTATACTGTATATTTAATGACTACTGCTACTATACACAAATATTCATGGGGTACATAGATGTACATATACAACCAAATTAAGACCAAAAGCTGTCTTCAATAATGAATAATAAGGTATAAAAATATGCACATTTTAATTTCAAATTCTCTTTTTCGCTTGCAAAAAAATCCCCAAACAGGAACTATCTTAAAAGTGATGTGGTCTGTAAAGTATTAAGATTTGAATAAAACAAATATAGGGGTTAAAACAACATGCTTGGTCTTTTATTACTTTTCTAATACTAGCCATGTGATACTGTTATAAACAACTGAGAGTCACAAGGGAAAGTCCTTGACCGGAAGAAGCCTCTCACCACTGTCTTTTGGGACTGGAGGGTTTTTCCCAGTTGGACTACAGACTGTAAACACATTTAAATGTTAAATAAATTAAATAAACATTCAAAGAATTGTTTATATGGTTATATATACACATACATATACATACTTATATATGTACACATACACTTTGGTTTGGTTTTAGTTGTTCTTCTGAGCATTTGCCTTTTGACACCCCCCACCCCCATCATTTGATGGACTAAAAGCAGATGGTCCTGTAACGTGTTTCTATATTTATCGAGATGGCCTAAATACAAGTCCTGATCTTCCAGGCTTGATGCAACACCACCCCCAACTCCAAAGTAATTCTTGGAAGTAGATCAGTCTAACTTACAGTTGTTTTAAAGGGATTTGCAGAAATGCAGAAATGACTTTGCTTTGTCAGAGTATCTTGTTAGAAAACCCAGCATTATGCAGACAACAGCTTATTACTTTTTTTGCTTCATCACCCACAACAGATACAGTAAAAACAGTTACATAATCTAGACGCCCAACTCCGATAGTAGTAGACTGGATCATATTATGCTCAGTGACATTCAACCTGAAACTGTCATAGAATACCACCTTTTTAACCAGTCATTGCATCACATTTCTGCCCCAGTACTGTTATTGTTAGGTGAAGATTTTAAGAAACAACAACTGCTCAGCTGTGTATCCACTTAAGCTCAGGAAACAGGGTTACGAAGTGCTAAAGTTAGTAGGTATAAAAATAAAATGTTTGCTATACTTACTATTTTTTTATCTACTGCTACCTGCTACCTAGCAAAATAATGTTTCATCAGATGAAGAGGAAATAAAGAGGAGCACCAGAATTCCAATTTATTCTGAATAAATGAGCATTTACAACTTTATGACAACAGTTTGTTAGAGAATCTTACTGTTTAGCATGATAATGTGCTCTACATGAACTTGAGCTAGAAAAATCTTGTTTGGTGTGAAAGAACTCCACTGGTCAGTGCCAAACACAAAGCTTGACTCTACAGAATACCTTTTAGGTTAATTAAAATTCAGGCCTTACTCAATATAGATCTTGTGACTAAAAAAACCTAGGTATACTAACTTTGTAATAATATTCATGAGTTTGTAGTGAAATCTGTCAACAAACTTTTGGCCAACTAATGTAGATTAAACCTGGTAATATGTGCGCTAGTTTGTGAATTAATATTTTTACATGCAGCACTTAATCTACTTGCCTTGTAATTGATGTAATTTAGAACAAACTGAAATATCTGGAGGACCTGGAGACTGAATCCAGGTCCCCAGCACCATGCCTCCACTTTACAGTGTACAGCGTGGGAAAAAGTATTTGCCCCTCATCTACATCTATTTTTGCTCATTTGTCACATTAAAGATTCTTTTAAATTCACATACATTTGATTATTTTCTTACTGGTTGTATTTAGGTACGTACTCCATCCCAAAAGCAAGCAGGAAGTCCAGGCACCAACACATTCTCAACCCTGAGAACCCAGAGGAAGTGGAGTGCTACAAAAAGCAACCTTTAACCTCAGCATGACCTGTATCATTCATTACATCTTTCTTCCGCTTTATCCTGTTTCATCATGGCAGTTCCATTGTTTGTTATTCTTGGCTTGGAAAATTTACCCACTCCAGACAATTGACTACTGCTGACATAAGACAAAAGTCAGATTTTAAAGATATATCCACAGCATATTCATTTAGTAAAATAATTAATATCTTTCCTCAAAAACCAGGTAAATCATTATATAAACCATTTTTAGCATGACTGGGGTAGATACACTGAGATATATCAATATACTGGATTTAAATATCTTTTATAAACAGCCAAAGACAAAAAGATCTCATATACAACCTTCATTGGGGCATTTTGTTAAATACAATAAAAACTATATGTGTTTAACTCTTTTGAACCTTTATTTACCTACCAAAAGTAGAAAGAAAAGTTTTGGATTGCAGAATCATGCCCATCTGCCATGCCATTAAGGCCAGCAGGAAGCATGGAGACATAGAGGTCTCAGTGAGTTTCATTAGATGTTGATTCACTACAGCTTTGAGAGCTCTTTAAATCTCGGCCTCAGTGCCAGCTCTCGTCTGGCTCATTGTTTGTATTGTGAGGTGTGGTGTGCAAGGTTGTGCAGGCACCTCCACGTTGTTTGAGTTTGGTATGTTGAGATGAACTACGCCCAGTGTTTTTTTTATGCTGGCATAAATGTAACTTTTTTTTCTGATATATCCTGCTTTCTTCATTTCCTGCCATGAACCACTGGATTGGGTGGCTGGTAATTAAAGTGACCCAGCTTTTATACTTACCTTTGAATAATTATTTTCCTATTTTCCTAAGTGACTATTTGTTGATGGAACTATGTCCCTGTAGGGAGAATTTTCTTTATTAATTTGGCAGAGCACATGAATTGTGATACCCCCACTCGGGCTGTGCATTTGATGTGGTATCTTTTGGTTACTTTTATTTGTTTCAATTTTTTTTGGCCTCTTACTCTACTTTTGGCCTACCTTTACTCGTTTCTCATTTGTTTCTGAATTTATAGCCATAGTATTGTTCTTCCTTGGTTAAGTGTCCTGCTATTGGATTCTTTTCTCCCAGTATCGCAGGTATGGGGCTTCACCACTTCACAGACACCATCACTTTTACAGACACCATTTGACCACATTCCACAATGAGCAGGTAAATCGGTAACAGGTGAGGAGATCATAATTGGGTATAAAAGGTGGATTCACAAAAGGTTCAGTCTGTGAAAACAAAAATGAGTTGCTGCTCAGTGCCAGGCTGGTGGGAAACTTTTGGTCTTTTACCATATACCACAGACAGAAGCAAATGATTTCCTTTATGTAATTGATTTATTACACCTGTTAGCAATTGTTGTGCCTAAAACACATTAATTCCATAATTAGAAGGGGTGTCCCAATACTTTTGACCATGTAGTGTATATAGGGATTTTAGAGAGACGTACTGTATGCTGTATCACACATTCATGTTTGTATTTTTTACTTCTTTATTTTTCACAAAAGGTTCCCACTTTTTTGGAAATGGGTTTGTAGATGAATGTAGATGTAGATGAACTGCAATGACACTATCATGGAAATTACAGTGTAGAGTGTGTTGTGTTGGTATAAGGTTATGAGCAACAGTGATGTTTTAAATTCTTAAACACATTGGTTACTGCTGAGGCAAAGAATAGTGCTCCAACCAAAAATATAAATCCAGCAGCGTAATGTAATAAGAAACTGTATACTGATAAAATGCATAAGCAAGCAAGCACCTACAACATGTGATAACAGGTTGTGCGAAGACAGTAAGTGTAAACAGTATTTAAAACCCACACATGCTGCTGCACCTGATACGCCTTTTATTCAGCTGTAATAAGCAAAGTTGACTGTCCCTCCAACAGATACTTCAATCTCTGCACAGGACATCTAAAGCACTAGGTTGGCAACCATTGGGTTCTTTATTACCTCCTTGACCAAGGCTCTTCTTGCCTAGATGCCCAGTTTGGCCAAATGGCACACTACAGGAAGGATTAAGGTTGCGCCAGGCTACTTGTGTTTCAAGATTATTAAGACCACTGAGCTCCTGTGAACACACAATGCCTTAGATATTGTTTTATATTATTTGATCTTTGCCTCACATGCAATGCCACATTTTGGTTGTAGAGATTCTCGGACTTCATGGCTTGGTTTTCGTTCTGACAATGCAATGTAAATTGTGGGTCCTTATAAACACAGGTGTGTGTTTTTAATACTATGTCCAGTCAATTCAGATTGCAAAAGGGTTTTGGACACATCTAAAGTATAATTAAAAGCAAACAATATGCACATGAAAGCACTCAGTTACGCAAGTCCACCACCACTGAGATTTGGGTTTGAATCTCAGTGGTGCAGTCAGTTCGCCGGGCATCTAAACAAACATGATTGGCCATGTCTGACAAGGGGAAGACCAAAGCCCTGCAATGAATTGGCACCTGTTCAGGATATTTTTGCCTTTGCACCCAGTGTTTCCTGGTGTAAACTGGACCCATGGCGCCATGACCATGATGAAGCAGTTAAAAAAATTAAAGATAAAATATAAGGAGGCATCTGACCACAAAGTGCCACTTTTGGGAAGAAGAGATTTCATGTGGAAACCCACACAGGCACCACACTGAACGGCCTGGCTGGGAAATCAAACATAGGCCCTTCTTGCTGTAAAGCGACAGCACTACACACTGCGTCACTGTGCTGCCCATACTGAAACTTGCAGATGTTATTATAGAGAAACTGGCAATTCCTGGTCATTTCCTTAAATCTTAAAATAGCAGTGCTGTTGGACAAACACTTAACCATTCATTTCTTTTTCTGACCTCATTTTCTTTATTTACATCCAGCTGTGTTACATCGCTTCTGGCAAGCAGGTCATAACAAACTGCATGACAATCATGTTCTCTAGAAAGTCTAGTAAGTCAAATCATAAGAAAATGACAAATATAGCCTTAGGTATTTAAAATAATTATTGATTCTCAAATCTATAACATTAAAATGTTGTGTGAAAATACTGGTAAAAAGATCAAAAAGTGTCCATTTTATGTTCTACTTGTTTTATAGAATTAAACATGCTTAAAGCCAAACAATTTTCTTTTGGAGATCCAAAAAATTCCACATAAAATTTCTTTGGGCCCATTCATGACCCAGCAGCACTGGCTGAGCCAATAAATAAATAAATAAAAAATACCCTAATCAGCTAAAACCTGGGTAATGAGTTAGGTCAGTGGTTCTTAATCTTTTTGGACCTTCTGTTAATAAAACAGAAACATCCAAGAATGTCATCTTATCTTATCTTATAGGTGAAGGGAACAGAACCAGCTCTGATGGATCAGATTAAACATTATTCAGGAGGATGGCTAGACATGCAACATCTCTGCTAATCTCAAGGCAAATACCATTGTGGGACATCGCCCCACAATATTCATATATGTGACGTAAAAAATATAAATAAAAATATTTCACTATATAGCTTTGCACAATGTTAGGATCCATCAGTGTTCACATCAGTGGTTGATATGACAGGAATGTTTTACAATGGCATGAGCCCCAGGTGGTAGATTTTGTCCCCCCCAATTCAATTCATGACTACAGTTTTGCTGCAAAGATACAACAAACACACACATACATATTAGGCTATCAAAGAAACTAACAATAAACTAAACTGGCATCACCACTAAAGCGTATGACAAGAATAGCAAAAACTGTCAAAGGAACTCTTATCTAATGATTGCGATTTTGCTGTTAGATTATACAGCTTTGCAACATTTTAATCACAGAATAATAGCTATACATCTTTAATTTTTGAGGAAGCTACATACAACATAGCTAAAACGTTACAGTGTGTGATGCACCACTTTGACATTACTGCAGTGTAGAATATGGAAGTGTAGTATAGTGCAGTATAGTGTAGTGAATTTTGTTCTCAAATAATTATCTTAAATAATTGAATATCAGTACACGGTGTAGTGCATTGTGGTGTAGTACAGTGTTAAAGTGCAATGTAGTGTAGTGCAGGGTTGTGTTTTGTTCTTATATAATTGTCTTAAACAATTGAATAGCAGTACAGAGTGTAGTGCAGTGCAGTATATCAGTGTAGTGTAGTAGTGTAGGATAGTGCAGTGTAGTGCAGTGTAGCAGTGTAGTGTAGCAGTATAGAATAGTGCAGTGTAGTGCAGTGTAGCAGTGTAATGTAGCAGTGTAGACTAGTGCAGTGTAGCAGTGTAGTGTAGCAGTGTAGAGTAGTACAGTGTAGTGTTTTGTTCTTAAATAAGTATCTTAAATAATTGAATATCAGTACAGTGCAGTGCAGTATATCAGTGTAGTGTAGTGCAGCAGTGTAGTGTAGTGCAGCAGTGTAGTGTAGTGCAGTGTAGCGCAGTGTAGTGTAGCAGTGTAGTGTAGTGTAGCACAGTGCAGCGTAGAAGTGTAGTGCAGTGCAGCAGTAAAGTGCAGTGTAGCAGTGTAGTGTAGTGTAGTGCAGTGTAGCGCAGTTCAGTGTAGCAGCATAGTGTAGTGCAGTGCAGTATATCAGTGTAGTGTCATGCAATGTTGTATGGAACAGTGTAGTGCAGTGTAGTGTGTTTTGTTTTTAAATAATAATCTTAAATAATTAAATATCAGTACACAGTGGAGCAGTGCAGTATAGCAGTGCAGTGTAGTACAGTGTAGTATGCAGTGCAGAATAGTGCAGCGTAGTGTTTTGTTTTTAAATAATTATCTTAAATTATTGATTATCAGTACACAGTGTAGTGCGGTGCAGTATATCAGTGTAGTGTAGTGTAGCAGTGTAGTGTGGTGCAGTATATCAGTGTAGTGCAGTGTGGCAGTGTAGTGTAGCAGTGTAGTGTGGTGCAGTATATCAGTGTAGTGTAGTGCAGTGTAGTAGTGCAGTGCAGAATAGTGCAGTGTAGTCTTTTGTTTTTAAATAATTATCTAAAATAATTGAATATCAGTACACAGTGTAGTATATCAGTGTAGTGTAGCAGTGTAGTGTGGTGCAGTATATCAGTGTAGTGTAGTGCAGTGTAGTGTATCAGTGCAGTGTAGTGTAGCAGTGTAGTGTGGTGCAGTATATCAGTGTAGTGTAGTGCAGTGTAGCAGTGTAGTGTGATGCAGTATATCAGTGCAGTGTAGCAGTGTAGTGTGGTGCAGTATATCAGTGTAGTGTAGTGCAGTGTAGCAGTGCAGTGCAGAATAGTGCAGTGTAGTCTTTTGTTCTTAAATAATTATCTTAAATAATTGAATATCAGTACACAGTGCAGTATATCAGTGTAGTGTAGTGCAGTGTAGTGTAGCAGTGTAGTGTGGTGCAGTATATCAGTGTAGTGTAGTGCAGTGTAGCAGTGTAGTGTGATGCAGTATATCAGTGCAGTGTGGCAGTGTAGTGTGGTGCACTGTATCAGTGTAGTGTAGTTCAGTGTAGTCTTTTGTTTTTAAATAATTATCTTAAATAATTGAATATCAGTACACAGTGCAGCATATCAGTGTAGTGTAGTGCAGTGTAGTGTATCAGTGCAGTGTAGCAGTGTAGTGTGGTGCAGTATATCAGTGTAGTGTAGTGCAGTGTAGTGTATCAGTGCAGTGTAGTGTAGCAGTGTAGTGTGGTGCAGTATATCAGTGTAGTGTAGTGCAGTGTAGCAGTGTAGTGTGATGCAGTATATCAGTGCAGTGTGGCAGTGTAGTGTGGTGCACTGTATCAGTGTAGTGTAGTGCAGTGTAGCAGTGCAGGGCAGAATAGTGCAGTGTAGTCTTTTGTTCTTAAATAATTATCTTCAATAATTGAATATCAGTACACAGTGCAGTATATCAGTGTAGTGTAGTGCAGTGTATCAGTGCAGTGTAGTGTAGCAGTGTAGTGTGGTGCAGTATATCAGTGTAGTGTAGTGCAGTGTAGCAGTGTAGTGTGATGCAGTATATCAGTGCAGTGTGGCAGTGTAGTGTGGTGCACTGTATCAGTGTAGTGTAGTGCAGTGTAGCAGTGTAGTGTGGTGCAGTATATCAGTGTAGTGTAGTGCAGTGTAGCAGTGCAGTGCAGAATAGTGCAGTGTAGTCTTTTGTTCTTAAATAATTATCTTAAATAATTGAATATCAGTACACAGTGCAGTATATCAGTGTAGTGTAGTGTATCAGTGCAGTGTAGTGTAGCAGTGTAGTGTGGTGCAGTATATCAGTGTAGTGTAGTGCAGTGTAGCAGTGTAGTGTGATGCAGTATATCAGTGCAGTGTGGCAGTGTAGTGTGGTGCACTGTATCAGTGTAGTGTAGTGTAGTGCAGTGTAGCAGTGTAGTGTAGTGCAGTATATCAGTGTAGTGTAGTGCAGTGTAGCAGTGCAGTGCAGAATAGTGCAGTGTAGTCTTTTGTTCTTAAATAATTATCTTAAATAATTGAATATCAGTACACAGTGCAGTATATCAGTGTAGTGTAGTGCAGTGTAGCAGTGTAGTGTGATGCAGTATATCAGTGCAGTGTGGTGCACTGTATCAGTGTAGTGTAGTGCAGTGTAGCAGTGTAGTGTAGTGCAGTATATCAGTGTAGTGTAGTGCAGTGTAGTATAGTATATCAGTGTAGTGTAGTGCAGTGTAGCAGTGTAGCGTGATGCAGTATATCAGTGCAGTGTGGCAGTGTAGTGTGGTGCACTGTATCAGTGTAGTGTAGTGCAGTGTAGCAGTGTAGTGCAGTATATCAGTGTAGTGTAGTGCAGTGTAGCAGTGTAGTGTGATGCAGTATATCAGTGCAGTGTTGCAGTGTAGTGTGGTGCACTGTATCAGTGTAGTGTAGTGCAGTGTAGTGTAGCAGTGTAGTGTGGTGCAGTATATCAGTGTAGTGTAGCAGTGTAGCGTGATGCAGTATGTCAGTGCAGTGTGGCAGTGTAGTGTGGTGCACTGTATCAGTGTAGTGTAGTGCAGTGTAGCAGTGCAGGGCAGTAGTACGCGCATGAGGGTTGGGACACAGCCTCGCTTTGACATTTGGTGAGAAGAGATAAGTGCGGACCGAACCCTGCGCTCCCTTCACTACCACCCGAGGACAGAGGAATACAGCCATGTTCTTAAAATGTTGTCTTCATGTTGTTTACTGAAGGTTTTTATAAATAAATAAATAAATAGTGTTGTATAAGCGCAGTCATGAGCTCTGTGTGGAAGAGACTTCAGCGTGTCGGAAAACGAGCGTCAAAATTCCAGTTTGTCGCGTCCTGTCACCAACTTACCCTGGAGTGCACCAACAAGTGGTATGTAACATGGTAAAGCCATGACTTCTTCATAAATTAATTATTTTAAACGATACTTGCTTACTGCACAAAAATAACCTGGTTTACAAGCGTTACTGAGATACAAGTGTTAACGGATAATACAATGTAATGTTGACCGTTTCCTAGCGAGGTTCCTTCACTGACCACAGCAATGAGTTTACAGTGTGCTTGGTTTGTTTAAACTCTATTATATCTAAGTTTATTACTAAGTTATAGTTTTGTTTTTATGGTGTGGGCTTGGCCTCTCTGCATATCATTTCATACTTCCGTGTTGTTTTTTCACTTGCTTCTGTCATGAACCATCAGGCAGCAGGGATAACGAGGGGAGCGATGTATAGTTCAAGTCCTCTATTATTGGTGTTGTATTATTATATCACAGAATATCACCATATTTAGATGTATTCTACGTAGACTTGTAAGGGAATATACACCGATCAACCATAACATTAAAACCACCTCCTTGTTTCTACACTTACTGTCCATTTTATCAGCGCCATTTATCATGTAGAAGCACTTTGTAGTTCTACAATTACTGACTGTGGTCAATCTGTTTCTCTGCATGCTTTGTTAGCCCCCTTTCACCCTGTTCTTCAATGGTCAGGACCCCCACAGGACCACCACAGAGCAGGTATTATTTAGGTGGTGGATGATTCTCAGCACTGCAGTGACACTGACATGGTGGTGGTGTGTTAGTGTGTGTTGTGCTGGTATGAGTGAATAAGACACAGCAGCGCTGATGGCATTTTTAAACACCTCACTGTCACTGCTGGACTGAGAATATTCCACCAACCAAAAATATCCAGCCAACAGCACCCCGTGGGCAATGCCCTGTGACCACTGATGAAGGTCTAGAAGATGACCAACTCAAACAGCAGCAATAGATGGGTGATCATCTCTGACTTTACATCTACAAGGTGGACCAACTAGGTAGGAGTGTCTAATAAAGTGGACAGTGAGTGGACACGGTATTTAAAAACTCCAGCAGCGCTGCTGTGTCTGATTCACTCATACCAGCACAACACACACTAACACACCACCACCATGTCATTGTCACTGCAGTGCTGAGAATGATCCACCACCTAAATAATACCTGCTCTGTGGTGGTCCTGTGGGGGTCCTGACCATTGAAAAACAGGGTGAAAGCAGGCTAAAAATGTATGTAGAGAAACAGATGTATTACAGTCAGTGATTGTAGAACTACAAAGTGCTTCTATATGGTAAGTGGAGCTGATAAAATAGACAGTGAGTGTAGAAACAAGCAGGTGGTTTTAATGTTATGGCTGATCGGTGTATGTCATGGTAATAATGGGATTTCAGTGATTTCTACAACTTTAGTTTTTCTGTGGGTGAATAACTGTAATATACATTGTGATAAATCAGCTGATGTAAAAAAAGAGTTCCTGGGTTTGATCCCCAGGCGGGGCGGTCTGGGTCCTTTCTGTGTGGAGTTTGCATGTTCTCCCCGTGTCTGTGTGGGTTTCCTCTGGGTGCTCCGGTTTCCTCCCACAGTCCAAAGACATGTAAGTGAGGTGAATTGAAGATACAAAATTGTCCATGACTGTTCAATATAACCTTGTGAACTGATGAATCTTGTGTAACCAGTAACTACTGTTCCTGTCATGAATGTAACCAAAGTGTGTAAAACATGATGTTATCCTAATAAACAAACAAACTAATGTAAAATTATTAGGGCTGTCGAAGTTAACGCGATAATAACGCATTAACGCGACCTCAATTTAACGCGATTAAAAAAAATAGTGCCGTTAACGCAGATTCTAGTTCATGTTGACACTTGACTGGTAGAACAAACATTTTAATGTCGGACTTGCCACCGTTTTTCATTTGCGGTTTGTTAACATAATGTAACCGATCGTCGTAGTGATGTACTTGCTTAATAAAGAAATAAATACACGCTATATTCACAAGTTGTCGGGAGCAGAACACTTTATTACACTTAATTAACTTCTTCTTCTGTACCGAATACCGGAAAGCTGAGTCGAGCACGTTAGTTCATGAACTATGGAAGCCCCAAAGGGTCAAAACACACTCACTTCGTGTAGAAACGTCCATCAAACCATTGTCACGATACAACCACAGACAAGTCTGATACAATAACTACGCCTTATCCCATCTAAAGCACCGCTGATCTACAATGTTTGCTGATGGAGAAATTTTAACCTACAATCTGACATTTACTGCCTAGTATGTGAGTGAATAAAACTCCCTTACAGTTTTCTCTTGTCCCAGCAGTTTTTAACATCAGTACATTTAGCATAAAATGTGTTCACCATTTTAATTGTAACATTTCACTTAAAAATCCTTGTTTTCTATAACATTTACACAGATTTTTTTTTAATGCGATTAATCGCGATTAACTATATGAAATTCTGAGATTAATCGCGATTAAAAATTTTAGTCGTTTGACAGCCCTAAAAATTATAAATATACTCCACTCACTAGCTTTGTGTAATGTTAGGATTCGTGAGTGTTTCCATCAGTACTTTGTATGGCAGAAATGTTTTAGACAGGCAGGAACCCAATCACCCAATAATAATCCACCCCCAATGTTCAATTCATGGCTACAACCTTGCCCTGGTGTAATATCAAAACGAAAGGTCATTGTGCAAAAACACATGGACAATGAGAAGCAGCTTTTTTGCATGTAAGCGAGGTAAAGCTTGCTTGACGGTGCACCGCAGCACCCATATTTCGGCAGCTTCTAATTTATGGCAGGTGGTTCTTAGATTACATCTGGTCATTGAGACAAATTTACTTACGATATAATGCCATTTAGACCATTTCACTTTCACTTACAGACCATTTAGACAAGATACCATTGTAACATTGACTCTCTAATGAGTGCATTCAGAGTAGTCAAATTTCAAATTTAAATGACATTATATCTTTCAAACTAATAATGTTGTTCAACAGCATTGAACAGACACATTTATCCAAAGCGACTTACATTTGTGACCAATTCAGTGCAAGCAATTGAGGGTTAAGGACCGTGATCAGGAGCCCTACAGTGATAACTTAGCAGTGGTGGGGCTTGAGCCAGTTAAAGGTGCACTGGTCAAAATTGTATTGTTGTTAGTATGGCTGTAACATTGACATATCTGGGAATTACAGTGGATTTTTGTGACAATGTAATCACAGCAAGTGTAAGACAGCACTTAAAAAACACAGGTTTGAACTTGCTAGTTAACATCCTTTTTTTAGTCATATTAAAGACATGCCCATAAAAGCAATTCATTCTGCTTCCATCTTTTACTGCTTACGTATGCAAAAATAGCAGTCTCTTGCGTTCTCTGCCTGCTGCTTTAGTTCACTTTGCAACTGCTAGAGCTGCACAAGTCAAAGTTCTACCCCATGCACCTTTAACAGCATGACTCAAATATAAAATAGCTCGAATAAGGAGCATTTTAATATACGAGATTTCAGACATTATTTGGCAACGTGCAGGAATAATTTGATACTGGACATGTTGTTTCAAAGGCGCTGAGTAGTGGGTTCTATTCACCCACAAAATTCATCTAAATATTCAAGTCATGACGTATGTCAAACCACAGCAAAGAGGAACATTGGTGGCATATCGACAGAGATAAACAGTTTACAATATATTTCTGGATGTTGTTGACATATGGTTACATGTGCATTATGGAGTAAAATCTTAACTTGTACTGCCGAAACAGTGTGGTGATACCCATTTAGTACGAGTTTAAGCCTAGCTTTTATTTCAGTTAATTATTTAAAATAAATCTTTAAAAATCTTTAAAATTCAGTCTTAAAATTGCTTATTAAGGAAGTCCTTAACACGTTATTGTTTAAACAACCTTGATTAGTTTTTTCTGGACTTTCCTTGTATACTGAAGCATGATTACTTCATCAGTCTATGTTTTTCTGGAAAAAAAAATTCTCCATCTCAACTTTTTTTGAAATCAGTTTTAAAATGAGCATTAATTACTCTTTTTATTTTGACATAACACCCCAAAACTTCTTCCATTAAAGTTTGCATTCATGTATTTTATGTGCTTATGCTGTTTTTTCCATCCCAGTGCTGGACAAAGGATGCTTGAAACCACCTAGCTTTTGGGAGAGGGCTCTTGTTGAAATAGAAACTGTGTAAGGTCTGGCATGCTGACCGGATCTGCTGTGGTGACCGTTATATACGGTAGCAGCCGTTTCAGTTATTTTGGCCATCTTATTTATTTGCAGTTTTTGCAGACTACCCACACACCTGGGTTTTAAAAGATATATATAGTTCTAATTGTCTAATTCAAATTTTTAGAATTAAGGCATGCTTTCCTAAAAAGAAATGCAGTTGATGACCTGGGAACATAATTTGGCATAACACCTGTATTGTGGTACACTTAAGTGATTGAAATTTTAACTCAAGCTTTAGCTCTTTTGAAGCTTTGTGTAGAAAATGCTAATCTATGTGATATTCTCAGCTCCGTGTACAATAAAAAAAACTGTTTACCTGACAGCATTGATCAAACAATGATTGAATTACTGTTCATCAATTAATCATTACCATCCTTTTCAAATGTTTTTGCCATTTTACTGCAATGATGCAGATTTTCTTTATACACTCTTGCTGAGTTTGTACAGGCAGTGTGTTAAAATGTTAGAATAAGGTTTTATGGTTTTGTAGAAATTAAGAAAATTCAGTGCCCCCCATGGATTAGCTTGTTTAGATTTGGAAACACTTCGATACTTAAAGCTAAGCTAAAATAATGAGATTTTAGTGATCAAACAGCAAAAACTTTTGCTTTACAAAGCACAATAGTTCTTATATCACATTTTCTATTGTAATTTATAAAATTCTGTAGCTCTGAAGAATAGAGTGAGGGAATTCTATATTGATTCACTGATTCATTTATTAGAGCATTTAAATATTTCTCTCTTGGTGCAGATTCTTTTTCCCTTCACATAACAGGAGTGCTTCTGGCTGTTCCAGAGTTATGACAACAACATGCCTGAACATTCTTAATACATGAAGTATGGTGTTAATATGAGTGTCATACTTCTAAAGGTCGCATTTTGTTAGAGTCAGGATCCTTTTTAAAGGCAAGGTGTTACTGACTATATTGCTTTATAACATTATTATTGCACTTGTTATTACTCAAATGTTATTATAAGGCTATGTTATGCATATTTGCTAAATTGGAGAGTTTGTGTAAACAATGCTGTTTGTGCTGATAATCTGTTCCTTAATAAATCAAGTTGCAGTACCGAATATATATGTATATTTCCTTTTTCATTTCATTTTTATTATTAACTACCACTTTTTGTTTCCACTGACTCATGTGCAGGCATTCTTTGATCTTTTTTCTGGGAAACTGAGACATTTTTTAAAATGCATTTTCCCAATTTACACACAGTTTAGTCATAGCCAATTACCAGATTTCATTTCGCTACCTCTATTGCTGCAGACTTCCACTTTTGATCTCAGACACGTGTGCAATAGCCGGACGTTTTTTTTCCCCACCTGCACAATCTGTCTTGCGCATGGACCATACACCTATCTCCATTATTCCTCGTCTCTGTGCAATCGACGAGCCAGCAGAACCGTAATTGCAGCAGTTATGAAGAATCCACTGCGGCATTCCAACCCTTTGGGCGAGCCAATCATTGTCCATAAAGACACCTGGCCTGCCGGTAGCAGAGCTGAGATTCAAACTTGCACGTTTGAGATGTCAGCTCTGGTGTGCTAGTGTTTTACTGCTGCTCTACCTGAGTGCCCCTTTCTGGGAAACTCTGGTGCTGTGGCCAGATACAGCATGAGCTGGCTCCAGATACAGCATGACGGCACCCTTTTGAGCAGAGCTTCACATATCGATACCCAACATGCTTGTCTATCTGTTCTAACGCCTTTCCTCTTCTGGCTGCATAATTTGAAAATGGTTTTATTGAATTGACAGTTATTTGATCTATTGTATTTTGTTTTCTCCTTTTTCATTGTGGCTGAGTTCATATCTTATGACCTCACAGATAGGAGGTTACACCTCAGTGTAAAAATATGTTTTTGGACCTTTTGTGCTTATTCTAAGAACATACCAAGACCCATGTAATTACTTATACATGTTTACACTAAACAAGTCCTTGCCTTGCACTTTTTGTTCTATGTTGCACGCTGTTCCTGGAGGAACGTTGTTTCGTTTCAATATGTACTTGTATATAGCTGAAATGACAATAAAGCCTCTCTTGAAGTCTTGAAGTCTCTTGACAGGGCAGTTACCTTTTAAATATAGTAAAATATCTAGATAAATACTGGGGTTGGTAAGTAACATCTTAAGACAGCTGCCTTACAACATGTAAAGTGACAGCAGGATGAACGCTTTGTCAGCTGAGAACATAAACAAGACATCTAGGGATTTAGTAATGAAGGAGCTATTGGTGGTTAGGGATTAGGGCTCTCTGGAGGAATTTACTGCTGGCCGGTACAAAAGATGATCAGTGGCATTGTTGGAGGAAGCTTGTGCTAGTCTGTGGCTTCTCTCTGTCAGTGTTGATGTAGTGCATGTGGCCATGGAATTGCAACAGGGAATTAATCCATTTAGAAATGGATAAGTAAAGAACGTTTGTCTGTTCTGAAGTATCTTGCTTACTGAATCCCCTGAAACATCTGTAAAAACTGTCAGAAGGCACTAACAAAGCAGAGAAAACTGATGCAGTTTTTCAATGAAGAGTGGGCCAAACTCTCTGCTAGAAGGTGTGGAAGCAGTGTCATGAAATATTAAGTTCCTTATATGTTATGATAAAAATAATATCATCTGTAATTATCTGTGCTTTGAATTTGGGAGGGGTTTCTCTAAGCATTGTTGACTAGGCTTTAGGGTAGCCTTCCTGAGGCCATAATTAGCTAAAAGTATTATTTGCACAAAATTCAAGTGTTATTAACGAGTATTTACAAAAGCAAAAGCTTTTTGAGATTATTAAAGTTATGTTTTTTTATAAGTGAGCATTATTGCTGGCATAATGTAAAAAAAATAATAGGGAAAGATAGGAAAAATAGGACCATTTAAGTCCAGCAAACACTATGTAACACCCAAATTACGTAGTCAGTGAGAATGGACAGATTTCCTGATTTAAGAACATATTATGAACAGCCTCCCTGGTGTCCCAGGAGAAACACTGTACGTACTTCTATGTTCTGTTTAGGTTTCATATGTGTGTTACCACCTTTCTCACTTTCTCCACCTCTTGTCTATGATTCATTGGTTGGATTGTGGTTTGTTCTACTTAACACATCCTCTACAGGGAACAAATTCAAATATTTTATTTGATTGTTAAATGTGACATGTTGAAATGTACAGTATTAAATTGGCTTTTAAATAATTAAATTGGGTGTGTCAAAACCTTGGCATAAGACTGGGTATATCAGATTGGCTATTGCATAGAGAATATAATTGAGCTTGTTTCTATAACTGTAGTATTGACATTCATTTTTTTTATGTATTTATTCATTTATGTTTAATAATTGTTGAAGTGAATTAATACAATGACAAAAAATAGTATAAGCAAGTGATGTTAAAATTAACTGATTAACTTAAAATAAACAGTTAAAGCACACAGTCTAAAATTACATATAACAAAACAAAACAAAACAAAAAACAGATGAAGAAATACTTATGATAGCCATTACTGAAGCCTGCTTGAGCCACTGGGCACAACTGGGCAGTAGTTGTGTCCAAAAGCTTTTAGCTTGGACACATAATCTGCTTGACCTAGGTGCCTCAGCTAGTGATTTGTTTACCTCTAATTATATGTTATGTCATATGATAATAGGGATGTTAATAATTAATCAATTCACCAAAACTGACAAAAAAGTCATTTTGATTAATGAACAGGAGTTAAAAAAATGCATTTAAATTATTGCATTTGAAGTATTTAATGCAAATGATCTAAACTATCTTGAACAATGAAACTATTACACATTAAAATCACAAACTGAAGCTGTTTTGCATCAGTGTGGAGTCTGACTGCATGCTAAACTGCATATCTGAGTCAGTATGTAACTTTTTTTGTTTCCAAAAATGATGTGGGTATGTTGTATCATGTCTCAATAAGAAAGTGATTATTTTTCAATAAAACTACATCAACGTTATATTATATATATTTTTTATATATTTATGAGCATGTTTAGTTAGCCCTTGTACTGATCTGCATGTTACCAAATTTGTTTAAAATCTACTTTCAGTTATTCTGTTGATTAAAGTTCGAATCTCAGCTGTGCTATTGACCGTCTGGACAACTATACAGACATGATGTGCTGTGTCTGAGGGTGAGTATTTAAATGGGGCTCCTTGTCACTATGACAGTTGCAGCCTCTGCTGGCTGGTTAATGGCACTTCTACAAAGATGGTGAAAAATGATGATTAGTGTGTGACTGTCTGTACGTGATGCTGCTTCCTGTGTGAACCCTCCACGTGCAGGTGATAAAATGCAGTTTGTTAAAACACATGTCTCGGAGGGGGATGTGTTAGTTAAAGTTCTCTTTGGTAAGGGTAGGGGTCTGCAGCTGTAGGGGAGATACAGCCGGGTAATCGTTGTACTTGTTTATGATGTTCTACATCACTGCCACTTCAATGCACATTGTTTTAAATAAAGTATAAACACTTATTTATATTGAACTTAATAATATGGAACTTAGCATCTTTATGTTTTAATGGGATGCTATTAGCCTGTTGGTTATAGATTAACCTGTTCGAAGAAATTTACATTCTTAATTGATACTTCTTGAACTTAAACTGATGAACCTTGTGTGTAATGAGTAACTACCTGTCCTGTCATAAATGTAACCAAAATGTGTAAAACATGATGTTAAAATCCTGATAAATAAATAATATTATAATAATAAATAATATTTACCTCTGTTATGACAAATCCCTGTCATATGCTTTCTAAATGCTGAATAAGATTTCTAATATTTACTTGGTTTCTATTTTCCCAGTCTATTTTGGGTTGCCCTCTTTATTCTGTAGTATGCTTGACTGTTTGCACATTTGTACAGCTGCTGGGCAGAGTGACCTGCAACATGAGACCACTCTTAGCACTTTGCTTGCCAGTTTAATCTGCAGGCCATTAGCTCGACACTTGCTTGTGTCTTTTCCTCCTTTGCTGTTCAATCTTCATCTGTGATGAGGTAATTGCTCAATAAAGGCATAGTGCATAGATTTATAAAATCAATGGTTTAATGTCCAGAAGTAAAAATGTACTGTATAACCAAAGGTATGTGGACACACAAATATTTCATATGTGCGTAGTGAACATCTCACTCCATAGCCTTCAGTGTTAATGTAAACCCTGCTGCTATTTAAATCTCTTCTTTTCAGGGAAGGCTTTTCCTGACACTTTGAAACATGACTAGGAGAATTATTCTTCTATTTATTCACGAGCATAATTGAGCTCAGTGACATATTTCGGGCAATAATACCTGGCCAAACAAGCATGTGGTTGAGGGCAGGACCAGACAAATAATTGCTTTATGGATCTCACTTTGTGCACAGGAGCAAGAGAAACACTTTTAGCAGTTTTGCCAATGGAAGCACACAAATTTACTAGAATCTTGCTTTATTATCTTGTTTTTCATTCTGATATCAATATATTTTATTACTTGAAATCAGGCTTCATGGCTAAGCTGTTATGGAGGTTTCCACTTGAAAACCACAGCATCTACATTAGACTGAATGAATGTACAATTTTTTTTAAATGCATTTTCTCCCCATTTTCCTCCCGATTTAGCACACTTAATTTTGTCTCCCGCTGCTGAGAGATACCAGATTGCATCCGAGGAGAGCACGTCGCTGTACACGCCTCTTACGACACGTGCACAGCCCTCCTCTTCTCGCCCCTGTATTCTGCACAGGCATCTCGGACGCCAATCCGGGTCCTTACACAGCGTATAAAGACCCACCCACCCACCCACCCACACATAGTCCGGCCCCCACCCTGCAGATACGGTGGCCAATTAGTATCTGCTGCAGGCACTGCCAATTATGCCCGCCAGATGGCGCCCAGCCGACCGGTGGCAACACTGAGTTTCGAACTGAGGAGTTCAGAAACTCGGTGCTGGTGTGCTAGCGGAAAATACCGCTGCACCACCTGGGCACCCCTGAATGTACAATTTTTTCGTCTGTTTCTGTTAGCGGATCATTTGTTTGCATATTTGATTTGGCTCAGTTTTTATCCTGAAAGCCCTTCCTAATGCAACCCCTTCTATTAATCCAGGCATGGGACCGGCACTGATATGTGTCCACCCCAAGGACTGGGTTCACGTAACACCATGCACCTTATGTATTTGTGAGCCCAGCATGGATTTCCATCGCCTGAAACGGTGGCCTGCCATGATGGTGTCATGTTAAAAAGCTATTAAGCTCTTTAGTACAACCCATTCTACTGCAAAGG
The DNA here is from genome assembly GCF_030014385.1 of Trichomycterus rosablanca. Taxonomy (NCBI): domain Eukaryota; kingdom Metazoa; phylum Chordata; class Actinopteri; order Siluriformes; family Trichomycteridae; genus Trichomycterus; species Trichomycterus rosablanca. Next base: position 25,950,497 of record NC_085991.1, on the reverse strand, counting down.
TGTCAGGTAGTTTACCCAATGATTCAGTGGACTTGAAGGACCACACCCTTTATCAAAAACACCAAAGACTAATATACAGCAACCTGATATTTCCTGGTGCTTTGAGGTGTTGTATTTTTCTTACCATTGACTGTTGTATAGTTAGACAGCCATACACTTATACACACATGCACACCAAGTTGAATTTTACTCTATTATGTTGTTTGAGTAAAAAGCATGCTTGGATTAAGAGAGTATTTTCTAAATTTAATTCTCTGTAAAGCCAATGTAATGTCTTTATACTTTTCTCTTTTAACTGGGCCTTTATGAACCTTGCTCTGTGCACAGGGACACAGTCATGCTCACACAGGTAATGGCTGTCCCCAAACTGTTGCCACAAATTGATTTTATACAGTGTATCACAAAAGTGAGTACACCCCTCACATTTCTGCAAATATTTTATTATATCTTTTCATGGGACAACACTATAGAAATAAAACTTGGATATAAGTTAGAGTAGTCAGTGTACAACTTGTATAGCAGTGTAGATTTACTGTCTTCTGAAAATAACTCAACACACAGCCATTAATGTCTAAATGGCTGGCAACATAAGTGAGTACACCCCACAGTGAACATGTCCAAATTGTGCCCAAAGTGTCAATATTTTGTGTGACCACCATTATTATCCAGCACTGCCTTAACCCTCCTGGGCATGGAATTCACCAGAGCTGCACAGGTTGCTACTGGAATCCTCTTCCACTCCTCCATGATGACATCACGGAGCTGGTGGATGTTAGACACCTTGAACTCCTCCACCTTCCACTTGAGGATGCGCCACAGGTGCTCAATTGGGTTTAGTCCATCACCTTTACCTTCAGCTTCCTCAGCAAGGCAGTTGTCATCTTGGAGGTTGTGTTTGGGGTCGTTATCCTGTTGGAAAACTGCCATGAGGCCCAGTTTTCGAAGGGAGGGGATCATGCTCTGTTTCAGAATGTCACAGTACATGTTGGAATTCATGTTTCCCTCAATGAACTGCAGCTCCCCAGTGCCAGCAACACTCATGCAGCCCAAGACCATGATGCTACCACCACCATGCTTGACTGTAGGCAAGATACAGTTGTCTTGGTACTTCTCACCAGGGCGCCGCCACACATGCTGGACACCATCTGAGCCAAACAAGTTTATCTTGGTCTCGTCAGACCACAGGGCATTCCAGTAATCCATGTTCTTGGACTGCTTGTCTTCAGCAAACTGTTTGCGGGCTTTCTTGTGCGTCAGCTTCCTTCTGGGATGACGACCATGCAGACCGAGTTGATGCAGTGTGCGGCGTATGGTCTGAGCACTGACAGGCTGACCTCCCACGTCTTCAACCTCTGCAGCAATGCTGGCAGCACTCATGTGTCTATTTTTTAAAGCCAACCTCTGGATATGACGCCGAACACGTGGACTCAACTTCTTTGGTCGACCCTGGCGAAGCCTGTTCCGAGTGGAACCTGTCCTGGAAAACCGCTGTATGACCTTGGCCACCATGCTGTAGCTCAGTTTCAGGGTGTTAGCAATCTTCTTATAGCCCAGGCCATCTTTGTGGAGAGCAACAATTCTATTTCTCACATCCTCAGAGAGTTCTTTGCCATGAGGTGCCATGTTGAATATCCAGTGGCCAGTATGAGAGAATTGTACCCAAAACACCAAATTTAACAGCCCTGCTCCCCATTTACACCTGGGACCTTGACACATGACACCAGGGAGGGACAATGACACATTTGGGCACAATTTGGACATGTTCACTGTGGGGTGTACTCACTTATGTTGCCAGCTATTTAGACATTAATGGCTGTGTGTTGAGTTATTTTCGGAAGACAGTAAATCTACACTGCTATACAAACTGTACACTGACTACTCTAAATTATATCCAAGTTTCATGTCTATAGTGTTGTCCCATGAAAAGATATAATGAAATATTTGCAGAAATGTGAGGGGTGTACTCACTTTTGTGATACACTGTATGTCTGTCAGCAATAAGTTTGGCTTAAATGCAAGAATAGTTGTAGCTTAGTGTGTAGAGCTTTGGGATACCGATTGGAAGGTTGTGGGTTTGAATTCCGACTCTACCATGCAGCCATTGTTAGGCCCCTGAGCAAGGTCCTTCCAAACAAGCTGGATGCATCTATCTATCTAAAAGGCAAATAAAGGTGTTCTATCTGTATTAGATTATTACTCCTGTCTGTACTGTTGATTTACATCAGGTCTGCAGAGCAGGAACTCTGACCCATGTCATTTATGAACTTGGTGCATTCCCCTACCAGGAATTTGCTGGCATACCAAGATACATGTAGTGCATAATCTAGGATGTAGTGCAGCTGTAACTCTAATGTACTTTATTTTACTAGTCTAATACTAGTCTGTGATTATTAGGTCTGATATAATATTGGAACTGCTCCAGGATGTGTTTGATTTTTGCATATTTGTTCGATTTCCAATTAAAATCTTGATCCCAGATTAAGTGTTTTGCAAAGAGTCAGTGATATGAAACACTACAACAAGACTGTATCATGTTCCTAAACTGATTCTCTTCTGAAAGTGGGTCAATGGACTAAATAATTGGAATGTGCATGAGTGATATCACTTAGTCATTTCCTGCAGTAAAATATTAAATAAGAGATCAGTCATACTAAGAAGTAATAGCTTATGTTCACGTCTTTATTTATGCCACATCATACTTATTTGGTTATTTAATTGCTTACAATACAAGCATCTGGCTAACTATATGAGACCATATTAAGACTTGTGCAGCCATATGATCAAATATTATTTTTTAATAAAAGTTTTCCAGTAATTAGGAAGGAAATAGCAAACAGCTCTACTGTCTAGCTTAGTCGGTGGTATTGTAAAATGATGGTGGAAAAGCACATTGTCTATTCAATTTTAATCAAAGCTATGGCAGCTCTATAATTCAGTGACCTGTGGCCACAGTGACATGAATATTGTACATATTTATTTATTGTAAGTTCACTGCTGCAATGCATGGACTAAGACAATGTGTGTTAGTTCAAAGACAGGTGCACAAATAAAAACTTTAAGTATTAAAAAAAAGTATTTCATTTTATTTTATCAACTGCTTTATCCTGGTCAGGGTTGTGGCAGGTCCACAAACACTGGACGCAAGGCAGGAATAGTCTAAACAGGGTGCCATACTTTATCGCAGGGTCTTGACCATCTCCGTCCATCAAATATATAGCCAGTTATGTCTGTGTAGATGCCAGGCTGGCCAATAGCCCCCCTGTGCCACTTAAGCTCCCCGTTATACTAATGTTTTTCAGTTAATATCTAATAATGAAAAACACCTGAGAGCACTAGTTCTCCCTACCAAAATCCTTTATTTGGAACCATGTCTCATGATACCACCAGTCCAGTTCCCTAAAATAACTTACCTAATTAGCATTGTAGCATTACCTAATGGTACACAGAGCTAGAGGTACTATCATAACGGACTGGTCCACATAACAATCTGGCATAATAACAGAATAAATAAGAAATGGCCTTTAAACAGGACCATCACACGATTTTACAAAACGGACATGATGAATTGAAGCTCTTAGACTTTCTCATCACATTGACTGCGACAGAAAACTGTAATTACGTGATCTCAGAGTGTTTTTGTTTGTCTTGTTAACTAATTACATGTACAGAAACAAAATTATTCTAAGCACATGCTCCATGCCCTCGTGACTCTAATAAGGATTGGAAGCTCTGGGGCAAGTGCTATTAAAACACTTGAGAAACATGTTTGACCTAAGTTGGCTTCATCAGTGGTGTGTTTATGAATTGTAATGACAGTGTGACCCTACCAAGTGTCTATGAAGCTGGTGGAAAATAAACTAGACCTCCCAGTGCCTGTTGGGTCATTTTAAGCCATTTATTTATGTATTGTTTTTTAATTCAGTGAAAAAACATTGTAAGACTATATTTTACACTTTTATGTATCTACAGGCAGCCAGACAAACTAAGAGTGGTTTGGACCAGACGAAACAGACGCGTCTGCACCAAGGTAAGAAAGGATGTGGATTCTAGTGAATTACTGTTGCTAGTTTTATCCTTTGCAGCTGTGATGTGGGTAAATATGTTAACACTTTAAACCGGGTGTGATGCAGATAAGCTTTGAACGACATTGAAATACGTCTATACTACAAAAGTACACAAGCAGTCAGTTTTATCAGCTCAGTTTCAGTGTAGACAGAGGCCAGAGATCTTGAACTCGATATGTAGAGGTACCAGGAACTGTATGTAACAAAGTGTTAAATATCTTACTATTCTTGGCAAATATAACTATATACGCAGTCACTTAGAGGTTATAAGCTCCACCTGTCATGTAGTTACACTTAGTGGCTGCTTAATCAGGCTTTCCTTTTACACTATTGCCTCTCTGTTTTTATGCACAATTTGTTAACCACACTTTACCCCATTAATCAGTGAGAAGTGACCACCACAGGACCACCAATGGCACAGTATTATTTGGGTAGTAGACCAGCACAGCAATGATACTGACAGGATAGTAACATGGTTAAATGTTTGATTCCTATTCCAGTGTATCACACACATCATATTAATGTCGCTCCTATGTTACAAATGATCAGACAAGTAGAAATATTCAGCCGGCATTGTCTTGTGGTCAGAAACTGACAGTAATGAAGTGCTATAGTGGAAATAAGCAGACTGTTGTTAAAAGAGAAGCTAAAGTCTAACTATACACTTACTAGGTAAAGAATGGCTTAGGTATGTCTAAAAAAATCTCAACAATGCTGCTGTGGCTGATAAATGGTACCAGCATAAGATTTAATTACATTCCATGACTGGAATGTCTGGTCATGTCATTTGGAGGCTACTTTCCTTTACACTGTCTTTAAATTTTATGATTTATGATTTCATGATTGGATTTAATTTTAAAAATGTTTTATTTTCATTTCATTTTCATCAACCACTCTATCCTGGTCAGGGTTGTGGTGGGTCCAGCTCCACCAGGAATCACTAAGTGTAAGGCAGGAATACCCTGGACTTCAGGGCTTCAGCCACCCCACAAAGCATACAAAATTTAGCTTATTATGTCAGTGTACACACTTGGCTGGCCAATAGCTCAGCTGAGATCCAGGTTCAGTCTGTGAAATGGATTTATGCATGTGTAATGTTTTAATTGTGGGCTCTTTATCCCTTACACATATTTTAAGCTTCATGGCTGGCAGCCGGGCATCAAGAATCCTTACAGAGGGACAGTGGTGTGGCAGGTGCCTGAGAATGTGGAGATTAAAGTAACACTCTTTAAGGTGCAGAAGTCCAGTCCAACATTACACATTATTACTGTATTTTATTAAAAAGAACTTGCATAATACAGAAAAAAATAGGTGTCTTTTTTGCCAGTAGAACTACATCTCCTGTAGTGTGTACTATATAAATGTATTAGAACTGATATTTAGCTAATTCCACTTTTGTAATGCAAACCTTTCTGTAGGATCCAAATGCTGATGAATTTGAAGACAAAGATTGGACCTTCATCATAGAAAATGTAAGTGATATGTAATATGCCATGTTTTTATTTTGCTTGTTTTTGTAATACTGTGGTTTTAGAGGACAAAGACAGCAGATACCTAAAAGTGAACAATTGCACCAGACCATTCCAGTCAGTTGCTCATGTATTTCATATACCTGCTAGCATATCTGCTTTTAGCATGTAATGCACTGTTTAATTGTTAGCCACAGCTTAACAAACAAAGTAATAATTTTACATGTAAGAAATAGTTGTAAACGTAGTAGAAGGCCTCTGTGGTCAAAGTAAGTTTCATGAAGACATTCCTTAATGAGTTTGGTGTGGAAGAACCACAGTGGCCTGCACCACTCCTAACCCCAACCCCATTATAGTCCTAACCCCAACCCCATTATACACCTTTGGGATAAATTGGATCCTGAGCCAGACTTTTTTATCCCACAAATGCTTTTAGACTTGATTGCCACATATTCCCAGAGAGACATTTAAAAATCTTGTGGAAAGCCTTTTAAGTGACTATAGCTTTCAAATAGAGGCCATATGAGAGGTTTTGGAATGGGAGATCCAACTAACTCTTGGTTAGATGTGCACATTCTTTAGACCATACAGTGTATTTATGCACATGGGTAAAATTTTCAATTGACATCAGTGAAAAAAATTGAAGTATTTTATACAGATAGCAGAATAGATCTGTACTGCTATGCTCTTTGTGGTTTCTAACACAGCTAGCTCCACTAAGTGCCTATTGTCTTTTAGTTATTACTAACCTGGAACCTGGAAATGAACCCTGTTATAAACACTTTTTACACTGTACCCTAACATTTTGGTTATTTTAAAATCATCCAGGAGACAAAAGGTCGTCGAAAGGTTTTGGCTTCGGCGGATGTAAACATGAAGAATTATGCCAGTGCCACTTCAGCCACATTTGAACTGACACTGGAAATGAAGCCTCTGTCTGTAAAAGTGGTGGGAGCAATGCTCAAACTCAGCGTGACCTGCATCTTTCTGAAGGAGGGCAAAGCCACGTAAGTGTTTACTGTATTTCTGCTGAATAGTGACAGCGTAAGGAAAGAAAATGTGAATTGCAGTTTTCAGTGCTAGTATTCTTGTATAATTTGTTGCCATGTCTGCTACATTAAATGCTTGGTTGCAGTGTGTGTTTAAATTAATAAAGAATTACACAATAAACCACTGGCAACCTGTCCATTTGGCAGTAATATCTGTTTAATAGTCATTTAGTGTACATCCATTTGGCCCAGAAATTTAAAGCACCATACAAAAAGGCTGTCAACATCTAGGTAAAAAACCCAAGGTATACCCCACATCTGCAAGAATTTAAAATGAACTAAATTTGCAGGATGTGTAACCAAGAATGTCACAAACAAAAAGGGTTACAGAAAAATCAAAGCAGTGGCCAAAATAACTAAAACAAAGTAACAACCATCTTCCAACCATCTCTTTCTCAGTCTGCCGCAGGAAGCCCTATCCAACCCCCATCCCCTATACCAACTCTGCTCACATGATCACATGACACCCATCCTGCAACATCTCCATTGGCTAACTGTAAATTATGGCATACAGATTCTTGTCCTTACTTACAAAGCTTTTCATAACATTGCTCCTTATTACTTGTCTGATCTACTTCTTCCAAACCAACAAACCGACCCACACTCCTAGGTCTTCTTCTGCTGGATTACTCACCATCCTAGCAACTTATAATCCCTGTGTTCTGTGTTTTAAAAATTGTAATCATTCTTGACTTGAGCGCTTTTGAGAAAAGTGCTATATAAGAATAATGTATTATTATCATTATTAAAAGACTAAAAACATCTGCAGTCTGCAAGAAAGAAAGTGGTAATAGATAGTTAGTAATAGATAAAGCAGAAATGAAAACACAATATGGCAAGCTACTCGTAGCTCGTGCGAACCTAGTTTTTAGAAAAAGAGAAAACGGACATGGCAATGCAAAGTGGCACCCCTCTCCACTTCACCAATTGGTGCAACCTGTGCCTAGTGTGGATCCAGGTGTTAGGACTGCTCCAGATAAGGGCCATCACACCGTTTTTCTTTTTAGGCTTAAACTTAGGAGGTACCCTGTCGGTTTAGTGGCTGTCTCACCCAGCCAGTGAGTGTGACCTGGCAGTGAATAAGAAGTATACATAAACTGAATGCATTTTAATTACTAAAATTTAGCATTAAATGTTGCATGTCTTAGAGCTGCAAAAATGTTTTGGGTTTTAGCTGTGCTTTTTAAGATCAGATCAGATCTTTGCTGTTCCTTACAGTGATGAAGATATGCAAAGTTTAGCAAGTTTGATGAGCCTCAAACCTTCAGATGTTGGAAACATGGAGGACTTTAATGACAGTGACGAGGAGGACAGAAGGATGAGTACAGGGGCGAACCGAAGCTCAGCAGCAATAGGTAACGCTCTTATTAACTAATTCTGTTTGTTGGATGTGAGCTTGCTTTTGTGTTTCTAGTCATTTCCAAAAGTAGAGTTTATTCTTTCCTTTCTAACTACAGCTCAGCCAGGTCATGTAGCAGTGAAGCACCTCCAAATCATCACACTAACCCGCTGTATTTGACTGTCAGTAGACTTGTGTGAATATAGGATGCCATAGTTGCTTTTTATCTATCGCTAGAAGAACATATGCTGTCTAATAAGTTCCAAACGTATTCAAACATGATTAACCAACATTTGTTAATGCCCCATCAATGATCACAGCAAAAATCTTAGTGTCAGAGTTAGAACCTTTAATATAAGTTTAAACTAAATAAAAAAATGTATTTTAAATGTAGAATTTGTTAAATAATACTCTCCATAAACCTTTTACCTTGGCAGCCCCTAATGAATGATTCTTGCAGATCAGCAGATCAGTTTTTACATCGGATGCCTTTCCTGATGCAACCGTCCTATATATCCGGGCTTGGAAATCGGCACTTTGGGTCCTCCTAATGGCAGGGTTCACACAATGCCACACATATTCTATTTGTGAGCCCTGCCTGGGATTCCAGCACCCTGGATTGCTCTTAGCATTACGCCTCGCAAGCTCACCGTGGCAGCTTCTAATACAGACACTAACACAATTACATTTATTTAAAAATGTATTAATATTTATAATGTTGATACATTTGCTGGTGATCTGTGCTGCTGTAGTTTTATATTTAGAAAGACTTCTCATTTGTTCTTCCTCATGTGTCAGCTCTTCTTCCTCCTGTTGGAAGAATTATTGACGAGGCATGGAGGCCTGCTGTAGACACAAATCTCCCCTACCCCCCAGGTAGCTGTCTGTGTGGGATGTTTATTTATTTGTTTATTTATTTATTACAAATGTATTTATTATTTATACACTGACTGAGGAGAGCCGTGGACTACCACACGCATCCTCCGACACGTGTGCAGTGCCCAACTGCATCTTTTCAGTTCATATGTGGATCAGCTTTTGTGTAAGGAGAGACACACCCTGATCCTCATTATCCCCCGTCTCTGTTCAGGCGCCATCAATCAGCCAGCAGAGGTCGTAATTTTATCACTTATGAGGAATTTCCTATGGCACCTCCCTTGAACAACAGCCAATCATTGTTTGTGTAGGCACCCAGAGCTGAGATTCAAACTGACAAGTTTTAGATGTCAGCTCTAGCGTGCTAGCGTGTTTTTATCACTGCGCCACCTGAGCTCCAAGACTACGATTTTAGCTCATTTGAAACAGTGGCGATAATTGTTCTTAATAACATGATTAACTTTGGATCAAACTATAGATTTAACTCTTTAATGTCAGTTAGCATTTTGATAATAATTTGCAGTTGTTAATTTTAAAATGGATCTGATTTTAAACAGGGTGGCACGGTGGTTTGGTGAGTAGCACTGTCGCCTCACAGCAAGAAGGTCCTGGGTTCGATTCCCAGGCGGGGGCAGTCCGGGTCCTTTCTGTGCGGAGTTTGCATGTTCTCCCCGTGTCTGTGTGGGTTTCCTCCGGGAGCTCCGGTTTCCTCCCACAGTCCAAAAACATGCAGTCAGGTTAATTGGATACACTGAATTGCCCTATAGGTGAATGTGTGTGTGTGTATGTGTGTCTGCCCTATGATGGACTGGCGCCCCTTCCAGGGTGTTACTGTGTGCCTCGCGCCCATTGAAAAGCTGGGATAGGCTCCAGCCCCCCTCCCCGTGACCCTAATTGGATAAGCGGTTAAGAAAGTGAGTGCGTGAGGGATTTTGAACGTTACAGTTTCTGCACTTAATTGTAATTTAAGTGCAGTTTATTACTGTTAATAGTAACTGGTAATATACAGTTGCTAGGTACAATCACTTCTAGTGCTTTTTATGTATTTCTATTTCATTTTCTTCTTAAATCTTTTGACTTCACAATTTTCATTTTGCTCTGTTGCTCATCCTCCAATCTCCCACTCAGTTCATTCTCAAATGGATTCGAAGAGTTCATTATCAGCCTCTGTTCCTAACCTGCCTCATCCAGTCCACCATCTCTCCCACACCTCAGTCAAACCTTCTCTTCCATCTCTCTCTACTGCACCCATCCATCATCCCCACAAGCTTGATTCAGCACATTCGTCACGCCCCTCTCCATATGCCTTTACTCTGCCTGCATTTATCCGGGCTCATCCTCCTGTGCTGCCCAAAATCTTCCAGCCGGCAGCGGGCTCAGGTACTTACATGCATGTAACCAGTGCGGTAATGAAAAGACCACAGAACCACTTTAATCATTTATACATATTTTATCAGTAAAAAAACTTACTTTACCCACAACTCAACTTCACTCTTAACAGCTCACCAACAAGCAACATTGGTTATTGACTTACATCCCGTATCATCCCTTTAAAAAATTACAGCACCTTCAGAATTGATGCCTACAATGAAACATAATTTACATAGTTTGATTTCAACTTTGCTTTGCGGAACAGCTTCAAATCAGATTGGTCAATTAATTTAGAGTCAAACCCAGCTCTTAGCAGTGGTGGACTAGAATAATAGAAAGCTGTGCCACCTGAGCACCACTAGAAGTACACCGATGAAGCATAACATTATGACCACCTTCCTAATATTGTGTTGGTCCCCCTTTTGCTGCCCCATACACAACAAACTGTGATGCACTGTGTATTCTGACACCTTTCTGTCAGAACCAGTATTAACCTCTTCAGCAGTTTGAGCTACAGTAGCTCGTCTGTTGGATTGGACCACAATGGCCAGCCTTTGCTCCCCACGTGCATAACTAAGCGTCGGCCACCCGGTTTACCACTGTTCCTTTCCTGGACCACTTTTGATGGATACTGACCACTGCAGACCGGGAACACTCCACAAGAGCTGCAGTTTTGGAGATGCTCTGACCCAGTCGTCTAGCCATCACAATTTGGCCCTTGTCAAACTCGCTCAAATTCTTACGCTTGCCCATTTTTCCTGCTTCTAACACATCAACTTTAAGGATAAAATGTTCACTTGCTGCCTAATATATCCCACCCACTAACAGGTGCCGTGATGAAGAGATAATCAGTGTTATTCACTTCACCTGTCAGTGGTTATAATGTTGTGCCTGGTCGGTGTATACATTAATAACAATAATAATAAAAAAGCTTTTCCTGCATACATGTGATGTTTTGTCTAAATACCATTGTACCTTCAACAATGTCCGTTTGTGATGTATCAGTGGTACAAAACCTCAAACTTGTCATTGCAATAATGATAGTACAGCATTAGAAACCTTAAACATAACCATTTTAAAGCTGCTTTAGGGTGGACTTTTCATTTAATCATAATACCGACCTAAAGAAATATTAGTGTGACTAAACTGGTGCTAAGCAAGTTCAGGAACAGAGATGAGACAGTGCACAGGTCAAAAACATTAAACAGAAATGTAGTAATGCACTGTGGGAAATTGTTCCCTATACAGACGGCTTAAATGCTAATAACTTAGTTATGGTTGATGTCTATTCGTCTGAATCCCATGGTAACCTGTAAAGCACTCTGTGAATTTGCTCATAAACCAGCCATACGTTCTGTGCTTGTCTTGTACTAGTCACATCCTGGCTTAATGTGTCTACTTATATGCTAGTTCATTATGTTTAACGAGCTATGTGAAACGTGCACGACCAATTGGTAAAATACACCACAAAATAAGAGTACATAAAAAAAGAGTGTGACTAATTGTGAGGGTTTTCTTCATCATGCCATTACATTCTTAAATGCCTGTTTTTTTTTCCTGCTTCTTTTTCTTCTCTCCAAGTGCCTGTATCTGTTGTGCGAAGGCCCTCTGGTGGCCAGGCAGACTGTAATATGGCGAAAGACAGTAGCTCTGTAGCTTCACGTCCAAGGCCCCTGTCTTCCTCTTTTTCTGCTCCAAGAGCTTCTTCTTTCTCTTTCTTCTCCACCTCCTCCTCTTCCTCTCAACAGACTCCTGAACTTGATATTGCTCAGACAGGTAATGTCAGTAAACAGTTTCATACCAGCAAAGGTGAATGATGTGACATACTGATAAAGCTATATAATATACACTGATCAGCCATAACATTAAAACCACCTCCTTGTTTCTACACTCACTGTCCATTTAATCAGCTCCACTTTGTAGTTCTACAATTACTGACTGTAGTTTATCTGTTTCTCTGCATGCTTTGTTAGCCCCCTTTCATGCTGTTCTTCAGTGATCAGGACCCCCACAGGACCACCACAGAGCAGGTGTTATTTAGGTGGTGGATGATTCTCAGCACTGCACTGACACTGACATGGTGGTGGTGTGTTAGTGTGTGTTGTGCTGTATGAGTGGATAAGACACAGCAATGCTGCTGGAGTTTTTAAACACCTCACTGTCCCTGCTGGACTGAGAATAGTCCACAAACCAAACATATCCAGCCAACAGCGCCCTGTGGGCAGCGTCCTGTGACTACTGATGAAGGTCTAGAACTCAAACAGCAGCAACAGATGAGCGATCGTCTCTGACTTTACATCGACAAGGTGAACCAACTAGGTAGGAGTGTCTAATAGAGTGGACAGTGAGTGGACACGGTATTTAAAAACTCCAGCAGCTCTGCTGTGTCTGATCCACTCATACCAGCACAACACACACTAACACACCACCACCATGTCAGCTGATAAAATGGACAGTGAGTGTAGAAACAAGGAGGTGGTCATAATGTTATGGCTGATCAGTGTATAACAGAAATTTATTTATATCATGGCATGGTTGTTTATTACATTTCACACTTTGTGGGCATGTCAGTGGCATGATTTTTACCATACGTAGATTTCTTATTACATGGCTATGTTGACTGGTCTCCTGCTGCTTATTATTTTATTATGCTTTTGCCTTTTATTCTTATCTTTTTTTATTTTTTTTACTTAAGCCATTTCTGCTGCCCCGGAAGCATGGAGACCTTTCAGTCCTCCACCTTCTGCCACTGGTCCTAATTCTTCTAGTCTTAGCTCCTCCCTTCCTGGCTCTATAACTCTCTCCACACCACAGAATTTAAAAACCTACCGCGCTTCACTGGCTAAGCCCGGCTCCACCCTTACCAGACCAACTAGTTTGCCTTCAGCTAGTGATACAGGTAAATAAACTACAAAAAGTAGTGATTTTGTTTACACTGTATTTATGTTCTGAAATAACTATAATTACATACTTCTTCCCCCTTTATCTCCCACTATTTAACCATACTTCCTTTCTGTTCATTCTGTCCCACATCATTGGTCTCTCAGCATCATGGCAGATGGAGTGGAAGTCCCCCGAAGTAAAGCCCAGTCTCTGTCCGGCTCCTGCTTTAGGAGAGCATTTTCCTCAGCAGCCAGTCCAGAGCTCAGAGACTCTCCACAGGACTGCTTCACTGTCATCACCTCTTTCTGTCCTAGGCCCTCCTAATAAAAAAGCACTCACCACTGTGTATACACCATCAAGTGTCAATACATCTCCTTCTGTTTTGTACTTTCCCCAAGTGCATTCACCCACTCCTGATGTTTCTTCTGCTGTAGCTCCTCCTCTATTTCATCCTGCTGAGGTGTCTTCTTTCTATGCGCCCCCTCCTTTGTCCACCCCTAAACCCTTCGAACCCCAAACAGCTCCCTACCAGTTCCCTGTTTCCACACCCCCAATACATAGCCCTGTAAACACCCCTGCTGCTTCATTTCTACTTCCTAAACCCTCTCTGGCTATTGTCAAGTCATCTGGCATCCTACATACTCCTAATCAAAATGTTTCTACTCACCCATCTTCTGTCCAAGTTTTTACCCCTGCTGTTCCCTTTTCGGCTGCTGCTCCTGCTCACTCTGAGGTTGCTCCTTCTGCTGTGACACAGCCAGGTACTGAGCAAAATGATCACTAATTTTATTAAAGCTGGTACAGTTACATTTATGGCATTTATCTGACATGTGTGTCCAAGGTGACTTACAGTTATGACCAAATACAGTTAATGGATTTGAGGGTTAAGGGTCTTGTTCAAGGGCCTAACAGTAGCACCGGGCATTGGTGGGGCTTTATAGTTCATTAAAGTTGCATGACAAAATAGTTCAACAGTTTAAGAACAGTGCAAACTTTTAAGACATTTTAAAATTTCTCAGTTTATTTTTTTATTATTTTTATTTTCTATTTTTCCAACCTTTATTTCCCCCCCCCCAATTGTCTCCCCTAATCTAGTCATGTCCAATTACCCTGATTGCATCCTCCACTGATTCAACCCTCTATTGCTGACTGAGGATGCTTCTCAACTGACACACACCCCTTCAAAACATGCTCAGTACAGACAGCATTTTCACCTGCACGAGTCGAGTTCATATACACCGAGCACAGAGAGCCACACCCTGATCAGCATTATTTCTCAGCCCTGTGTAAGCGCCATCAATCTGCCAGCAGGGGTCGTAATTGACCCATGATCCAGCTTGCCCCTAACCCTATGAACAACTGCCAATCGTTGTTCATATAGCCGCCCAGCCCAGCCAGGTGGCAGAGCTGAGTTTCGATACGATGTATTAAAAAACCCAGCTCTGGTGTGCTAGTGTATTTTACCGCTGCGCCACCTGAGTGGCCCTGACATTTCTCAATTTTTAATCTACAACATTAATCATTCAAAACAATCTTTGAACATTAATTGCAAGGCCAACAACTAATATTAATATCTTGTGTTTTTACTGTTTCTAATTGAAAACAGGCCTAAATTATTTGCTAACTTTTACTTTTTTGTTTACATTTTACCCACTGTCCCAACTGGGGTTGTAAAGATAAAATTGTGATCACACAGGTAATTTTTTGTAAGGATAAAAATAGTGATGCTGGCCATAATTGGTTGAATTTATACAATAAACAAACAAAAACTAGTATTATTCTATTAACTGTAGATTTCATGTAGGTAGCACTTTTAAAGTACCAGTCTATGGTACTTTAAAGGGTTGTAGTAAGATGTATTTGGGATTTTGTAGCATCTCCAAAACTGTAGCTCTTGTGGGGTGTTTCCGGTCTGCAGTGGTCAGTATCTTTCAAAAGTGGTCCAAGGAAGGAACAGTGGTAAACCGGCGACAGGGTCATGGGCCAAGGCTCATTGATGCCTGTGGGGAGTGAAGGCTGGCCCGTGTGGTCAGATCCAACAGACGAGCTACTGTAGCTCAAACTGCTGAAGAAGTTAATGCTGGTTCTGATAGAAAGGTGTCAGAATACACAGTGCATCACAGTTTGTTGTGTATTAGGAAGGTGTTCATAATGTTATGCCTGATCGGTGTATCTCATAATATCTCTGTTTTCGCTCGTCTTCTACTTCTTTGCCTTCTCTTTACCATTTACTGCTGCTGGTGTGTTTTAGACTGAATGTCCAGGCATTGAAAAGTAGACACCAGGTTGTCCCCACTGTATTTATATCCAATGAATAAAGAGCTTTTGCTCTCCTTTAATGTAGACAAGTCCACATATTGTTTCCCACTTTCACCACTGCCTACTCTACTCTACAGTTACAGTCCCAAACAGCCACCCATCCCACATGTACTGCATGCATTCCTGTACCTCACGCAAACACACATAAAGGACATACAGTTGTGGCCTGAAGCTTTCAATGAGCTCCATTATGTAGCATGTGGTGTGCATGTTGAAGGATGTCAGGACAAGTTCACAGTGTGTCTCAGTTGAGCATTTAAAAATCGCTGGTATAACTCTAGTTTAGACGACATTGCCATCCGGAGGTTTTGATTGTGGAGCTAATGTCTGACCTTTGTCTGTGAACCTTCGTACATTTTCTGGCTCCTGCAATGTCTCAAACAGTGGTTGACTCAGATGGGAGAGGAAAGCAAAATCAGTATTTGTTAGATTTATTCAGATCAAAGTACTAATACAACCCCAAATCAGAAAAAGTTGGGACAACATGGAAAAAACAAATAATAAAAACCCACAGAGTTTCTTACATTTACTTTGACTTTTATTTGATTGCAGACAGGATGAACTCAAAATATTTCATGTTTTATCTGCTCAACTTCATTTTATTTATTAATAAACCTTCATTCCTGCATTTTAGGTCTGCAACACATTCCAAAAAAAGTTGGGACGGTAAAGCATTTACCACTTTGTAATGTTGCCATTCCTTTTCACCACACTTAAAAGATGTTTTGGCACCGAGGAGACGAAGCGATTTAGTGTTTCGGGTTTTATTTTGTCTCATTCTTTCTACAAACACGTCTCAATAAGATGTGCAACAGTACGGGGTCGTCGTTGTCGCATTTTTCCTTTCAAAATTCTCTATTGGGGACAGGTCAGGACTGCAGGCAGGCCAGTCCAGTACCCTTACCCTCTTCTTCCACAGCCATGCCTTTGTAATGTGTGCAGCATGTGGTTTTGCATTGTCTTGTTGAAAAATGCATGGACGTCCACAATACACATTTTCACTGTGTAATGGTCCACCCTAGATGCCTCTGAGCCCTGAGAAGTCGACGCCGCTTCTGGACATGGTTAACATAAGGCTTCTTTTTTGCACAGTAAAGTTTTAAGTAGCATTTAACTCTGTATTGTAGTGCTTGACAAAGGTTTGCCAAATTAATTCCTTTGCCCATGTGGTTATATCAGCTGTTGATGAGTGGCGGTTCTTGATTAAGTGCTGTCTGAGGGATCGAGAATCATGGGTGTTCAGCTTCAGCTTGCGCCTAAACTCTTGACTGGAAAAAAGTATATAAACTGTGGAGACCCACACATGGACAACTGTGAGAAAGAATTTTAGACATTCTAAGATTTCTTAAACGATCAGTCTCAAATGTTTTGGTCAGTGTTTTTTTGCCTTAATAACTCCTTATTGTCTTGTTGCACTTGTTGCATCATTTAACTTCATTTTAGCTTCATGTAATACACCTCTACCATGTCTGTTTTTTGGTAGAATTTGCACTTTCAAATTTATTGTTTTCTTAATGGTTGTAAGCTGTTCTACAGAACACGAAGCAGCAAGCAGCCTTAGATAATTCTAAAAGGTTTACAAAGCTTTTCTGACAACTGTATATGTTCCTTACATTTAGAATATTGTACTATATGATGGGTTATGTTTATGGGGAATTTATATGCAACAGCATGTAGTAATGTAGACACTGTCTCTAACAGTTATGCTGATTTGAGTTCGCTTTAAAATCTAATATTCTTTGTTTTTCCCTTTACCTTGTAATAAACTTTGGATCCAAATTAAGCAACTAAGCACAGAAAACTGTCATTTATATACACATCAAGGATTATTATTCATGTGTTAGGGTAATTCTGTGCTGCAATCTGATCAAATATTCTGTCCCAAGGGTGATTTTTCTAAGCTTTGGGGCTAATAAATGGACATTGCAGTGTTTATGGCATGTTGATGGTCAGGGCACTATCTCCACTAAGTCAGAGCATTTGTGATGAATGGGTTCTAATGAGCTGGAAGTGCCATCACCTACACAGGTTATAATGCAGTGCTCTGCAAAGTGTTCAGTGTTTGCCAGCAGGTCCTGGACAATGTAGATATCACTTCGTTCTTAAATGGTTGTTTTGTTTTTCAGAGTTGCATAGACAGCTGAGCATACTGAGGGAGGAAGAAGCCACTGCGGATAGTTTTGGTAAGAACTCCTAAATGTTATGTTATTTCACATTTTCAGTCAACACCTCACTAACAAGCTCTTCATTATTGTGTTTGTCATTGTGTAAAGATGAGGAGAATACAGACCACAAAACATCTACTGCACTTCAAAACAAAGACTTAAGATCCTCCACTCACACGGCTGGAACTGTTATCACAGCCAAACATAGTCCAGATCCTTCCAAAGACCAGCAGCTATCTGTCGCCCAGGGGACAAGGAAATTAGAACTGCAGATCGTGAGGCCAGCACCTGGGTGAGTAATTGTTTTAGTTATACAATTAATGAAACTAATACAAAACTGGCTTTATTGTACTGGTACTAACTTTTAATAGGAATTTCTGGATTAGTAGTTCCTAAAGCTGCATTGACTGTCTAAACAGTACCTCATTCACACTGGACTGCTAACTATTTGTACACAAATGTAAAGTGCATTACAAATTAAATGTATTATTATTATTATTCACGGTTTGTTTTTGCCTTGTATTGTCAATTATATAATTCCCACTACATACTGCCACCATGCTTGACTGTTTGTTCATGCATTAAATGATTTAATATCTTTGCTTTTTCAGTGTTCTCCACATAAATCCAGTAGTCTTGTTACAGTAGTCCTGTAATTTTAATTGCTTTGTAGTAAGTCATTTGTACTGTGTTTATTTACACTGTATACTTTTGTCTGCATAATAATTTGCCTTTTTAAACAATTAATACAAAGCATTTACTATTAAATGACTATTAATAAATAATAAACTATGATTAATCTGTATATTGTTCAATGTAAATTCTTTAGGCTATATTGTGTATCAATCTATATTTGACATATTCTGTTTTATTATATGTAGTCAATGTAATTTAACACACTTTTATAGTTTAATATAACCTAAGCTTCAAACATAGTAAAAACATGTACATACACTGATCAGTCATAACATTAAAACCACCTCCTTGTTTCTACACTCACTGTCCATTTTATCAGCTCCACTTACCATATAGAAGCACTTTGTAGTTCTACAATTACTGACTGTAGTCCATCTGTTTCTTTACATACCTTTTAGCCTGCTTTCACCTTGTTCTTCAATGGTCAGGACCACCACAGAGCAGGTATTATTTAGGTGGTGGATCATTCTCAGCACTGTAGTGACAATGACATGGTGGTGGTGTGTTAGTGCTGCTGGAGTTTTTAAATACTGTGTCCACTCACTGTCCACTCTATTAAATACTCCTACTTAGTTGGTCCACCTTGTAGATGTAAAGTCAGAGACGATCGCTCATCTATTGCTGCTGTTTGAGTTGGTCATTTTCTAGACCTTCATCAGTGGTCACAGGACGCTGCCCACGGGGCGCTGTTGGCTGAATATTTTTGGTCGGTGGACTATTCTCAGTCCAGCAGTGACAGTGAGGTGTTCAAAAACTCCAGCAGCGCTGCTGTGTCTTATCCACTCATACCAGCACAACACACACTAACACACCACCTCCATGTCAGTGTCACTGCAGTGCTGAGAATGATCCACCACCCAAATAATACCTGCTCTGTAGTGGTCCTGGGAGAGTCCTGACCATTGAAGAACAGCATGAAAGGGGGCTAACAAAGCATGCAGAGAAACAGATGGACTACAGTCAGTAATTGAAGAACTACAAAGTGCTTTTATATGGTGAGTGGAGCTGATAAAATGGACAATGTGTGTAGAAATAAGGAGGTGGTTTTAATGTTATGGCTGATTGGTGTATATGAGATATACGTACATGCTTAGTGTTAAATTTGTAATTGTAATTTTAAATTTTAAAAAAATGTAACATTTTCTTAGTCTTATTTAGCTTATTACACCGGATTCAGAAATTTATTTTTTGTAGTTGTGATTATCAGCATAAACTTATTTAAAAAGGCAGATCATCATATTTCCACCACTGTAAGTATCAATTTATTAACCTTGGCCTTTAATTCTTTCTAATTGGTAAATAATGGTTTTACCTTATCATACAAATCTTGTTCATGCTTTCATTCAGTCCCTAAGAACATGAAAACAAACAATATTTGTTATCAATAATCACATCACTATAATCTTTTAAACCATATAATATAATGACATATAATGGAACAGTGAATTGGTTATAGTAATAAAATGATTAATAATAACTATTGTTATTGTTTGATTAACATAAACAGAAATGTGGGGTGGGTGAAATAGAGAAAACAAACAAACCAAGACAAGAAATAAACATAAGACCAGTCCAAAGCGTAGCTTGACCAGCCGTTGTAGAATGCTACAGACAGGTACCCAACAAACCATGTTAGCTGGGTAAAGGGTAAAAGCTTTGGAAACACACCTATATCTGAGGAAATACAGGGCAGAAACCTGAAGAATAAGGCAGCAGGTTAAACTTGAAAGAGCAGTTGAGTGTTACTAAACCAGCTACTCAGTCCACCGGCAAGTAACAACCCAAAAGCTTACGAGAGATACAGTGTATCACAAAAGTGAGTACGCCCCTCACATTTCTGCAAATATTTCATTATATATTTTCATGGGACAACACTATAGACATGAAACTTGGATATAAGTTAGAGTAGTCAGTGTACAGCTTGTATAGCAGTGTAGATTTACTGTCTTCTGAAAATAACTCAACACACAGCCATTAATGTCTAAATAGCTGGCAACATAAGTGAGTACACCCCACAGTGAACATGTCCAAATTGTGCCCAAAGTGTCAATATTTTGTGTGACCACTATTATTATTCAGCACTGCCTTAACCCTCCTGGGCATGGAATTCACCAGAGCTGCACAGGTTGCTACTGGAATCCTCTTCCACTCCTCCATGATGACATCACGGAGCTGGTGGATGTTAGACACCTTGAACTCCTCCACCTTCCACTTGAGGATGCGCCACAGGTGCTCAATTGGGTTTAGTCCATCACCTTTACCTTCAGCTTCCTCAGCAAGGCAGTTGTCATCTTGGAGGTTGTGTTTGGGGTCGTTATCCTGTTGGAAAACTGCCATGAGGCCCAGTTTTCGAAGGGAGGGGATCATGCTCTGTTTCAGAATGTCACAGCACATGTTGGAATTCATGTTTCCCTCAATGAACTGCAGCTCCCCAGTGCCAGCAACACTCATGCAGCCCAAGACCATGATGCTACCACCACCATGCTTGACTGTAGGCAAGATACAGTTGTCTTGGTACTTCTCACCAGGGCGCCGCCACACATGCTGGACACCATCTGAGCCAAACAAGTTTATCTTGGTCTCGTCAGACCACAGGGCATTCCAGTAATCCATGTTCTTGGACTGCTTGTCTTCAGCAAACTGTTTGCGAGCTTTCTTGTGCGTCAGCTTCCTTCTGGGATGACGATCATGCAGACCGAGTTGATGCAGTGTGCAGCGTATGGTCTGAGCACTGACAGGCTGACCTCCCACATCTTCAACCTCTGCAGCAATGCTGGCAGCACTCATGTGTCTATTTTTTAAAGCCAACCTCTGGATATGACGCCGAACACGTGGACTCAACTTCTTTGGTCGACCCTGGCGAAGCCTGTTCCGAGTGGAACCTGTCCTGGAAAACCGCTGTATGACCTTGGCCACCATGCTGTAGCTCAGTTTCAGGGTGTTAGCAATCTTCTTATAGCCCAGGCCATCTTTGTGGAGAGCAACAATTCTATTTCTCACATCCTCAGAGAGTTCTTTGCCATGAGGTGCCATGTTGAATATCCAGTGGCCAGTATGAGAGAATTGTACCCAAAACACCAAATGTAACAGCCCTGCTCCCCATTTACACCTGGGACCTTGACACATGACACCAGGGAGGGACAACGACACATTTGGGCACAATTTGGACATGTTCACTGTGGGGTGTACTCACTTATGTTGCCAGCTATTTAGACATTAATGGCTGTGTGTTGAGTTATTTTCAGAAGACAGTAAATCTACACTGCTATACAAGTTGTACACTGACTACTCTAAGTTATATCCAAGTTTCATGTCTATAGTGTTGTCCCATGAAAAGATATAATGAAATATTTGCAGAAATGTGAGGGGTGTACTCACTTTTGTGATACACTGTATAAAGAAAGGAAACTCAGATAGTGACTAAAGAGGCTCAAGGTGTTGCCACAGCAGCCATAAGAATCCTAAAGAGGAGGAAGCTGTGGCAGCTGGTATCACCCCAGACACAAAACAGAAAAATGTCTTGCTTACTGACATTCAAGGACTTGTTATGTGAAAATAATAAGTTAGATAAATTTTTGCTGAACTGAACCCTGCTTTTTCCGTTATGTCAGTTTGATGCATGACGTTTATTAAAAACTTGATTAACAGAATAGGGAAGCTCATGTGTGTCAGATAAAAATTTACCCTTGTTTCTCCCTCTAGACCTGAAAGCATGGTCTCTCTACTGCCACCTAGCCTTAAAGCTCCTAATGTATTAGAAGCCAACTTGTCTGATAGAGCTAAAGCAGGCATGTGTGTTGCTGAGAGGACACCATCCAGTACAGCCCCTCAAACTATAGTATCAGAATCTACTGCCCCCTTGGCTAAGACCAAGTGCAGACTTTCACAAGAGCAAACAGATGCACAGTCAGTGATTCCCGATAAGGAGGAGAACCCAACAAAGATACAAACAGATGAAATAAAGCAAGAAACAAACCATGTCACAGAGTCGATGTTTAGCTCAGAAAAGACTGAAATTGTTGAGGGGTAAGTGTTGCATGATATAGCATCAGTTTATTCTGCCTTTTCTTCAGATTTACATTAGTAGCATGTATATGTGTGTAATTACATTGCACACATTTATTTAAAGCACATACATAGTGTTATCTGTTTAGATGTCCATAGCTTATTGTACTTAAACCCCTCCTTTGACATGAGATCTGGTCTACCTGTCCCTTAGAGCCAAAAGCATAGCTGTATGCCCAGAAACACCAAGTTCTCTTTGGTCACCCAAGACATCAGCATTTGACACAGCTCAAAATGAAGATGGCATTCTGACAAGATCTTCTGAAGATTTGCACATCTCGGAATTTCAAAAGGAAAGACCTGGAGATTCTGAATCAAATATGCTGGATGATGTTCCATCCTGTGCAACAGCATCACATATTCCTGAGTTTCCATCCTGTTCGGATATTACAAGGGAACAGAATGAACGTTGGCCTGCAGATGACAGTCTGTTGTTGAAAAACAGTGAAGACAATAACATTTCTGTGGTCCCTCCATTGCAGTTTCAAAATGACTACAAAATGCCATGCATGGTCAATACTCTTTCATCATGCCCCAAAGCTTCACACCTCTCAGGCTTACCATCCTTATTTTTGCCAGAAAACATTATTAAATGGTGGTCACCTGATGGAGCAATAAGTGTAAAGCCATATAAAGAGAGATCAGCTTTGCATATTCATAAACCACAAATACAGTATCAGGGCATATTGAAGGAAAATATTTTACTGCTGCCAACTTGTCCCACATCTGCAAGTTTTCCTGGATTTCCATCTGTTCCATCTTACACTAAGGACATACCAAGCATGGCTAGTTTCCTTCCAACCTGCCCCAGGACCTCACAGATACCTGGCTTACATTCAAGACTACCAGTTTTAAAACCTGGAAACTGGCCCATTGATAACATGCTGTTATGGGAAGTAAAGCAGAAGGATGATAAAGCTCACATCCCGCCTATATGTACAGAGAACTCAGATATGTTTAGGGAAATCATTCTTCTACGCGCATCTTGTTCAATGGCATCTAGAGTCCCTGGATTTCCATCTGTCCCAAAAACCAAACCACAAGTCCCTCCAAGTATTGTAAATATGTTACCAGCTTGCCCCAAGTGTTCCACCATTGCTGGCTTTCCTTCGACAAGATTTCCTAGTATGGAGCAAGATATCCTGCATTGGCCATTTGACAAATTACAAATTTTCCTAATACAAAATAAAGAGATTCCAATAAAATGTATGCATGACTTGGGAAGGCAATACAATGACATAAGACTTATGACCATGGTAGCATTGACACCAACGTGCCCAAGGGTTGCCATTTCTCCTGGTTTTCCATCTGCCCCAGTCCCTAATATGACCAGTCTACTTCCAACATGTCCCACTCAGTCAAAGATTCATGGGTTGCCTTCAAGAACCTCAGTCATTGAGCCAGATAAGAAATATGAGCATGTGGATAGTGAAATATTGTGGAATATACAGCAGAGAAAAAATAAGCCATGTGTCCTGCTTATTTCCACCTATAATCCAGAAACAGCCAAGACTATGAATTCAATGAGAGCTTCTTGCTCAGCCGATTCAACGATTCCTGGATTCCCATCTGCCCCAAAGCCTAGACCTCAAAAACAACCAAGTATTGAGAGTATGTTGTCATCTTGCTCAAGCAATTCAAAAATTTTAGGCATCCCATCCATCACGGTTTCTCAAACAGATCCAGATATTTACAAATGTAGCTTTAAAAGCGCTTTAATAATTAAAATGGACAGAACGCAAACTATGCATCATGTGTTACCTCAAGTTACAGACACATCAAAAGAAAACATTGATTTTACAAACATGGTGCCTTTAGTTTCAACATGCCCCAAACAAACATGTGTTCCTGGCTTCCCATCTGTACCAACACAGAATGAAAAGTATAGTATAGTAAAACTTATAACTTGCTGTCCAAAAGCTTCTTGTGTCATTGGAACACCATCTGTGGTCAACACTACATCTTCTAATGAATGGCCAGGGAATGCTGAATCAGTATGGGTCAAGGGAAAGCATGATCTTTCAAATGATTTCAAACTGGCTTACCCACCAATAAGTGACGAGGGTGAAGAAAGTGTAAAAAGAATGTTTCTACTAGCGCCATCTTGTCCAAGTGAAGTAAACAGACCTGGTTTCCCATCTGTACCAACACAGAATAAAAAATACTTATACAGTATAACAAAACTGAGAACTTGCTGTCCAAAAGCTTCTTGTGTCATTGGAACACCATCTGTGGTCAACACTAAATCTTCTAATGAATGGTCAGGGCATGCTGAACCAATATGGGTCAAGGGAAAGAAGATCCTTCCAAATGATTTCAAACTGGTTTACCCACCAATAAGTGATGAGAGTGAAGAAAGTGTAAAAAGAATGTTTCTACTAGCTCCATCTTGTCCAAGTGAAGTAAACAGACCTGGTTTCCCATCTGTACCAACACAGAATAAAAAATACTTATACAGTATAACAAAACTGAGAACTTGCTGTCCAAAAGCTTCTTGTGTCATTGGAACACCATCTGTGGTCAACACTAAATCTTCTAATGAATGGTCAGGGCATGCTGAACCAATATGGGTCAAGGGAAAGAAGATCCTTCCAAATGATTTCAAACTGGTTTACCCACCAATAAGTGATGAGAGTGAAGAAAGTGTAAAAAGAATGTTTCTACTAGCTCCATCTTGTCCAAAAGAAGCAAAAATACCTGGTTTTCCATCTGTACCAACACAGAATGAAAAATACTTATACAGTATAATAAAACTGAGAACTTGCTGTCCAAAAGCTTCTTGTGTCATTGGAACACCATCTGTGGTGAATGCTAAGTCTTCTGAAGAATGGCCAGGACATGCTGAATCAATATGGATCAAGGGAAAGAAGATTCTTCCAAATGCTTTTGAACTGGCTTACCCACCAATAAGTGAAGAGAGTGAAGAAAGTGTAAAAAGGATGTTTCTATTAGCTCCGTCTTGTCCAAGTGAAGCAAAAAGAACTGGTTTTCCATCTGTACCAACACAGAATGAAAAATACTTATACAGTATAATAAAACTGAGAACTTGCTGCCCAAAAGCTTCTTGTGTCATTGGAACACCATCTGTAGTCAACACTAAATCTTCTAATGAATGGCCAGTGGATGCTGAACCAATATGGGTCAAGGGAAAGAAGATTCCAAATGCTTTCAAACTGGTTTGCCAACCAATAAGTGATGAGAGTAAAGAAAGTGTAAAAATAATGTTTCTCTTAGCTCCATCTTGTCCAAGAGAAGCAAAAAGACCTGGTTTCCCATCTGTACCAACACAGAATGAAAAATACTTATACAGTATAATAAAACTGAGAACTTGCTGCCCAAAAGCTTCTTGTGTCATTGGAACACCATCTGTAGTCAACACTACATCTTCTAATGAATGGCCAGTGTATGCTGAACCAATATGGGTCAAGGGAAAGAAGATTCCAAATGCTTTTAAACTGGCTTACCCACCAATAAGTGACGAGAGTGAAGAAAGTGTAAAAAGGATGTTTCTACTAGCTCCATCTTGTCCAAGAGAAGTTAAAAGATCTGGTTTCCCATTTGCACCATGCCCTATATCAGAACAGCATGTAAAATCTACTGAAATATTGTCTGGTGCACAGGCTGCTGGGATTCCTGCGACACATTTTCAAACTTCAGTTACATCTTCACCATCAGACAGCAAAGACTATGAAAATACTAATGGACAACTAGAGTCAACTGTACAACATACAGCATGTAGTTCAGATGTGGATGAGCTGACTCACACAACCGATTTGGACTCTAATGTTTTGGAGAAAACCAAAGAGAACATGGGATTATGGGCCAGAAAGAAGGACAGAGAAAAGGGAATTTTGGAAAGTGGGTAAGTTTAGAATCAAGTGTGTGACAGAAAAATACATTTATAAACCTGGAGTCTGTAGACAGTGCAAAAATAACTGTGCTAAACCCTGTGTTTAGAAAAATAGACTGCAGAATGTGGCACTCCTTACCTTCAGATATGCCACTGTTACTGGCTGCTGGAGAGAGGTGAGTTCGGCATGTAACCCTTCGAGTGTGCAGTGTTAGTTGGGACAGTCCCTGTGCCTGTCAATAACAGCTGCATCTATTTACATTAAAGAGTGCTATTAACCTTTAATGTTGATTAAATTGCAATAAAACATTTACTAACAGCGGATGGTTGAACCACCTAATTTAAAGCAAACAAAATGTGCTGTTAACATTCCGTGAAGAAGCAAAAAAATTTAATATTTATTTATTTATTTAGAATATTGCAATTAAATGGTTTTACATGTTTATTTTCCTAGGTATACAATTACAATTAAAACTTTATCTAGTATTTTTACAGTTTAAGCAACTTTTTTTCTGGATCATATACAGTAGTACTTTGGTAAACAAAACTGTAAAATGAAAAGGAAATTTAAATTATTTTAAATACAGTGGTACCTTGTAACTCAACGTCCCCTAAACTCAATGCCCTTCGTTGAAAAATTTGTACCCTTAAACTCAACGTTTCCCTTAAGTGTTCAGTTTGTTTTTTAAAAATGCATTTATTTAATATCAAATTAACAATGAACAGTTGCTTTGTTCAGCTCACGACTTGAGTGGTGCGGTAATACGTCATCAATGTGTGCATATGAGACGAATCTGTATTTGTGTGGAATAACCGTCAGATTCACTCTGAAAGCTCCACATGTATCTTTGTTTATCTGGATTTTCCTCGGGGTTCTGAGAAATTGTAAGAATCAGCTTTTATTTTAGTGTTTTTATATTATATTTGTGTTATTTTCAGTGTATAAGTGTCAAAAACATCCCCATTATTTTACATAAGCCTAAATATATGGAACACATTAACAGGTTTCCCATACATCCTTATGGGAAAAAATACCTTGAAACTCAATGCCTTTTAAACTCAAAATCACTCCCAGAACCAGTTGACGTTGAGTTTGAAGGTACCACTGTATTTAAATATTTTCTAAAAATTTCTTGGGTCAGATATATACAGTGTATCACAAAAGTGAGTACACCCCTCACATTTTTGCAGATATTTAAGTATATCTTTTCATGGGACAACACTGACAAAATGACACTTTGACACAATGAAAAGTAGTCTGTGTGCAGCTTATATAACAGTGTAAATTTATTCTTCCCTCAAAATAACTCAATATACAGCCATTAATGTCTAAACCACCAGCAACAAAAGTGAGTACACCCCTTAGTGAAAGTTCCTGAAGTGTCAATATTTTGTGTGGCCACCATTATTTCCCAGAACTGCCTTAACTGTCCTGGGCATGGAGTTTACCAGAGCTTCACAGGTTGCCACTGGAATGCTTTTTTACTCCTCCATGACGACATCACGGAGCTGGCAGATATTCGAGACTTTGCGCTCCTCCACCTTCCGCTTGAGGATGCCCCAAAGATGTTCTATTGGGTTTAGGTCTGGAGACATGCTTGGCCAGTTCATCACCTTTACCCTCAGCCTCTTCAATAAAGCAGTGGTCGTCTTAGAGGTGTGTTTGGGGTCATTATCATGCTGGAACACTGCCCTGCGACCCAGTTTCCGGAGGGAGGGGATCATGCTCTGCTTCAGTATTTCACAGTACATATTGGAGTTAATGTGTCCCTCAATGAAATGTAACTCCCCAACACCTGCTGCACTCATGCAGCCCCAGACCATGGCATTCCCACCACCATGCTTGACTGTAGGCATGACACACTTATCTTTGTACTCCTCACCTGATTGCCGCCACACATGCTTGAGACCATCTGAACCAAACAAATTAATCTTGGTCTCATCAGACCATAGGACATGGTTCCAGTAATCCATGTCCTTTGTTGACATGTCTTCAGCAAACTGTTTGCGGGCTTTCTTGTGTAGAGACTTCAGAAGAGGCTTCCTTCTGGGGTGACAGCCGTGCAGACCAATTTGATGTAGTGTGCGGCGTATGGTCTGAGCACTGACAGGCTGACCCCCCACCTTTTCAATCTCTGCAGTAATGCTGACAGCACTCCTGCACCTATCTTTCAAAGACAGCAGTTGGATGTGACGCTGAGCACGTGCACTCAGCTTCTTTGGACGACCAACGCGAGGTCTGTTCTGAGTGGACCCTGCTCTTTTAAAACGCTGGATGATCTTGGCCACTGTGCTGCAGCTCAGTTTCAGGGTGTTGGCAATCTTCTTGTAGCCTTGGCCATCTTCATGTAGCGCAACAATTCGTCTTTTAAGATCCTCAGAGAGTTCTTTGCCATGAGGTGCCATGTTGGAACTTTCAGTGACCAGTATGAGAGAGTGTGAGAGCTGTACTACTAAATTGAACACACCTGCTCCCTATGCACACCTGAGACCTAGTAACACTATAAAATGACAAGCAGTGCTCAATTTGGACATTTAGGGGTGTAGTCTCTTAGGGGTGTACTCACTTTTGTTGCCGGTGGTTTAGACATTAATGGCTGTATATTGAGTTATTTTGAGGGAAGAATAAATGTACACTGTTATATAAGCTGCACACAGACTACTTTTCATTGTGTCAAAGTGTCATTTTGTCAGTGTTGTCCCATGAAAAGATATACTTAAATATCTGCAGAAATGTGAGGGGTGTACTCACCTTTGTGATACACTGTACATACATAGATTAGTGGTGTAAAAATCCTTAAGCACATGATGATGTAAACCTAGCTTGACACCCGGCAGCTTCTCATCAATGGATGGGAGGTCTATTTTTATTGATTATTGTAAGGTTCAAAGCAAATTTCATTGCAAAATTAAGTGACATTGTGTGTTTAAATTTTTTAACTTGGCAAGAGACCACTGTTCCACTCTTTTACAAATCATATATACATGAGCACAAAAAATCCATTAAAATCCATTAGCTAACAAAATAAAAATGTCAAAGTTCTAAAATGTTCTACACAAATAACCAAAAGGATTTGGTAATTATATTCGACCCAGCTATTTTTTTAAACCTACAATACACTTAGAAAAGAACATCCATTTGTAAAAGTGGTTTGGAAAAGACGTATGTGTTACAATCATTTAGTCACAAAAAAAGTCAGTGTCACTGTTAAGCAGGGAGTCACTTTTAAGCAGCCTCAATCTTTAAGTAAGTTTAACAATTCCATTCACTCAGATGACACAGTAGTCTATTACACTAGCTCACCACTTCTAAGATCTAGGTTTGATTGTCATCAGTGCTATCAGCTGGTCAGGCATTTACATGGACATGACTGGTTATGTCTGGGGGTGGGGGCTGTATGTTAAAGCCCTGTGATTGATTAGTGCCAAGTTCAGGGTATTCTTGCCTTGTGCCAAGTGTTTTCCTGTGAAACCACACCTGCCATGACCCTGATCAGGGTAAAGCGGTTGATGAAAGAGAAAAACAATTCCCACAGTAATTTAAGCATGATTAGATGCATGGTGTGTAATTGATGTGTTTTGTTACTATGTATTAGTAAGCAGGATGTACCAGTGACTATTGTCCACCAAAGTGTTAAACATGAATCAACACCCTAGCACAGTGTTAGGCAAACTACAG
Organism: Trichomycterus rosablanca; assembly: GCF_030014385.1. Taxonomy (NCBI): domain Eukaryota; kingdom Metazoa; phylum Chordata; class Actinopteri; order Siluriformes; family Trichomycteridae; genus Trichomycterus; species Trichomycterus rosablanca. The sequence goes on along the minus strand of NC_085991.1, from coordinate 25,920,672 downwards.
CCAGTTGACCATTTACAAAATTGTCCTTTAGAGTAGGGCTTGCAAACTGAATCACTGAGTCAATGAGTCAAAAACGACTCTTTTTAAACTAATTATTCATTGGAATCGAATCAGGGAGCTGTGCTCTTATCTATGGTAAAGATTCATTTGTTTTGCTCACTCTATTTCATTACGGTGTTGTGCTCAAACAAGTTAATGAATCAGTTCATTTGTTAAAGAGATTCAGGCCTTGATAAACAACTGTATAAACCAATCGGAGCTTCCAAATTCAGATTTTGGGCGGAACTTCAATCTCTCTTCATTGGATAAGTGACAGTTTAGTGAACGAATGACCAGTTTCAGCTTTTTACTGTGAAAGCAGAGTCTATCATCTATACACACACAGACATGTAATTCTTTGATTGATAATTTTTATTAGTTCACCCCCATCTGCTACTGGCCCAGCCCATCTGTCATATTTTAAAACCCAGTGTGGCCCTTGAGCCAAATAGTTTGCCCACCTTTACCCTAGCAGATGTGTTAAAAAGGAAATGAAAAGAGCTTTAAATACAGTAGTAAATTAAAAACATTTTACATGTTGTACCGTATCTGCTAATGGCATGGTGAATGGTGTTACATGATAAAATGTAATAATGGCCAATAGCTAATATTAGTGGTTGGCAAATTTAAAGTGTGAGAGAAAGAGTCTCTGTGCTTGCAGTATTTTGTGTATCTAGTTCTTTTTCTTATTTGTTAGGTGCCTGCATGCTGAATTCCCTTTAAATTGTTCTGTATTCAATGTTGCTATATTAAGCTATGTATGTTTGCAAATATCCTCTTTGCATCAAACTATGAATACCACAGCTACTCAGCAACATTTCTACAATTCTGTTTTTAGAATTCAACTTTCAGATGCTGAGATCCCAAATACAGACAGTTACGCACACACACAACACTATGCTTATAATAAGGATGCATTAGAGAAACAAAAAGAAAGACCAGAACAACCAACACACAGATCTGAGGAGACAGAGGTTCAGATAGCTACTTGTATGTATAAAAGTGAGCCAGAGCAACTGCAGGGAGAGGGCACACCCAACATGGCAGATCTCCTTCCATCATGTCCAATACTTTCTAGAGTCCCTGGATTCCCATATACAGCTTTGTATGTGACAGAGGCAATGGACTGGCCTGAAGATGAAGTTATAATATGGAGAAAGCAAATAGGAGCAAAACCAGAAGAAAACATTTTGTTTGCACAATTAATGAAAACGTCTCATTATGATACTAAAAATATCAAAAACATGATTTCGTTGGCTTCTTCGTGTCCCAGTAAAACATTAAATCCAGGTTTTCCCTCTGCCTTGAGGCCCGATGTATTAAAAATGGAATCCTCCATAAGGACATCTTGCCCAGAGAGATCTAGAGTACATGGTATTCCGTCAAGATCTGTAATTCAGGATGACAAGCTTGATCTAGAGTGGCTGGACATGAAAAAATGTTTGTTGGAGAAGCCATTGAAGAGTCATGCTCTTACCATAATTATACCAGAGAAGTGTACTGTTATTTCTAAAATGATGGTGGATATTGTTTTGACATGTCCAAAGACACCACTGATTCTTGGATTTCCATCTGTTCCATTCTACAAAGAAAGAAGTGATGAGATATGGAGACGGCCAGATGTGGAAAACTCAACAAAATCTAGTGTTGATGTCCAGACTTTGAGGAAAGTACCAGAAAATCAAAGGGTTCCTAATGATGATGGTGTATCACAACTTCAAGTGGTAGACCTGCCAAGGATGTCTGACCTTATTCCGTCCTGTCCAATGACCTCTAGAATTCCTGGATGTCCATCAAAACAGGAATCCAAAGATGTGAAGTGGATTCATAATGAGATATTTTATTTAAGACCATCACTAAAAGACACAACAGTTGATTTTGTAAACACTGGTAATGAACGACAAAATAATATGGCCTTATTACCAACCTGCCCCTCTGCAGCATGTATTCCAGGATTACCATCTGTTCAGTGGCCTATATGTCCAGGAGCAAACATGCAAAAAATGCATCCATCTTGCCCTGTGCACTCCCATATAGCTGGATTGCAGAGCATTCTGATTCCTAGATCGCCAGATTGGCCAACCAGTCAAATGATTCTATGGCAAAGGCATAGTAAGTGTCCTACTGTAATTATGAGTGAAGACAAGTGGGACAAATCAAACCTTAAAAGAATGGCTGCTTTGGTTCCAACATGTTCATCAAAAATCTGCATTCCAGGATTCCCATCTGTACCTGAGCCAAAAATGATAAATATTCTTTCCACTTGTCCTAGACGATCTAACATTGTTGGATTTTCCTCTAAGGAGAAGACAGTGGTTTTAGACTGGTTAGTTGACAGAAGACAGTTGTGTTGCAGAGAGCCAAAACAGGCATTTTTCATGAAGGACATTGAAATCACCAGAGATAAAATTGGAGAGATGTTTGCCTTAGCTCCAACTTGTCCAGAAGATTCAACAACATTAGGATTCCCATCTGCTCCAAAACCCAAAATGTCTTACAATGTGGTGAATCTTCAACATTGTGTTCCAAAGCCTTCCAGAATAGTTGGTTTCCAGTCAGAAAAGACTGTAATGCTTGCCGATGTTTGGCTTCTTGTGAAAAAGTTACAATGGGAGAAATCAGTAACGACGAGATCGAGTATTTTGACACAATGCTGCTTCGACTTACCCTGTGAACAACTACAATATAACATTATGAAGAGAATGCCTGCTTTGGTGCCAACCTGCCCAATAAAAGCCAGCGTATCTGGTTTTCCATCTGTACCTTATATCAAAGTGGATCACTTCTATTTACGGACTGAGCCAGATATAACAAGTATATTGAATTCTTGCCCAGGAATCACTCTAGCTTCAGGTTTCCCTTCAATGAATCGCCTCAGTTTGGTGGAGGCATGGATAGTTCAAGACAAGCCATTATGGGTTAAACCTTCCACAGAGAAATATGTTTTCATTTCAAATGCAACCAAACATATTGAAGATTATGGAAAAATGGTGCCACTTACTTCCAGCTGTCCTAAAAAGTCAAAAATTCCTGGATTTCCATCTGCAGACAAGTTCAATTACTCAATGACTGCTCTCTTACCCTCTTGTGCATTAAAGACCCTTGAATTGCCATCTGAAGAAGAACAAAGTCAAGTAGTCATTTATCCACCACTATTTTGGGAAAAGCCTGTAAAGACGAACACAGCTGTCATTCTTAATATTTTCCCTGCAATTGATGACAAAACAAATATGTTTGCCTTGGGACCATGTTGCCCAAATAAAGCACGAAGTCCTGGATTCCCATCCATGAATATGTTTCATGGTATAGTGAAAAGCAGTGTGTGTGGAACAGAAAACTTCAGTCAAGCCCAGATCCAAGCCGAGTTTAAAAGTACACAGTGTGCTGGACATCATATGATAGTAGAAATGGATCTACCAGTGACTGGAAACACATCTGGTAAGACATATTTTCAAGTGTGGTGTGCTTAATACAGCTGTATTGCACAGCAGCAAATTGAATGTTTTTGCCTTGTCTTTTTAAAGAAAAACTCCTAGAAATAGAAAGGTATGAGGAAATTCCAACTCCTAAATGGTGAGCTTATTTGTACTTGTGGCATGGGTTATATGCACGTTTGACATTTGTGCTTGGGTTATCATAAAGCTCAATTATGTGTTATTGTTTCTGGTATACTAGGGTAAACTTATCCAACAATACATGTTCAAATTTATATAGAGTATTTGCAATGGATAAATGTACACCGATCAGCCATAACATTAAAACCACCTCCTTTCTACACTTTCTACACTCACTGTCCATTTTATCAGCTCCACTTACCATATAGAAGAACTTTGTAGTTCTACAATTACTGACTGTAGTCCATCTGTTTCTCTACATACTTTTTTAGCCTGCTTTCCCCCTGTTCTTCAATTGTCAGGAACCCCAAAAAGCAGGTATTATTTGGGTGGTGGATCATTCTCAGCACTGCAGTGACACTGACATGGTGGTGGTGTGTTGGTGTGTTTTATGCTGGTATGAGTAGATCAGACACAGCAGCGCTGCTGGAGTTTTTAAACACCTCACCATCCCTGCTGGACTGAGAATAGTCCACCAACCATAAATATCCAGCCAACAGCACCCCATGGGCAGAGTCCTGTGACCACTGATGAACTCAAACAGCAGCAATAGATGAGCAATCATCTCTGACTTTACATCTACAAGGTGGACCAACTAGGTAGGAGTGTCTAATAGAGTGGACAGTGAGTGGACACGGTATTTTAAAACTCCAGCAGCGCTGCTGTGTCTGATCCACTCATACCAGCACAACACACACTAACACACCACCACCATGTCAGTGTCACTGCAGTGCTGAGAATGATCCACCACCCAAATAATACCTGCTCTGTGGGGGTCCTGACCATTAAAGAACAGAGTAAAAGCAGGTTAAAAAAGCATGCAGAGAAACATGGACTACAGTCAGTAATTGTAGAACTACAAAGTGCTTCTATATGGTAAGTGGAGCTGATAAAATGGACAGTGAGTGTAGAAACAAGGAGGTGGTTTTAATGTTATGGCTGATCGGTGTATAATGTACAGTTTAAAAAGAATAATGTGTACATATTTAAGAGCATGCATTGGCACGGCATGATTACAGTGTTGCACCACAGTTACTGCTGAACTGTTAAGATATTCACCCATCAGCAGCAGTCCTCAGCAAGAAGAGCTTTCCCCGAAAGTAGCCAGTGTGGAGCAGCCTAGCAAAACCCACGATACCACTGACCTATCAGAGACTGATTTAACCATGGGATGGGAGGTTCTAGAGGCAGAGGATCATTTAAAAGAAAAGGAGGGATCAGGCCTTGTTCAATCCATAGTTGGTGCCTTTCACAAAGGGTAAGCGGGAGGCTGTCCAACATTACAGATTGACTAAGCACAGCATAAAATTTTTTTTTTTCATATTTATTTTTAATATACTCTGTGTGTAACGTGTATGTCCAGTTATTTTTATATACATAATATTATGTGTATGTGTAGAGTATTGTTTAACTTCTTAACCCATGTTTATTTTTTGTTTTAATGTTAAATTTAAGCATTCCAAAAGTCAAGTATGCTATGTGTTGACTATTGCCATGTGTTAAAGTATGATTTTATACATTTAAGGTGAACTTAAACGTGTATCCTTTTTCTAGTTTTGAGACAGTAGCTTCAATGCTGCAGTCCTCTAGTTCTGAAGTGGTTATGGAAAGCCCATTGACCACTGATGACTCCTGTTATCCGGTGAAGCCCAAAAACAACATCAGTGTCAAACCCAAACAATTTCAGTGTAAACCTGCTAAGAGGCCGACCCTACAGAAACCATTACCCGTTTCATCATCTGTTCCTCAGTTTGACTTCTCTTTAAGCATGCAGCCACCTATGTGGCACTTGGCAGACAGTCACTCTGATACATCCTTGTCTTCTAAAGATGCTGTAAACTGGTTTAGTGAGGATGGAGAACATTGCCTGATGAAAAAGTGGCCTCCTCTAACAGAGGCAGACCTACAGGATATTACTAAAGAAGAAGAGGATGGTACAGCTGAGGACATTTTGATTCAAGATAGCAAAACAGCTGTTAAAATGTTTGACAGTGATGAGAAGTTTAAAAAAGAGATTTCAGGTGCCACACATAGAAATGAGCTAGGAGCATCTTTGTCAACACCTTATTTGTTAGATAAGGGGTAAGTGTGTTGAATTTAAATTATGAGTTTTTTGTGTGGCAGCATGGCAGTTGGAGTTTCACTGTTTTACTTATGTTTGCTTTTTATTGCATTATTCTCAAACAGCCTTGTGTTTCTTTCCTAGTTGTCTGACATGCATTGACCTGTGACACCAATCTAATAGCATGGTTCCTGTCTGTAGTTTCTAATGTTTGGAACTTAATTGTGCATGTTGCAAAACTAAAAGGATTAAGCAGTGGTGTGCGTAATGCTGGAGAATGGGATTTTTCGGATGCAGGGTTCAATTTGTTTTTAACATAACCAGTGCATAATTGGACTTGTGCTTCTCTTATAGTAAGTAGTTTGTTTCTAGTTCGAGATTGTTGGGTTGCATTTAAAAGGAATTGTCTGAAAACAAAGTGGAAATATAAGGTTTTAGTTATGAAAGATTGTAAGCAGTGGTTTGTGTTCTTGTTCCTAAGGCGCCAGAATCATAGTGGTCAGGAGATCTTGTTCAATCAACCAGCAAGTAGCAAGTCCCTGGATTTCTCTCTACTCTCACAAAAGCATTCAGAGGTTGGAAATGAAGGCACTCATCTAACAGTCAATTGGGCATCACTATCCCAGGAAGCAAAGATAAAAGAAGCCTTGCAAGAGCCAGTGATCATTCAAGCTTGTGACTCCAGTTCAGAAATGGCTTCCACTCGTCACAGCAAAAGAAATAGTGACTTGCATAAGGAATCACTGGAAGGAGATCCTCAGATTGAGAAGGTTTCTGCAGGTATTTCTATTCGGTCTAGGAAGGTAGACGACGTTGAAAGTATACCAACGTCATCAACTCCAGAGAGAAATTCTGTTGCTAAAAACATGGTTCAGAGTCTCGCTGATGTACCTGTCCCTAAGCCTCGGGTCAAGAAGCGACTCAGTGCTTCTTTCCCAGATGAGGATGTGGTGTCAGATGCGACAGGGATAAAAAGAAGCACTGATGAGATTGATGTTAAGAAAGAAGATGAATCCTCAGAAACAGGACATCAGTTCAAGGAATTGCGTGTACCTAATTCTGAGATGACAAGCAAAGTCAAGGACTTAGGTTTTGCTGAAGCTAGTAGAACTGAATGTAAAAAAGAAACAACTGTTGATTTACCAGCTGGCAAGGAGCCACAGCAAACCTGCTCTGAAATATCAGCTGTTGAACAGGGTTTAGAGGACAAAGTCAAGAACACAGATCTTCTGCGCCCAATGCCACGTGTAAAAAAGCGATTGAGTGGTTCCTTCAATGAAGACATTCCATCTTTGTCATCTTTCCCTCCCTATCAGGCAGATGCAGCTCACAGGCAGGCTACTCATGATAAAGACTCAAATGTACCTGGTGATTCCATTCAAAAAACTTCTATGTCAGGTCAAGAACAAAAGGAGACATTACCACCTGTCCCAGTTCCTCGTTCAAAGAAGCGTCTTAGGGCTTCACTATCCGATAAAGCCCCTTTTGAACTTTTCTCTTTGGTAGACCCTACTGAAAGCAAACCCTCTCTTTCATCAGGATTTGAATCTGTACTTTCTGGTTCACAACAGGACCCAGATAACAGTATCAAGAACCTTAAACAAAGACAAATAGACTCTGGTGATAGCGTGTTAGGTACTGTGAGGGAAGTTACAGCAAAGACAGAGTTTTGCTCCAGTACCCATGAAGCCAGAAGTCTGTTGGTTAAAGAGGCCCTCAGAGATATAGATGGTGGGGCTGCTAAAGAGACAACTGGAACTACAGCAATCAGTGTTGATGAAAGTGCTGACAGACCAAAACAAAAGCAGAGAGCAAGTGAGGAAAAAGAGGATCTAGGAATAAATGTTGAGAAGGGCAAAGGAGAAGATAAGGTTCTTTTGAGCACTGCGTCATTCGATGAAACTGCTATTAGTGTATGTGTAAAGAGGTGAGTCATGGTGGACAGATTATTTCAGTAAATGTGCTTTTTTGTGTAGGAGTTAAGTCTGTTTGGGCCGAGAGTTACACTTTGGTACATTTTGAGGTGGAAGCAGTTTTCTAGGTCAAGTGTGGTTATGGGTAAAGATCTTTGATCCACCCATGCAGTTTTCTGTGATTAGCTTCAAGTGATTTTAAATGTAGAATGAATCATGTTAAACCAATCCATTCCCAGAGGCATAGAATAAAAAGATTACATGTTTCAAGTAACTTAATCAGTTTAATCAGTTTTCCTGGGAATGGGATGCAGCAACGTCTAACGTGAAGAATGCATCAATTAAATGACAACAACACATTTAAACTCCTCAATAGCTAATAAACCAACAGCTTTGACTAAAATGATTTACATTTGTACATTTGTAAAACAGTTGTTTTGGGTCAACCTGAAGTAAAGAAGCACTGTCGCTCAGGTGGCGCAGAGGTAAAAACACACGCTGCAACCAGAGCTGGGAACTCTAATACATCGTATCGAATCTCAGCTCTGCCTTGCCGGCTGAGGCTGAGTGGCTACATGAACAACGATTGGCCTGTTGGATGGACGGGACTAAGCCGGATATGGGTCTCTCTCTGTCGGACTGGTGCAATTACGACCTCTGCTGGCTGATTAGAGGTGCCTACACAGAGATGAGGAAAGAGTGCTCTTAGGGTGTGTCTCTCCGTACACAATGCTAGGTGGCACAACACTCCTCAATGTGTGGGTGATAAGATGCATACGGCTTGCTGCCCACGTGTCGGAGGGGGCGTGGGTTAGCTTCGATCTCCTCGGTCAGAGCAGAGATCCGCATAGGCAGAGAGGAAGCATGACGCAATTGGGCAATTGGATGCTCTAAAAAGGGAGAAAAAGGGGAGAAAATGCATTAAAAAAAAAAGTAAAGAAGCACTTAATGAATATGGAATGCATCAATCATACAACTAGATTACTTTACTAAACACCTGTGCACCAGCTTAATTATGTTATTATCCAGTTAGTCATGTGGCAGTAGCACAATTTATAATGTTTACTTTAAACACTGAAAAGATGGGCAGGTTTGAATTTTACACAAAACAGTACTTAAGTTGCGAAAACCAAAAAAAAAAACATCCAGTGAGCAACAGTTCTGTTGGTATAAAACAGTTTGTTGACAGCAGAGGTAAATGTAGATTGTCCAGTTTGTTGAAGCTGATAGAAAGGTTATGGTAAAACAACTAATATACCTTGATTTCTGTCCCAATGTGCAGTTGTTAGGGTCAAAATGTAGAAAAACTGTATGCATGAACTGTCTACCTTGTGTAGATTAGGTTGGTGTCTTGGAACACACAGGGTCCTCCTACACAAACCAAGCATTTAAATGCCACAGCATACTCTCAGTTTAGTTGCCCTAACTGTTTCTATGAATGTAAGAATGGGTTCAGTGTACTTCATTGCCATCCTAGTCACCTGATCTGAACCCAATGTAGCACCACTAGGATTTGGCAAAATTAAAGATGTGCAGCATAAATGTGAAGGTCTTTCTCTTAAAAGTCTACAATCATTGCTGTGCACAGACCCTCACTCACTCACTTTTTTAACCGCTTATCCAATTAGGGTCGCGGAGGGAGCCTATCCCAGCTTTTCAATGGGCGCAAGGCACACAGTAACACCCTGGATGGGTCGCCAGTCCATCACAGGGCAGACACACATACACACACACACACACACACACTTACACATACACACACCCATTCACCTATAGGGCAATTCAGTGTCTCCAATTAATCTGACTGCATGTTTTTGGACTGTGGGAGGAAACCGGAGCTCCTAGAGGAAACCCACGCAGACACGGGGAGAACATGCAAACTCCGCACAGAAAGGACCAGGACCGCCCCGCCTGGGAATCGAAGCTAGGACCTTCTTGCTGTGAGGCGACAGTGCTACCCACCAAGCCACCGTGTCCACAGACACTGAGTGTGAAAAAGCCCTAAAACATCTATTTACTAATGTATTAATTAATGTATGTTAATATTTTTCAGATATTTTTAGCAATTGTAATGTTGGGTATATGCAGCAGGTTTCCAGTAAAATAAACAAACAGACTTTTCATAGAGTTCATGTTTTTAAAATATGTTTTCCAGAGAAGCGGCAAAGGATCCCTCAATTCTGCCTGTCCCAATGCCTCGTGTGAAGAAACGTCTAAGCGCCACATTCCCAGAGGATGAAATGCCCCAGGAGCAGGCTTCTACCAAAAATATAAATGAACCACGTGATTCCCTTCACACCAGGAGGAAAACAAGAACAGAAGCTGAAAACACTGCTACAGAAGAGGTATATGGTATCAAATATTTTAAATTGTGCTTCATGTACTTCACTCTATGTAGACTTTTGATTTTAGCTATTTTTTAAATAATTACCCACCTGCATTGTTCCTTTTTTATGTCAGACGGTAAGCCTTGTTGATTCCAGCCAGTCTCTTCTAGAATGGTGCCAAAAGGTAACACAAGGTTACAAAGGAGTGAGGATCACAAACTTTAGCACCTCCTGGCGAAATGGTCTTTCTTTTTGTGCCATCCTCCATCATTTCCACCCTGATAAAATGTAAGTACATGAGCATAACAATAATGTGTAGAGTATTACAGGTGAAAATGATTGTTATAATATAATTGCTAATATGACATCTACATCTTGACTCCTGTTATTTAGTAATTTTGAAATGTTGGATCCATATGACATCAAGCGTAACAACAAACAGGTATGTCATGGCTTTGATTTTTTATTCGGTAATCATTCTAAAAATTAAAAGGGTCACTACTCAAGTGAAAGTTAAACTGTTCCTTTAGTAAAATGAATACAACAGGCTTAATACACCAGGGCTTCCACATACAGTATTACACAAATTGTTTTAGGTGTAATACAACACATTATTTGAAATAATGAGGCAATATAAAGGTAAATGAAGGTATTGTACATTACTGTTATAGGCAGAGGAGGAGGGTGTATCCCTGCAAGTACTATCAGAGAATAACAACATTGTACTGTTTTAAAACCAAACAGATTGGTCAGTCTTCTTTGCAAAACACATCTGGGCACTTTGACATTGTATAGAAATGTAATTATAAGAATAATAGTTATTATTATTATTGTTATTATTATTGTTATTATTATTAATTAAAAGAATAAAATAATAATTATTATTATTTTATAAATGTACAAAATATATAATTAAATTAATAAGTAATTACAATTTTATTTCTTGCCTTTTAATCTATTTTGCACATTGTATTTTACATTTTGTTAATAAAACAGTATATAATACAAAAGAAGCTCAAGTATTTATTATAAACTAATAGTCACCATATTAAAACAATACATTATTATTATCATTACTAAAATAATAATAATAATAAATCAAAGGATGATCCATATGTGCACCAGAAAATATTTAGTGTAGTAGACTGAAAAAAGGTCCTGGTCACCTGGGCAACCAAGATCAAGCTTACCATAATGATAAAACACTATTATTATTACAGTTTTCCCTTGATATTTGTAGGGTTAGAAGTGCAAAAATTACCCGGAATGTCCGGAATGTATTACTAACACTTTCAAATATATTTAATACAAAAAACAGGTACATAAAAAACAAAAAATAAAATTAATAATTTTCACAGTGCTGCATGTGTTATACATACTGTACATTTAGGTATTTATAATACATTTCTGTGTGTACGTATGGTAGTAAATTACGAGGGTTATTCATAAAGTTTGCACACTGTAACTTTATTTATTAAGAATTTCAAGAACAAATGTCACAATGTACATAGTCAACTTTTGATGCATTTTTTTCCCAGCGTGGTACCAAATTTTTACTGTCGTCAGCAAAAAATGATTTTGGTTGAGCACGTAGCCACTGATGCAACGTTGCTTTCACATCATCATCACATGAAAATCTTCTTTCCCTTAAAGCTTCAGTGAGTGGTTCAACCAAAATATTAAAGTGTGGAATTTTTTTGAGGATCCCTCATATACAACAGATAAATTATATGCTTACTTTTTTAAAATATGTTTTTGACAGTAAAATCACGAAAAATGTTGTGTATAATTATCATTGGCAAACCTGCCAATAACCAAATCCAAATCTGCAAACAGAGAACTATTCTATTCAACACCAAAAAACATAAACATCTAAATAAAACATGTTTTAGAATTAAATAATGTTCAGTGAGGTCTATTATGTCTAATTGCTACTTGATTTCTAACAGGCTTTTGATGGTTTTGCTGAACTGGGCATCTCCAGACTGTTAGAACCATCTGACATGGTGCTGCTGGCTGTGCCCGACCGGCTCATTGTAATGACTTACCTCAATCAGATCAGAACATACTTCACTGGTCAAGAGCTCAGTGTGGTACAAATTGAACAGAACAGCAGTGAGTCCAGCTATGCTTTGGGGGAGAAAATCAAAAGTACAGACCCTGATACTGCTGCCCGCTATTATGCCGAGAGACTCCAGACCAGCCATGTTAGCCAGGAGACGAATGGAAATGTCGCAGACAAAAAGGAAAGTGGGAATACAAATACAAACGGGACTGTGGTAGCACCAACTCGAAACCGGCGGTCTCAAGCGGCAAGCCAGGCAGGTGGCTCAGGGGAAGCTCAGGCTCCAGTTGCCCCTCCAAGGACTCACACGTCATCCACCAAAGGCTTTTCTCACGTCAGGGATGCAGATTTGGTGAAGAAACGCCGATCGCTGCGGAAAGGGGAGTCTTTTGAGGAGGCTGAGACATCAGGAAAAGCAAATCCAACTGAGGTAATTAAAATTGATGAAGCTGTTGTGTATATAAACTTTTAAAGTTTTAGTAAATAGTAATAACTTACTTACTGGAAAAGAAAGTAGCAGATAGCCTCATTACCCTTTCACCAAAACCTAGGTTTAAATAATCAAGAGACATATTTTAAATCTTTGAGCATCTTTTGAACAGTACTGTTTGATACCTTGCATCTTTCAATAGACTAACTTTAAAGCACTATCAATTTATACTGCATTGTCTGGACATGAAACAAGCCATGAAGTCCAAGAACTGTCTGTAGATTACTGCAATGAAATTGTGACAAGGAACAAATTAGGGCAATGATTCAAACGCAATATAACCTGTACTTTCTTAGATTTGGCTGTCCAGCCAAATTGGGCATGCAGGCAAGAAGGGCTTTGGTCAGAAAGAAACCCACTGGTTCCTCTGAATGAACCTTAAAAGTCCTGTCCAGGGTGGGAAAACCTATTAGACAGACAATCATCATTTATAAACCAAGCCTTTTTGGCAGTGGCAAGACGGAACCAACTCTTAAGTAAAAGTCATATGACAGCCTTTTTTAAATGTGTCAAATGGCTGTAAAGGACTCTGAAAACCAGAGATTCTTCTAAGTAGCAGGGTCTGAGGGACGGTGATTGCAGCCATATATAGGAACATCCTTGAATAAAACCACAGACTGGGAATACATTTCAGCTTTCAATACAATGACTGAAGCAAACAGCCAAATCAACGCTGCAGTGGCTTAATAGCAAGTGTCTGAATGCTGAATGCTCTTGATTGGCCTAGCCAAAGTCCAGACTTAAACTCTAATAAACTCTAATGATCTGTGGGGAGGCCTGAAGATGGCAGATTACAAAGGCTCACCATTCATTCTGGCAGGGATTGAAAGGATCTATCAGGAGGAATGGGACAAACTGCCCAAATCCATGTGTTCAAAGCTTGCAACTAAGTGTATATTTATAGATAATATTTTGGCACAGAGCCTAAACATGTACTTACAAAATCACCACAATGTCATAGTTGACTAGTTAACCCACATGGCTGATCCTAATGTAAATCCCATCACAGAAAATCATCTGTTAATTATGCATTCATTCCAGGTTCTGATCTAAAACTAATTCTGTAAGGAGTAGGGCTTAAACCGAATGAATCTGTTATTTGTATCAGAAAAAAAAAAATAATATTAATATTTTAAGGGTGCTGAAATTGTAATTGTTGGCTACTTGACTGTGCAGCTGTGGAACTATTCAGTTCTTGATAACTTTTGTCTTGCAATTAACATGTGTGTTGCTTTTATACAGAGAAAATCAGGTATGGAGCAAGCTGGGGCAGCTAAAGGACCTTCAGGAGCATGTAAGCATGTTTTAATTCTTTGTGCTATACTCTTTTATGTGATGCCTGATAGGTTAAAAGTTGGGTATGACATTATTGCGGACTTTTCAGTCTTTAGGCACATGTTAACTCTCAAGTGACAAAGCTAGAGCTAGAGCAACCTGTCAAAAAAACTAAACAAATTAGTGTGTATCTAGGCCCTTTATTCATGATGCAGATGTGACAGTTACAAATTCGACCTCCATTTGCCTTTGCTATTTTATTTAAATTAAATTGTACATTAAATTGTACATAAATGCCTAGACTGTCACTAGTTTGGCATACATAGTGCTCATTTTAAACCCAAAAAATATTTTATATGTAAAATGTCAGTGGGTAGTAGTCTGATACAAATTGAATCATGTGAGGACATGTCATCATAAGCTCCTGAGAGACTGAGGTACAGACGGTGTAAACACACATGCAACATTCTTTGGCAGAACACAGGCTTCATTTATTTGGCCCATATGTGTAATATTAATTGTTAGGTTGTTTACTGGTGCAGCAGTCTAATGCGTTAGTACCAGTGGCCCGGTCATGCACTCCACAGACACAAGTGGCCATGCCCGAGGTAATAAAAGCCAATCATGCTTCTACTGTCTGGTTGAGGCACCAGCACGAACAGCAGAGAAATACAGAGGAAATATCATAATAATTCATAATTTAATAAAACACATAATTCCCTACACAAATAAAACTGAGGCACTTGTTTTTTGTTTCTTTTACATTAATGTTTGAGGGGCATATGGCTAAAGCCCTATAATGGATTGGCACCCTGTGTTCCGGCCTTGCAGCCAGGGTTTCCCTCCACAAGCCTGTTCAAGATGGAAAAATAAAAATAAACTGAAAATGAATTCATTAAGCAATGCTTTATAATATGTTTGTTGGTTTGTGTCTAGCAGCAGGTGGTGAAGAGGCATCAGCAGCAGAGAAGCTGGTAAGTTTATCCACCTCTCTGAATATTTTTATGCACTGCACTAGCTATGCACTGAAGAAAAAAATAAGATGCTGTATCAGTTATCTATCCTGCTGATGAAGCACATTTTACAATGAAAGAGTGTTTATTATCGTAATGTTAATGCTTTAAACAATATTTAAAATTTAACTAAAGAATCTCGATCATTTTTTGTCTTTTTTTGTCTTATTGTGTAGGATGTCAGTCAGTATGTGCTAAGCGAGATGCAGGCCCTGGAGGCCGAGCAGAGACAGATAGATCACAGGGCTGCTATTGTGGAGGAGAAATTAAGAAGACTTATGGAGTCTGGTAAGCATGTTGTGTCGTTTCCATGTGTGTGTGTGTGTGCATGTGTGTGAAAATGAAATGGCAGGAATAGAGAGAGTAAAAGGAAAAAAAGTGATGTCTGTCTGTGTTATTATTAATTGAGTAATGACTACAGTTATCTTAGTAAACAACAGCTGTTAAAACATGATAACCTACAAAATAAAGATATATAGCTTACCCTATTTTAATTTACAACACATTACATGACAAGAAAACTCTAAACATTCAGGCACTTTATGGCCCTGCAACCCTAATTGGATAAGCGGTTAAGAAAGGGAGTGAGTAAATTGCCTAACCATAATTCTGAGTGTTAAAAGCTTTATTTAATATACAGTATATCTACAATTAGCAAAATATAGTTTAAGAAATATAACAGGTGTCTGCTAGCTCAGGCAGTAGAGTTCTAGTCCACGATGCTCCACATTTCAGTATTGAATCCAGCCTTGTGCAGTGGAAATTTGGTGCAGTGCCATATTAATCTTTTTGAATCTCAGTGGTGCTTTCGTCTGGTTGACCGTCTACACAGACATAATTGGCTATGTCTGAGTGGGGATTGCAGTAGAGTGGCACCCTGTTCAGGGTATTCCTGCTTTTTGCCCAGTGTTTCCCTGTGAAACTAGACTTGCCGTGACCCTGTCCAGGATTAAGTGGTTGATAAAAATGAAAAAAGACATGAGAAAATATAAATATTTATTTAAAATATTGCTATCGATGTTTATTTAATATATGTTTTAAACTATAATATTTTATATCAAAACATTTATAATAGAAAATTGTATTTTTAATTTTTAAAATGGTGGTTTTAATAGTATAAACAAGCATTTTATTTGACTGTATACACAAATTAATACACTATTTTGAACCATAGTAAATCTGAAAAAGTTTTGCAGACTGAGTGAGGTGAGTCTGAACAGTATGATGCACAGTAGTTTAAATGTTTTTTATAAAGCTTTCATTTCTGAATTTTGTGTCAGTGAAGGAATTATGGTAACCTGGACTTTTTATGTTAGGCTGACCCTTAAACTACCTTGCACTATTATGAAAATAGGAATTGACTAAGATACTGTTTCTTGTAGGCACTGATCGTGAGGAGGAAGAGAAATTGATTCAGGAGTGGTTCACACTAGTTAATAAGAAGAACGCTCTAATCAGGAGACAAGACCATCTTCAGTTACTGTAAGATCTGACACACAATCTATTAAATAGTTCCTGTATGATGGATGCTCTGTAATAGAATTCTGAATTCCAATAAATGTATGCAGCTAGTTAACACATGGTTCATTGTATTATCATCTCTCTTACAGGCAAGAGGAGCAGGATTTGGAAACAAGAGTTGAACTGCTGAAGAAAGAGCTTAGAGATCTCATGGCTGTAGAAGGTAAGTTAGCATTTTAAATAGTATTTTATAAATAATATGTATGTGGAAATGAGGAAATATATGAAGCAAATTATACCTGATTATCAACTAATAAGCAAGTATATGCAATAATGAAGATTTGGTATAATGTTTTCCTAAAAGCATAAATTATATGGCCAAAAAGAAGTAAAAAGCTGACCATGAGCTTGTTGGACATGAAAACCATGGGCATAATTATGCAGTTGGCCCTTTTGCAGCTATAACAGCCTCTGGAGACATTCAGTCAAAGATCCATTTGTGATGTCAGGTACTGATGTTTGGTGAGAAGGCCTGGCCAGCAGTTACTGTTTTAATTTACACCAAGATGTTCATTCGGGTTATGATTAATGGTTTGTTCAGGTGACTGTAGTTCCTCCACACCAATCTTGTTAAACCATGTCTTTATGGACCTTGCTTGGTGCACAGGGGTACAGTCATGCTGGAAGGTTGGGAGCATATAATTTTTTTGATATAATTGATTGTATAGAATTAGGAGAGGGTGTCTACATGAAGTGGATTCAGAAAGTATTCAGACCCCTTAATTGTTTATTGTGCTGTGGATTTGATTTTGAATTGATACAATTGCAATCTTTACCCATCAGCCTACACCAAATCAAAGTTTTTCAAAAATTAATTAGAAATAAAAAAAAATATTTCACAAAAGACCACCATGGCCTTAATAACATTAAAATAGAAAAAAAACTGGCATAGCCTTGAACCCTTGTAGACCTGGCTATCTGGTCAAAACGGGCATCTTGGCCATGGAAGTTAGATATGCAAGCAGCAGACTTTCTCAAACACACAAAAAACTTTAGTTCTGTAAAAAATAAATACAAATTTGCTTCAAAGCTTTGGGACCCCATTAAATCACACTGAGACCCATTATCTACAAACAAATTATGTCTTTGGCATCAACAATACTCCCAGGAAGTCACCATAGAAGCCAGCTGGACTTCAATGGAACTTCAGACCTTGCTAGCCTCATTAGATTAAAAAGATCAGAAAGATCAACATTCATAATTCCACCATTAGAAAGAGACTGGGCAAAATTGTAACCTTGCGTGGCAAAACCACTGCTAACCAAAAGCAATATAAATGCTTGTATTGCTGCTTTAGGGTCTGAGCAACTTGCCATACTTAAAAAAACCATGAATTCTCTTCTCTGTTTGGGTCATTTCTAAGAAGAATAAGGTTATCAGCACATGATCTAAGGTTGAATTACAACAGTCTGAAGCATAAGTCCTCCTCTAAATGACTCAAAAATGTCATTACTATATATTTTCTAATTTTTTGTCTATAGATTGGCAGAAGACTCAGGCCCATAAAACCAGAGAGCACTTGCTGCTGCAAGAGCTAATCTCACTTGTTAACCAAAGGAATGAGCTAGTCCATGACATGGATGCCAAAGAGCGAGGGTAAGCAACAAATATTCGATATTTCTTTACTATATGATCTATATCAAGTGTAAATTTTAATTATGGTACAAAATACTTTTTGGCAGCTATACAGTTCATAAAAAAATTGTTTTAGTCTAGGTTTAAGTAATACAATTAATTGTAGTGAATTAAAACAAACAAAAAATCTTTTTTATTACTTTTGTTAATCACACTGGGTAGTTACAGATAAGACACAGTATCTTATTATCTTATAGTCATTTTTATGTTTTACTTCTGCTTCCTTATTTGTGTCATGGTGGGTCCTGTTTTTCCAGTATTGCTAGGCACAGTACAGTAATACACCCCGGACAGGATGCCAATCCTTCGGAGGACTCTTTCCTCTTAGATACAGCCAATCATGTCTGATATAGACCCCCAACTGGTTGATAGCACCCATGGGGATTTAAACCCTTGATCCCAACGGTAGTAGGCTAGCACAGTTTCACAGCTATGCCACTCAAGCGCCCATGAAACACTAATTTATTTCACAAAACATGACACCCATATTCTGCTTTGTTGTCATGTTAATGGCACAGTGTAAGAAAATGTTACTTATGGAACACTCACTCACTCACTTTCTTAACCGCTTATCCAATCAGGGTCGCAGGGGGATGCTGGAGCATATCCCAGCTTTTCAATGGGTGCAAGACACGCAGTACCATTGCCAGTCCATTGCAGGGCAGACACACATACACACACACACACATACACATACCCTTTCAACTACAGGGCAATTCAGTGTCTCCAATTAACCTGACTGCATGTTTTTAGACTGTGGGAGGAAACCGGAGCTTCCGGAGGAAACCCACGCAGACACGGTGAGAACATGCAAACTCCGCACAGAAAGAACCCGGTCCGCCCCGCCTGGGGATCGAACCCAGGACCTTCTTTCTGTGAGGCGACAGTGCTACCCACCGAGCCACCGTGACCAATGGAACAGTAATCAATAAATCCTGGAAGTCAAAAAAAGATCCCAGAAAAACAAAATAGCAGACAATAACAGGTTGATGTTTTGGGTGCATGGTAGAAATGACCGCTAACCTCCTGACTGTATAAAGTACTGGCCCAAAGTATGTGTGGACTATGTTTTGAGTTCAGCTGTTTTAGCCACAATGATTTCAAACAGTTGTATAAAAAAATTATGGTAAAAGTGGTAGCTTAGTGGTTAAGGTAGGGATCAGAAGGTCACTGGTTCAAGCCCACCACCACCAAGTTGCCAATGTTACGCCCCTGAGTGCAACCCTTGACCCTCAATTGCTTGCATTGTATCAGTCACGAAGCACGTTTATTGCTTTAGATAAAATGCCATAAATGTTAATGTAAAATAAGTTACATGATTTCGTACATGCTGGCAACCATTTGGGAAGGCACTTTCCTGTTCCAGTGTGACTGTGCCCTGTGCACAAACCAAGATCTATAAAGACATAGTTTTATTGAATTCCAGTGGCCTACGCAAAGCCCTGACCTCAACCTTACTGAACACCTAGAGGATGAATTGCACTGTTGTTTGCTAGCCATGCTTGTGGCAAAGCCTGACTTCTTATGCTGTTTGATGAAATTCCAAAAAGGAGGGGGCTTGGGCAATTCTACACTGCCTCTATATATGTTTTCATAATGCTCACAGTCAATTGGCCACATAATTTCAGCCATGTACATTTTTATTACAATCTTCATTATAATTCACTTGTGCCTGTCCCTTTGTGCAGTGCATTGGAAGAAGACGAGCGGTTGGAAAGAGGTCTGGAGCTGAGACGTCGGAAGTATGGTAGTCAGAAAGAGAAATGCATATTACAGTGAATTTGGAATAAAAAGCCATAGTAAGTTAGTAAAACCACCTCTGTGCACTGTGCTAACTTTTACTCTCCTTTAAAGACTTTAAATAGTTAAAAATAAAGGGGGAAGGAATGGAGAACGCAAACTAAAGCAAATCTTAGACAATAGATTTGTTTTGATGTAGCATGTTAGTTTAGTCCTGTTGCACTTGGTCACCAATGAATTAAAGCTGGTGTTTTAACAGTATACTTATTAGTTTTGACCCTGACTTTTGTGAAGAATGCTGAAATGAACACTATACGGATCATTTAAGTAGTAAGAGTTTATAAAAGTGAACAATGTGGCCTTATATTGGACAGTTAAAATACTAATGTGTTTTAGTTTAAGGATTGTAGACTTCTGTGACACTAGTTTTCTACTTTATCCTTACTGCATCCTGATACAAACATTTAAATGTACATGGGTAAGTGTGTAAATAATATTTATGAAAAATAAGATAAATAATACAGGAGATTTAGAAAAAAAGACTTTTTGCAGACTTTACTGTGGTGGAAATTTGAATTTAAATTAATAGAATTGTCATTTTAACCATCAATCTGCTCTTAATCACCAATAAGTGCTGTCTCTTATTCACAAATGTATTATGAACTTTTATTAAGTGCTTTGTGGAAGCCCAGTACAGCTGTACCTCTTTTTGGAATTATGTTCACAGGCACGGTTAACCAGGATTTGGGCAGTTTATCCTATTTTTCACAGCACATCCTCTCAAGCTCTGTCATCATTACATCTGTGATCTGTCATCTTCTTTCTATAGATGTTCAGTAAGGTCTTTATCTGGACTTTGGTTTGATCACTCAAGGACATGATCAAGGCTGATTTTTTTTATGCTACTTCAGTGTGGCTTTGGCTGGTGGAAGGTAAACTGTCACCCCAGTCTGTGTTTGCATGCACTCTGGAGGAGGTTTGCTTCAAGAATGGTCTCCCTGTACCTGCTGCTGAGGGGCACCATGTTTCCACCATGATGCTGCTACCACCATGTTTCACCCTAGAGATGTTATAAGCCAGATGATATGCAGTGCCTTTTTCACCTGACCTAGTGCTTGTTGGTCCACCCAAGAGAATGTTCTTTCTCATGTTGCCTTCACATGAGTCCTTTACATGTTGTTTATCAAACTTCAAGCAAAATGTCATATGCCTTTTACTAAACAGTGGCTTCTGTCTTGTCACTGCCTTGAAGACCTGATTAAAGGAGTGCTGCAGAGATGGTTGTCCATTTAACAGCTTCTCCCACCTCTTGTACAGGAGCTCCTTTAGGGTGACCATTGAGTTTTCCCTTACCTCCCTGTTCAAGGACCTTTTGCCCTGATGTCCAATTATGCCAGAATATTAAGGCCACTGAAGCCCTGGAAACACTCAAAGGCTTAAATAATGTTATTTATTGATAATATAACCTACGCCTTACCACAATTTAATTCCAAAGATCCACTGACAGTTCTTTGGACATTACAGCTTGGGTATGTTTCGACAGTGTGTTGTAAATTGTAAGCCCTTATAAACCAGAGTTTGTGCCTTTCCGAATTATGTCTAATCAATTCAGGTTGTGGGACTCCAGTTAAGTTCTAAACACATTTCAAGGACAAAAGACAATCACCCTGTCATTATGGTTGATTTAGTGGAGATTGATGGGTAAAATTGCAATGATTTTCATTTAAATTCAGTGCACATGCAGTCAAGTGCTGTTACATTGTGCAGCCTGTTTAAACCTTTGCAACATCATTTGTCTGTGGATAGAATTTCCTGATCCTGCTTACTAACCAAGACGATACCAGCTTTTCAAAAAACCTACTTTAAATATAGTAAATATAGTAGTATGCACTGTATTATACACCCAACCACTGTTTAAGTCAGAGTGTGTGTTTAATAATTAGTATTTTACTTAAAGATTATTTTAAATGTATTTTAAACTACGTTTGCTGTTTGCATTACAGTATAGTGTGGAGATTTGTTTAATGCCTCACATGACCTTTATGTGGAACCCCAAATTCTAAAATGTTATTTATTATAAGCACACATAGAAGATCCATTAAGAAAGGTGCATTATAAGAACCCTGCTGGGCAAGTGGATTTTTTCAGAAGCTTCCAGAAAAACAGTGTTATTTCTCTCTTTATTGCTAACTTATGTAACTACATGATTGTGTTGCTGTTTTTTATGTAAACATTTAAAGATATGTTTATGCTGAGGGTTTCGGTCTTTGGCTCTGTATTGTAACATTTTGTGCCTTATGAGTGGATGTAAGGAATTTAAGGAATATAGGTCTTGCTGTTACTCGACACACTGCACTTTTAAAACTGCACAAAGAGTTTTGGGAAAAATAAAAATGGTTTTAAAATGCCTCGAATAACCTTATTCCATTGTAATACACTTCTGCAGAGTTCTTCATACAGTTATTGTGTTACTCAGATTGTGGCAAGGTGGCTCAAATTAGGAAACTGTATGGGAATGAATACTTTTGTACATGCTTTGTAGAGATTGAGGAAATGCTGCTTATAAATATCACACACCACAGTGTCTTACTGAATTTAGAATATGGTACAGTCATCAAATCAGTATAATAATCATGCCCTTCACCCCATTTAATCAATTTTTGCTGATTTGTCATTAAAATGTTTCCGATTTTGTAATATAATTAAATGTAAGATAAAGACAACACGACTGAACAAAATGCAGCTTTTAAATGATCATTCCATGTATTGAAAATAAAGATTTCTTTAACACTTAAATCTCCCATGGGAAGAAGTAAATGCCCCCTCTAAACCTATTGATTTAGATGCAACAGGTCTGGCAGTAATCAATAGTGTGGCTAGTAAAATTAAACCCAATTGTCAATTAAATTTGGTTAACTTGTTGTTTTAGTATAGGGGGTAATAACCTTTTTACATTGGGCCAGACAAAGCTGAAGAGCATTTTTTTTATTTAAAAAGCATTTTGTGTTTACCTGCGTTCTTTGTCATGATCTGAAACATATAAATGTGACAAAAGTGCAAAAATAGAAGAACTTGGGAGGAGGCAAATAGCAAGAAGCTCCTGGTTTTGATCCCTAGGTGGGGCGGTTCGGGTCCTTTCTGTATGGAGTTTGCGTATTCTCCCTGTGTCTGCATGGGTTTCCTCCAGGAGCTACAGTTTTCTCCCATAGTCCAAAAACATGCATGAATTGCCCTATAGGTATATACAGTGTATCACAAAAGTGAGTACACCCCTCACATTTCTGCAGATATTTAAGTATATCTTTTCATGGGACAACACTGACAAAATGACACTTTGACACAATGAAAAGTAGTCTGTGTGCAGCTTATATAACAGTGTAAATTTATTCTTCCCTCAAAATAACTCAATATACAGCCATTAATGTCTAAACCACCGGCAACAAAAGTGAGTACACCCCTAAGAGACTACACCCCTAAATGTCCAAATTGAGCACTGCTTGTCATTTTCCCTCCAAAATGTAATGTGATTTGTTAGTGTTACTAGGTCTCAGGTGTGCATAGGGAGCAGGTGTGTTCAATTTAGTAGTACAGCTCTCACACTCTCTCATACTGGTCACTGAAAGTTCCAACATGGCACCTCATGGCAAAGAACTCTCTAAGGATCTTAAAAGACGAATTGTTGCGCTACATGAAGATGGCCAAGGCTACAAGAAGATTGCCAACACCCTAAAACTGAACTGCAGCACAGTGGCCAAGATCATCCAGCGTTTTAAAAGAGCAGGGTCCACTCAGAACAGACCTCGCATTGGTCGTCCAAAGAAGCTGAGTGCACGTGCTCAGCGTCACATCCAACTGCTGTCTTTGAAAGATAGGCGCAGGAGTGCTGTCAGCATTGCTGCAGAGATTGAAAAGGTAGGGGGTCAGCCTGTCAGTGCTCAGACCATACGCCGCACACTACATCAAATTGGTCTGCATGGCTGTCACCCCAGAAGGAAGCCTCTTCTGAAGTCTCTACACAAGAAAGCCCGCAAACAGTTGCTGAAGACATGTCAACAAAGGACATGGATTACTGGAACCATGTCCTATGGTCTGATGAGACCAAGATTAATTTGTTTGGTTCAGATGGTCTCAAGCATGTGTGGCGGCAATCAGGTGAGGAGTACAAAGATAAGTGTGTCATGCCTACAGTCAAGCATGGTGGTGGGAATGCCATGGTCTGGGGCTGCATGAGTGCAGCAGGTGTTGGGGAGTTACATTTCATTGAGGGACACATGAACTCCAATATGCACTGTGAAATACTGAAGCAGAGCATGACCCTTTCCCTCTGGAAACTGGGTCGCAGGGCAGTGTTCCAGCATGATAATGACCCCAAACACACCTCTAACACGACCACTGCTTTATTGAAGAGGCTGAGGGTAAAGGTGATGGACTGGCCAAGCATGTCTCCAGACCTAAACCCAATAGAACATCTTTGGGGCATCCTCAAGCGGAAGGTGGAGGAGCGCAAAGTCTCGAATATCCGCCAGCTCCGTGATGTCGTCATGGAGGAGTGGAAAAGCATTCCAGTGGCAACCTGTGAAGCTCTGGTAAACTCCATGCCCAGGAGAGTTAAGGCAGTTCTGGGAAATAATGGTGGCCACACAAAATATTGACACTTCAGGAACTTTCACTAAGGGGTGTACTCACTTTTGTTGCCGGTGGTTTAGACATTAATGGCTGTATATTGAGTTATTTTGAGGGAAGAATAAATTTACACTGTTATATAAGCTGCACACAGAGTACTTTTCATTGTGTCAAAGTGTCATTTTGTCAGTGTTGTCCCATGAAAAGATATACTTAAATATCTGCAGAAATGTGAGGGGTGTACTCACTTTTGTGATACACTGTATATATATATATACTGTATATAGTGTATCACAAAAGTGAGTACACCCCTCACATTTCTGCAAATATTTCATTATATCTTTTCATGGGACAACACTATAGACATGAAACTTGGATATAACTTAGAGTAGTCAGTGTACAGCTTGTATAGCAGTGTAGATTTACTGTCTTCTGAAAATAACTCAACACACAGCCATTAATGTCTAAATAGCTGGCAACATAAGTGAGTACACCCCACAGTGAACATGTCCAAATTGTGCCCAAATGTGTCGTTGTCCCTCCCTGGTGTCATGTGTCAAGGTCCCAGGTGTAAATGGGGAGCAGGGCTGTTAGAATTGTACCCAAAACACCAAATTTCTCATACTGGCCACTGGATATTCAACATGGCACCTCATGGCAAAGAACTCTCTGAGGATGTGAGAAATAGAATTGTTGCTCTCCACAAAGATGGCCTGGGCTATAAGAAGATTGCTAACACCCTGAAACTGAGCTACAGCATGGTGGCCAAGGTCATACAGCGGTTTTCCAGGACAGGTTCCACTCAGAACAGGCTTCGCCAGGGTCGACCAAAGAAGTTGAGTCCACGTGTTCGGCGTCATATCCAGAGGTTGGCTTTAAAAAATAGACACATGAGTGCTGCCAGCATTGCTGCATAGGTTGAAGAGGTGGGAGGTCAGCCTGTCAGTGCTCAGACCATACGCCGCACACTGCATCAACTCGGTCTGCATGGTCGTCATCCCAGAAGGAAGCTGACGCACAAGAAAGCCCGCAAACAGTTTGCTGAAGACAAGCAGTCCAAGAACATGGATTACTGGAATGCCCTGTGGTCTGACGAGACCAAGATAAACTTGTTTGGCTCAGATGGTGTCCAGCATGTGTGGCGGCGCCCTGGTGAGAAGTACCAAGACAACTGTATCTTGCCTACAGTCAAGCATGGTGGTGGTA
Source organism: Trichomycterus rosablanca (assembly GCF_030014385.1). Classification (NCBI taxonomy): domain Eukaryota; kingdom Metazoa; phylum Chordata; class Actinopteri; order Siluriformes; family Trichomycteridae; genus Trichomycterus; species Trichomycterus rosablanca. The sequence goes on along the minus strand of NC_085991.1, from coordinate 25,895,149 downwards.
GCATCATGGTCTTGGGCTGCATGAGTGTTGCTGGCACTGGGGAGCTGCAGTTCATTGAGGGAAACATGAATTCCAACATGTACTGTGACATTCTGAAACAGAGCATGATCCCCTCCCTTCGAAAACTGGGCCTCATGGCAGTTTTCCAACAGGATAACGACCCCAAACACAACCTCCAAGATGACAACTGCCTTGCTGAGGAAGCTGAAGGAAAAGGTGATGGACTAAACCCAATTGAGCACCTGTGGCGCATCCTCAAGTGGAAGGTGGAGGAGTTCAAGGTGTCTAACATCCACCAGCTCCGTGATGTCATCATGGAGGACTGGAAGAGGATTCCAGTAGCAACCTGTGCAGCTCTGGTGAATTCCATGCCCAGGAGGGTTAAGGCAGTGCTGGATAATAATGGTGGTCACACAAAATATTGACACTTTGGGCACAATTTGGACATGTTCACTGTGGGGTGTACTCACTTATGTTGCCAGCCATTTAGACATTAATGGCTGTGTGTTGAGTTATTTTCAGAAGACAGTAAATCTACACTGCTATACAAGCTGTACACTGACTACTCTAAGTTATATCCAAGTTTCATGTCTATAGTGTTGTCCCATGAAAAGATAATAATAAAATATTTGCAGAAATGTAGAGGGGTGTACTCACTTTTGTGATACACTGTATATATATATATATATATATATATATATATATATATACTGTATATAAAACAGAAAAAAACAAAACACGAGCATGTCATTTCTCAGCCCTTATTTTAAGTTTGTCATTTGACAGGAAACAAAATGCAAAAAAAGGAAGTTAACTATTTCAAAATCGGGGTAACTGATGTGATTTTCGTGAGTGTGTTTTCACACTAAGTCAATTTGCGGTTTCTTGACTTCACTTGATGCAAGAAATGTCCTGTGTCAGCATGCTAAATTGGGAAGGGCTGCACAAAGTAAATCTACTCTGTACAGCAAAGATAGTGTTAATGGTTTCAAAACACGAAAGAGAGGCATTCATAGGAAGAATACAAAAGAGGAAATCGCTGCTAACCCAAAGGAACATTAGTGTTCATCCGAGATTTACAAAAACACTTATATTTCCACATCTTTTGGGAAATTTGTTATACAGAAGTCATCTAATGTACGTAGAAATTCATACTTATTAAGAATTAATACTTACTAAGAATTAATACTTACTAAAAATTAAATTGACAATGACATTACAAAACCCAACTGTTTATCGAAGTTAATTATTGTATTAATTTGTTTTATAAGATTAAGAGGTTACCCACAATTTAAAAGAACACAAGTATATGTTTTAATAAAATAGTCACAGAAAAACAATATAAATATACTCTGATCAGCCGTAACATTAAAACCACCTCGTTTCTACACTCACTGTCCATTTTATCAGCTCCACTTATCATATTCTACAATTACTGACTGTAGTCCATCTATTTCTCTTCATACTTTTTTGCCTCCTTTCACCCTGTTCTTCAATGGTCAGGACCCCCACAGAGCAGGTATTATTTAGGTGGTGGATCATTCTCAGCACTGCATGACATGGTGGTGGTGTGTTAGTGTGTGTTGTGCTGGTATGAGTGGATCAGACACAGCAGCGCTGCTGAAGTTTTAAAATACTGTGTCCACTCACTGTCCACTCTATTAGACACTCCTACGTAGTTGGTCCACCTTGTAGATGTAAAGTCAGAGACGATCGCTTATCTATTGCTGCTGTTTGAGTTGGTCATCCTCGAGACCTTCATCAGTGGTCACAGTTGGCTGGATATTTTTGGTTGGTGGATTATTGTCAGTCCAGCAGTGACAGTGAGGTGTTTAAAACTCCATTAGCGCTGCTGTGTCTTATCCACTCATACCAGCACAACACACACTAACTGCTGAGAATGATCCACCACCCAAATAATACCTGCTCTGTAGTGGTCCTGGGAGAGTCCTGACCATTGAAGAACAGCATGCAGAGAAACAGATGGATTACAGTCAGTAATTGTAGAACTACAAAGTGCTTCTATATGATAAGTGGAGCTGATAAAATGGACAGTGAGTGTAGAAACAAGGAGGTGGTTTTAATGTTGATCTGTGTGGGTTTTATTCTTGCTTCTAGAGTTAAATAAGTTATGAATGTTATTTTAGAGTCTCTGCATGGGCATCCTTCAGGTACTCTGGATTCCTTACAAATCCAATACAAGGTGGAGTGACTACCTTAAATAGGTGCAAATTCTATAATTATATTATTGTTTATAATTTAATTATACATTGATAATTACATATTTGCCTGTGACATTTAACCATAATGAAGTGGATAGTAAAAATTTATAATTAAAAATTGCGTAAATCATTGATTTCCCAATAATCACATGAAGTAAATATACATATACTTTTACATGCATGTAAACTTTTGTCTTTTAGTTGTCTTTCATATGTCTTGATATTAAATAGATTTAGTCAAGTAATTTAAACTAATTACTTCTTAACAGTTCCATGATTGTTTACAGTGGTCACATCATAGTAAGATGTTTAGAACCATTTTATTTGGAATATTAATTTCATTTAAATGTCTCAGAGGTGTGTGTTTATGCACACAGTGCACTTCATTAAGTACGAAAAATAACTATTTTTCAATTTCCCTGTTTTCTCCGGGTGCTCCGGTTTCTTACCACAAGTTCACAGACATGCAGTAAGGCCAACTGGTGCTAGTAAATGTGAGTGTGTGTGTCCTGTGATGGACAGGGCACCTGTCCAGGGTGTGTCTCGCCTTTCGCTCAATACATCAGACCCACCACAACCATGACCGCAACAGACATCGAATTAATGAATTTCTCTGTGAATAAATTTGCATCGTTATGGCTCTAATATGAACAACATATCATATTAATCATTACATATGATTGTGCCATATCATTACCATGCCTTTTTAAAATTCTTTGGAAACAAAGTGGGAAGCTTTGGTCTCATGATCAAGTTAAATACAAGGAAAAAAAGAAGAAGTGAAAGACATTGTGTAGTAATGGAAAAAGACACAAGTTTAGGCACAATAGCAAAATGCTGCTGTTTTGGAAACTTTACCCTGAGACAATGAATATTAGGAAAATATTAGAGATTGTTAGCCAATTGGAGAAAGCAGGAACATCATGTAAAGGGGTGAGTTAAGCACAAGCTAAGTCCTGCACCTAAAAGAATAAAAAAGTGGGCAATCAGAAATAAATCACAAATAAATAAGGTAATAACCAAAGTAATAAATGAAATACAATCACATCAGCAGCCTACTACAGAGAACATGGACAGAACAAGGATAGTGCAGAACTGAAAACTGGTTGTCACAATATATCTTCATCAAAAGGAAAGATAGGAAACCCTCAACAAGCGAGGACTGGCAATGAACGAGTGGCACCGCAACCATATCAACTGGTGCACCACATGAAATGGAAATGAGATGAAGTGAAACAACAGAAATGAAAAACCAATCAGTTCCATGATTTAATACATTGTACAGCCACATTTATCTTAATTACAGCCATCAGTGGGTTAGGATATGTCTCTACCAGCTTTTTTTTTACTTTTTACAATATTTACTAATTCAGTCACATTTTGTGGTGAGTGGTAATGACTGCTCTCTTCCACGTCCATCCACAGATTCTCTGTCAACTTCACAACTTCAGCATCCTATATTTAAAACACTGCATTGTTTTAGTGATGTGTTTAGTTTTTTGCCATGCCAAAAGGTGAACCACCTGTCTATCTTTAACTGTCTATTAGTGAGCCGCATGTTTTTACCAAGACTTTGAAGCATAGATGTTTTTTTCAATAATGATCAACTGCCCAATTCCCAGTAAAGAAGAACACACCCACAAAATAATGCTGTCACCACCATGCTTCACAGTAGGTATGGTGTATTTCGGGTAGTGTGTTGTGTTTGTTTTAATGTAAAACTCATGATATTGTTGTCACATGCACAGCCGCCCAATTTTAGTCATAAAGTTCTTTAAAGCTGGCAGCTTGATCATTGTCTTCCAGGCTCAGTCATCTAGTTTGGAGCTATGGCCTGATCTAGACAAGGTGTTGGTGGTGCCGTAGCTGTTTATTGGTTCCTACAAAGCAACATGGGACATGAAAACCTGGCTCTTCATTACGGTCACTGTTTGAGAAGAGCTTATTCCCTATGTCTTGGCAGGTGTGTCCAATTGCTGCTGTGAACCAACGTCATTTGGTTCTGGGAGTGACGTTGAGTTTAAAAGGCGTTGAGTTTCAAAGTATTTTTTACCCATAAGGATGTATGGGAAACCTGTTAATGCATTCCATGGCTCTGTGGAACTGCATATATTTAGGCTAATGTAAAATAATGGGGTTGTTTTTGACACGTATACACTGAAAATAAAACACATATAAAAAAACACTGAAATACAGTTGAAATAAATAAAAAATACAAATAAAAAATACAATAAAACCTGCTCTTTACCTTTACTTCTGTATTGTTTCCCCATGCTTCTTAATTGTTGAGATGCTTGATCTTGGAATATCGTGTTCTGTTTAGTAAAGGCGCATTCACATGAGAAGTGACAAAACAGCTTTTGTGCTGGCTGTGGCGTTATTTTCTATAGAGTGTGGCGGTGCACAAAACTTAACGTGACTTGTTGCACTAAAACAATGAGAGGGAATTTAATTAGTGGAGAGAACTTTAAGAGAAGTTTAGTGCTCCTGTGTCATTCTTTTAATACATTAAGTCACGTTAAGTTTTTTTTTTTCGATAAGCGCTTTAGACTCTCGAAAAAAAACAGATTCTTAAAATTTCTCAAAGCCCCGAGCTATAACACAAGTTTAAAAGTGAAACAGGAGGAGAATCAAGCCAAACACAGATACATGTGGAGCTTTCAGAGTGGATATGACGGTTATTCCACATAAATGCAGATTCGTCTTATATTCACACTTTGATTATGTTTTACTGCACAGCACAAGCCGAGTGCTAAACAAAGTGACTGTTAATTGTTAATTTAAAATTAAATAAATACATTTTTAAAAACCAAACTGAACACGTTGAGTTTACGGGTACAAATTTCTCAACGAAGGGCGTTGAGTTTTAAAGTTTTGGAGTTTAGGGGACGTTGAGGTACAAGGTACCACTGTAATTGATTCAGTCTCTAGTAAAAGTGCTCTGTTTTATTTAGGCAGCCTTTGGTCAGGGAAAATGCATGAGAGTGCTGAGAAAGCTAAAAAAGACAAGGGCCATGGTTAGAGAATTAAAATTAACGATAGCATTTGGGTTGTCAATAATTTACACACGGATTATGTTTAAAAAATTAATAAGACAATTAAATAAGAATAAACTTATATTTCACGTTTTCAGCATTTAACAGACACCTTTATCCAAAGCGACTTACATTACTGTGACTGTATATTGTCTAAGCAATTGTGGTTTAAGGGCTTTGCTCAAGGGCCCAACAGCAGCAACCTAACAGTGGTGAGGCTGAACCAGCGACCTTCTGGTTACTAGTCCAGTACCTTAACCAGTAGGCTACAACAACTTGACTTTTATCCATAGATTCCGATTTTCTGTTTGGAAAACAACCAACAACTACAGAATTTTACGCTTTTCATGCTTAATGACACGAAATGTCACTGATCAGCCATAGCATTAAAACCACCTCCTTGTTTCTACACTCACTGTCCATTTTATCAGCGCCACTTACCATATAGAAGCACTTTGTAGTTCTACAATTACTGACTGTAGTCCATCTATTTCTCTACATACTTTTTAGCCTGCTTTCACCCTGTTTTTCAATGGTCAGGACAACCACAGGACCACCACAGAGCAGGTATTATTTAGGTGGTGGATCATTCTCAGCACTGCAGTGACAATGACATGGTGGTGGTGTGTTAGTGTGTTGTGCTGGTATGAGTGGATCAGACACAGCAGCGCTGTTGGAGTTTTTAAATACCGTGTCCACTCACTGTCCACTCTATTAGACACTTCTACCTAGTTGGTCCACCCTGTAGATGTAAAGTCAGAGACGATCGCTTATCTATTGCTGCTGTTTGAGTTGGTCATCTTCTAGACTTTCATCAGTGGTCACAGGACGCTGCCACTGGGAGCTGTTGGCTGGATATATTTTTGGTTGGTGGACTATTCTCCATCAAACCATAAAACTCCATCAGCATTGCTGTGTCTGATCCACTCATACCAGCACAACACACACTAACACACCACCACCATGTCAGTGTCACCGCAGGGCTGACAATGATCCACCACCCAAATAATACCTACTCTGTATTGAAGAACAGAATTAAAGGGGGCTAACAAAGCATGCAGAGAAACAGATGGACTACAGTCAGTAATTGTAGAACTACAAAGTGCTTCTATATGGTAAGTGGAGCTGTCATGTTTGAGAGTGATTGCAGTATATGCTGAATATATGATTGGCAGTGAGAGACACGATGCTGGACTCTCTGGGAGGGGCTGTTCTTCCGTGTCAGCTGGAATTCTGAAGTACAGAGTGAAAAACACCGGTGTGAAGGTACTTAGAGTAAGTGAGTACTCTTAGAATAAGTGCTTACGATCAAATGACCTCGATGTTTATCTTAACATTTACTTTAACATGAAACTCTGACAGAATATGCGTCTACTAGTCTACCAGATTGAGTTTGAGTGTGTGTGTGTATAACAAGTAAACAGGTTTTGAGGTATTGTCAGATTACTTCTTAATTACTGCCCGGTTTATTTTTATTTCTCTTTAAGGACTCTGGACTGGTTTTATAATCGGACTATTTGTAATGGATATGCGCGTCGTTCTCTGTTTACTGTCGCATTACTACTTGTTTTCAGTTGCATTGTCGGGCGCGTCTGCGCAGTTCAGCCCAATTAAAGGTAAGAAAACCATTGTTACATTATGCAAAAAGTTTTGGTGTGTTACTTAAATAAATCATTCATCATTCACATCTGTAACAAAACAGTTTAATGTGCTTTATATATTTCTGCTTTTAAGTTGCTAGTGTTTTCTCAACAGTGAAAGAAACACTGATTGTTTACATTTATATCCATTCATTTTCGTTGTTCAGGAGAACATTTCTGAATCAGTATCATTAAAGCAAGGGTATCATAGGACATAGGTGTGTGTGCATTTCCTCTGAGTTTTTGTCCACCTTCCAACAACATGCAGAAGGTAGACTGTCTGCCTAGTATTCAGGTCTACTGGTTAATAGGCATAAGTAAATGATTCCTTTAAAAATTAATAGATGTGCATTTTTCCTGACAAATCTTTCATAAAGCTCAATTACATGTACATTTTTTAATATGTACAAGTTTTAATATACACTGCCTGGCCAAAAAAAAGGTCACACACTCTAATATTTGGTTGGACCGCCTTTAGCTTTGATTACGGCACGCATTCGCTGTGGCATCGTTTCCACAAGCTTCTGCAATGTCACAACATTTACTTCTGTCCAGAGCTGCATAAATTTTTCCCCAAGATCTTGTATTGATGATGGGAGATTTGGACCACTGTGCAAAGTCTTCTCCAGCACATCCCACAGATTCTCAATGGGGTTCAGGTCTGGACTCTGTGGTGGCCAATCCATGTGTGAAAATGATGTCTCATGCTCCCTGAACCACTCTTTCACAATTTGAGTCCGATGAATCCTGGCATTGTCATCTTGGAATATGCCCGTGCCATCAGGGAGGAAAAAATCCATTGATGGAATAACCTGGTCGTTCAGTATATTCAGGTAGTCAGCCGACCTCATTCTTTGGGCACATAACGTTGCTGAACCTAGACCTGACCGACTGCAGCAAACCCAGATCATAGCACTGCCCCCACAGGCTTGTACGGTAGGCACTAGGCTTGATGGGTGCGTCGCTTCAGCTGCCTCTCTTTTTACCCTGATGCGCCCATCACTCTGGAACAGGGTAAATCTGGACTCATCAGACCAAATGACCTTCTTCCATTCTTCATCAGTCCAATCTTTATGCTCCCTAGCAAATTGAAGCCGTTGTTGCCGGTTAGCCTCACTGACAAGTGGTTTTTGTAAGGCTACACAGCTGTTTAGTCCCAATCCCTTGAGTTCCCTTCGCATTGTGTGTGTGGAAATTCTCTTACTTTCACTAAACATATCCCTGAGTTCTACTGTAGTTTTTCTACCATTTGATTTCACCAAATGTTTAAGTGATCGCCGATCACGATCATTCAAGATTTTTTTCCGACCACATTCCTTCCTCGAAGATGATGTTTCCCCACTTTTTAATAATGTGTTGGACAGTTCTTAACCCGGTTTTAGTAGTTTCAGCTTCTCCTTAGATGTTTTCTCTGCTTGATGCATGCCAATCATTTGACCCTTCTGAAACAGATTAACATCTTTTCCATGACCACAGGATGTGTCTTTCGACATGGTTGTTTAACAAATGAGAAGCTACTCACTGCATCAGTTAGGGTTAAATAACTTGTTGCCAGCTGAAACATAATCACCCATGCAGTAATTATCCAGTGGGAGGCTCTTACCTATTTGCTTAGTTAAATCCAGGTGGTTTGGCCAGGCAATGTATATATTTATTCTTTGAGTCTTCCTTTTCATTAAAGCAAATGTTCAGACATTAGACAAGTGAATTTAAACTACTCATCATAAACTTAAGGTAACACTTTTTCTATTATACATATGGGCCACACTTTTATACTAAGTAACATTGTGACAGAGTGAATTATGGATGCATTAAAATTAAGGGATTGTGTCAGCAGTGAAATAGTTCTTCTAAACAAAAAGCTTGTATCTGTTAATAGTGTTACGCTGATTATATGGTTCTTAATTTAAAAATAGAAGCATTGTCACTAGTGGTCTCCAGCTAGTAGCATTATTAAAAAGGCATCTAATTCCAACCCACTGCATAATTAAATTATAATATAACCATATTTTTTAAAAGTAGATGTTAAGTGTAATGTTTTTATGAAGGCTCACAGTTTATGTATTTACTATTCTTTTAAAAAGTTCTAAATTATTTAAAACATTCTTTAAATTACAAAAACATTTGGGGTACACACTACCATCCTATTTTGATATTAACATATATGTAGTGCACATGCTGAAACAAAGCCTGTTAAATGATTTCGTAGAAAGTTTGCAGTGTAATCAGTACTTTAACGTGTCATAATAACCACAATTATGTTTGTTTACTGTTGTAGAGGAAATATTAGACTCTACATCAGAGAGAAGTCTGCAGTGGATCTCACAGCCAGGAAATGCAGTAAGTAGCACATCAAAGCCAGTAAAGATAATGTAAAAGATTCTGCCATTTTTGTGATTTCATTTACTTTTAATGTGTTCTCTTTAAATATAAACAGATATCTTTTAAGTGATAATATATACAAACCCAATTTCCATGAGGACATTTTGTAAAACGCAATGAAAAGAATTTTAGTTCATTTTCTTGAACATTTACTTAACTGATAAAAGTACAAAAAAAATACTGGTGATTTTAGGCTTAAACTTAATTGTATTTTGTAAAAACGTATTTTGTAAAAATTAAATTTTGTATTTGATGTCTGCAACAAAAAAGTTGAAATAGTGGCAAAATAAGAGTTTATATTTTTTTAAATAAAAGTTCATTATTTAAGTTGCGCCAAAATAGCAATGACAGACCTCCAGTGCTATCCCTGTGAGCAGGGAGACCCCACTGATGACCTTTGGACAGTTTAGCCTTTTTTGTTTCATGTAATATATTTAGTTCTTTTTTTCCTCAGCCAACTACTCTAGTGGGGGTGAAATAAACCCTTTCGCCTACTTTTTTTTGTTCAGTCAGATTCTGTTCAGTCGTTATTATGGTTCCAAAATCTTCTGCTGGACAGTGTGCTCTGGCATCCAATTGTGAAATATTTTTCTAAGCAATAGCCATTTGTATTAAAACTAGGTATAATTGTGTTAACTTTGTGTTTTGTGTCATTATTATTGACAACTCATTTCAATGTAACATTTACATACACTTTATGGACAAATTAACCTGACTTTGAGCCTGCTGGACATCCCATTAGAGTACCCCCCACACCCCCCAACCCATATGTGACAGTTAACAGCCTCCACTTCTCTGAAAAGGCATTTCCAAAGCATTTGTGAGAAAAGGCACATTCCAGTGGGGTTGTGGTCTGGGCTTCCTCCACATCAAACTCGTCAAACCATGTGTACATTTTACTTTGTGCACAGGGGTATGGTCATGCTGGAACAGAAGGTAACCTTTCCCAAACTGTTGCCAAAATTGGAGGCATTTATTTTATTTCATTAAGTGTATACACTTTTTAGCAATGTGATAACTAAAATTAAGTGATTGAAATGGGTGTCCAAATAAAAGTATTATGTATACAGTCATGTGAAAAAGTTAGGACACCCCATGAGAACCTTTGTCTTTTTGAACATATTTATACATATGGACATTTGAGCTTTATTTGAACAGTACTGAGAGATGGAGCTTACATAACTAAACAAATAAAACTGAAAAACGTACTTTTAAACACAAGTTGTAAAATGTAATGAACAAAAATGGACATTGATTGTGAGAAAACCGTTAGGACACCCTATGTCCTAATAACTGGTATTTCCCCCTTTGGCTGAAATAATCTCAATTAGACGTTTCCTGTAACCATCTACCAGTCTCTGACATCGACTGGGAGAAAGTTTTTTCCACTCCTCCATGCAGAATTTCTTCAGCTGTGTGAGGTTTGAGGGGTTTCTTGCATGCACAGCCCGTTTCAAATCACCCCACAGCATGTCAGTAGGATTAAGATCCGGGCTTTTGGCCATTCCAGAACTCTACATTTTTTTATTTTAAGCCATTCCTTGGTGAATTTACTGGAATCAATTTCCATTTTTGTTAATTACATTAAAATTAAAAACTTTCTGGGGTTAAATACTTTTGTTCCACTAAAGTCTGCCAGTCAAATGTCTAGCTAAATTCTAAGTAAGTGGCAAATAAGTGAACTGCTGTTAAATAAGTGTGTGTTCATGCATATTGAAATCATTAGATTAATTGTATTTACTCTGATTGTAGTGGCAAGAGACAACCATGAAACTCGGGCTGGACTCGGCTCACTCTGTCTACCAAGGCTGTGAGTTCAAATTAAAAAACAAGTTAAAAACATTGTGGACTAAGTGGATACCAAAAAAGGAAGCTCATGAACTCAGTTTGGATTTGCTGTTTGCTCAGGATGACCAAATACCTGTTATTATTCAGTTGTTAGAGTCGAACGAACCCGTGGACAGTCCTGGCTCAGGACGAAAAGTGAATGAGGTTGTAGCTCGTATGTCTTTTTCTCAAGTTAGCATTGAAGATGTGGAAAAACACCTGCACCATGCTCAGGGTTTGAATCTTGGAAAGATCTCGCAAAAAGGCTTTCATCTAGGTTTTTCCTACAGTGGATCCTGCATGTTCATTTCCTCTGTGCGGGTCTTCTATATAAAATGTCCAGGGTTTACGGCAAACCAGACTAGTTTTGGAGAAGCGTCAGCCAGCTCAGAGTGGACCAGAGGCCAATGTGTGGATGGTGCTAAGGAAGTTTCAGCTCCAATGATTGAGTGCCAGTCAAATGGAGAGTGGAGTGTAATGCAAGGGTCTTGTGTCTGTGGAGCAGGTTATCAAACAGATGGGGACATGTGCAAAGGTCAGTGGTACTATTTACCATTCTAGCTCATATTTTGGGCTTTGTCATTTGAAGTTCACAAAACGTTCAGGCAGTTTTGGTCTTAATGCATTACCTGCTGAGCTGTGACTGACACAAGCTATACCAGTGTGCCAACAGCTAAACCTTCAAACAAAAGATTTGCAGAGGGCAGAGGTTTAAAAGTCATGGTTTGCTGCTTTTTTTGTACTTTTAAACCTCTGCTCTCTAACCCCTACTCTGGAGCCTGTATCACTAAAGTATACAGTCTTGGTAACCAATTTAAAATTGTGTTGTTGTGTTGAGTTGTTTCTATATCAATATAAAGAAACAAAAATTAAGATGATAAATCAGCCTTAAAAATGGAACCACACCATACTTGTCATCACACAAGTTTACTTCGGAGGAATATAGAGATAATGGGTCAAAGTACAAAACTCACGCCCACACTGCTGTGCAGACAGATGTTATGCAGCTGGCTCAGCGAACTGGCTCAGCGAGTAGAACTTGTCATAAAGTTAACAATAACAAAGCCCACGCTTTTAGAGGGACAGCATAATTGGTCAATTTTACTGTCATTTGAAATTAGCGTCTATTGCTTGGTCCTCTGAGAATTTATAGCTGGACCAACAATCACAGCACAACATTATTTCTAGCAATAGCAGAGGTCAACAAAAGGGCTTCTTTAATTTACATCTTCACATTCCTACACAAATTGAATAGGCAGATATAAAAGATTTATTTACTTGGATTTGTATTTGTTTAAATGTTTATTGTCAAATTATGAGTAAATACAATAAAATTCAAAGTGAACACATACTATTATATATTATTTATAGATTATCTTAGGCCCTCCCTAAGGGCCTAGAAAGCCATGATGGTTCCTCTTCGATAAAAACTACACTCACACACACACCCAGTCATACCTGAAACCCTTACATGCACATCTGGTCTTAGTGAGACATTAAAAAATTAAAGAGATGTAAGAGTGTTATTACAAATATTAATTTATTAACAGCAAATTTACACTCATGGCTCATACATAGGTCTTGGATTTTTTCATGTTTCAAATAAACTCCCCTAATGTATATGAAGGTGAATTTTAATTTTAATTTTTGATTAACATTTATTTGCTTTTAAATTTTCTTAACTTAAACAATGATCATGTAAGAAAAGTTAGCATGATTCTTTATGGCATTTTTTAGAGGTGCAACCCCTATTTTTGTACTTTAACAATGCACAGTGGGGGCACAGTGGCTCAGTGGGTAGCACTGTTGCCTCACAGCAAGAAGGTTCTGGGTTCGATGCAGGTGGGGCGGTCCGGGTCCTTTCTGTGTGGAGTTTGCATGTTCTCCCCGTGTCCAAAGACGTGCAAGTGAGGTGAATTGGAGATACTAAATTGTCCATGACTGTGTTTGACATTAAAACTTGTGAACTGATGAATCTTGTGTAACAAGTAACTACCATTCCTGTCATGAATGTAACCAAAGTGTGTAAAACATGACGTTAAAATCCTAATAAATAAATAAATATTAATGTACATATTAATACTTTAAGTTAATGTATTTGTGTGGCCCATAAGACTAATTTTGGTAAGTGTTATAGCCTAATACCTTTCTTTTAACCATATATGGTAATTTTAGTTGTGCAACATTTTACCTTACTAGCTACTTGCTTTTATGGCTTTAATTAAGCATAAACACCTTAATTTAAAAAAACAAGTTAAATTGTTTGAACATTTTCACGTTTAATGAAATAATACAAATTGCCATCTTACTATTATCAACTAGCTTTTATATGTTTTATTTCTAACTATTTAAAAAGGCTGTTCCCCACTTGGTAATAATGTTTTTAATATTAACAAAATGTGAATCATAATGACAAAAATATAATTTGTGTTCTAAAGTGACATATCATTACTTTTAAGAGTAAAAAAAAGTTGCTGTGTTGCTTTCCAAAGCAATTGGCCAATATTTTTTGCGCAGTTTATTGTGTAAGACCAAAGAAACACACTCTTCATAGTCCACTACATAGCACAGTGGTTTTTAATGCAACGCATAAAGAGCTAGAAGGTCACGCAGATTCCGTAAACCTTCCTATAATATTAAGTATGGTAGATGTTAAAAAAAAAACCATCTTTGCTTGCCAAAACTGATCCTTTGGTGGATCCATCAAAGTGGCATAACTTGAATGTTCTATAAACCATTATCTATTAATTTGCCCCGTCCCAACTTTTTTGGGGTGTATTGCAGGAATTAAATTCAAGAGTAATTTATATTTACAAAATACAAAAGAATAAACAAATAGTGTTTTTAAAGGAAGAAACGCTTGTTTTTATTGCATTTTACAAAATGTCATAAGTTTTTTAAAAATTGGGTCTGTATTTAAGAGTATAGGAGTTAGTCTGTTTGCAAGTTAATATGTTAATAATCCGAGTCTAATAAATGCACTGTATTTTAATGTTTTGCTGTACATATGTATAGAATTTAATAAAAAATATACAAGTCTTAATAAACAGATAAAAGATATTTATTGATACATGCAAGCAATTTTAATAAGTAACATAGTTTTGAGCTTAAATGAAAAACATCTAGCTCTCTAGAAATGTCACTGTGCACTATTATACTACTAGTGCTAACAAGTTTCTGACATCTCTCTTGTGGTATTGTTGCCCATTCTTCTCATACAAAAGCTTTCAGCTCATTGAGGTTTGATGGCATTTGTGCTGTCTCTGCTTTTGTTAAATCCCACCAAAGATTTTCTGTGGGATTTAAATCCGAAGACTAATGCTTAGTTTAGATGTCACTAGGATTCCTTAACCAAGCTTTGGACTTGGAAGTGTGCTTGGAATTATTGTTTTGCTGAAGAGTCCAAATATCAGCAATGTTGATTTTCACTCTTCAAAATGACTTGGTGATTGGATGATTCCATGATGCCAGTCATCCAGCCAATTTTGCCAGTTCCTGCACATCATCACTGACCCATGTCCAGTCTTGACACTGGGGATTGAATTCTTCTGGTCATAAGCCTCACCTTTCTTGTGCCAGAGAAATCTATGTAGAAAAGTTATAAATCCTCGTTTTTAAGGGGGGGAGGGGTATATTTAAATTATTTCAACTTAGGAAATGCATTTTATCTGTTTAACAAATACAGTACATCTACTGTTATTGCTTAAATAAAGTTACTAGCCTGTGGTAGCTCAAGACCCTTAACTCTTAATAACTTCAACTGACACAACTGTAAGTTGCTTTTGATAAAAGAGTCTCATAAATGCTTTAAATGCAGATGTGTTTTGGTGATTTACTAGTGCAGCTGGTAGAGTGTGTGCTGCACAACATATTGGTCCTGATGTCCCAGAGTTAAAATTTCACCCCGAACAGGACAGAGCAGTTAGCAGAAATGAATGAATTATGAATAGATCTTT
Source organism: Trichomycterus rosablanca (assembly GCF_030014385.1). NCBI lineage: Eukaryota > Metazoa > Chordata > Actinopteri > Siluriformes > Trichomycteridae > Trichomycterus > Trichomycterus rosablanca. The sequence continues at coordinate 25,880,087 of NC_085991.1, read as the reverse complement.
CAGTGAGAGGTGTGGGGCATTGGCTTCAAAGGTCTTTCGTACTAAGTGGCCGCTATGGAAACAGTCACTCAAAAAATAGAGAAAGAAAGTGCTGTAACAACACCAACAATGATTCATTGAGTAGCTTTAGAATTTTGCAAGACATTCAGTTAGTTCTTTAAATGAAGTAACTAGACCATCAAAAACATATATGAAAAAACATCAACTGTAACATTTTGTCTTGTATTTGCCATGAATGTAATTATTTATTTTCATCTTTTTGTTTTAGCTTGTGATTTGGGCAGCTACAAAGCCGTCAATGATAGTGGAGAATGTCGGCTTTGCCCCCCTAATAGCAAAACATCACTGAAAGGTGCATCAGAGTGCGAGTGTAACAATGGATATGCCCGTCTACAGAATGCCCCACCACAACTTGGTTGTTCAAGTGCGTAACTGTGTTTGTTTTCAAGTTTGTCATTAATGAAGTGGTAATGTAGTATGCTGAACATCCATATGTTGATAGATTTAAAAAAGGACTGTTACTTAAATGAAAGGACTGTTATTTGAACATGTTGTATAAAAAGCAGTGGTCATGATGGTGATGAGATCAATAGCATTCACTGTAAACAAGTAAAAACGTTAGCCTTATACAGTTAGCCTTTCTAAATATTTAATATCACCTAGAACTTGTTTTCCTGCATAAATAATTTAAACAAACATAGTAATTCAAAATTTCATAACATTACGACCACATTCTTAAATTGTGTTGGTCCCCCTTTTGCTGCCAAAACAGCCCTGACCCGTCGAGGCATGTACTCTACTAGACCCCTGAAGGTGTGCTGTGGTATCTGGCACTAAGATGTTAGCAGCAGATCCTTTAACTCCTGTAAGTTGTGAAATGGGCCCTCCATGGATCAGACTTGTTTGTCCAGCACATCCCACATATGCTCGATTAGACTGAGATCTGGGGAATTTGGAGGCCAAGTCAACACCTCAAACTCACAACAAATTTGTTGTGCTCCTCTAACCATTCCTGAACCATTTTTGCTTTGTGGCAGGGCTCATTATCCTGCTGAAAGAGGCCACAGCCATCAGGAAAACCGTTTCTATGAAAGGGTGTACATGGTCTGCAACAATGCTTAGGTAGGTGGTACGTGTCAAAGTAACATCCACATGGATGGCAGGTCCCAAGGTTTCCCAGCAGAACAGCGCCCAAAGCATCACACTGCCTCCACCAGCTTGCCTTCTTCCCATAGTGCATCCTGGTGCCATGTGTTCCCCAGGTAAGTGATGCACACTTACCCGGCCATCCATGTGAGGTAAAAGAAAACATGATTCATCAGACCAGGCCAACTCATGCCAGATCACATGCCTACTGTTGGCGCTTTCGGAGGTGGAAAGGGGTCAACATGGGCACCCTGACTGGTCTGCGGGTATGCAGCCCCATACACAACAAACTGCGATGCACTGTGTATTTTGACACCTTTCTATCAGAACCAGCATTAACTTCTTCAGCAATCTGAGCTACAGTAGCTCGTCTGTTGGATCGGACCACACGGGCCAGCCTTCACCCCCTACATGCATCAGTGAGCCTTGGCCGCCCATGACTCTGTGGCTGGTTTACCACTGTTCCTTCCTTGGACCACTTATGATAGATACTGATAGATACTGTTTTGGAGATGCTCTGACCCAGTCGCCTAGCCATTACAATTTGGCTCTTGTCAAACTCGCTCAAATCCTTACGCTTGCTCATTTTTCCTGCCTCTAACACATCAACTTTGAGGATAAAATGTTTACTTGGTGCCTAATATATCCCACCCACTAACAGGTGCTGTGATGAAGAGATAATCAGTGTTATTCACTTAACTTGTCAGTGGTTATAATGTTATGTCGGGTCGGTGTATGTATTTGATGCATTGCAGAACCTTGCACTATTTGATATTCAGCCACAGAAAAATATATTAAGAGTAGGAGTAAACAGGATTTGTAATCAAAACTACTATTATAATTACAATATATTTAAAACATTACTAAAAGTATATTTTGTTTTAATTATATTTTTGGTTATATTAAAGCAGTGGCACTAATGAGTCAGTCAAGGATACAAACACTTTTAATGTCCATGTGCTGCTGTCAGAATTCATGAAAATGAAAAATTGACCTTTACAGTAAAAGCTATTGAGTCAGACTTGATGCCAAAATCCTCATGACCACTTGAACACGACTACCAGATTATTCTGTAATCTTACAACAGTTGATGTGTCTCTGTGAGTTGCTTTCAATGAAATATTTCTACCTTAGATGTCTATTAGATGTACCTTAGATGTAGCCATTATAACTGTAATTGATCAATAAAGTAAATGGAGCACGTTACCTCCTACAATTGGTCTCGAAATGATAGTCATATAGATTAGACCAAGCTGTAAACAAGTGTCTAATAGACACTTCCATTCACTACCATTCTTTCTCTTTAGGACCTCCAACACGACCACGCAACCTAAGCATTCATCGCTTGAATGACACGGCCCTGGTTTTAAACTGGGTCGCACCTGAAGATCTGGGTGGAAGAGAGGAAATAATGTACGATGTGTCATGTAGACAGAAAACTGAGTCCCATGTTCAGTGGGAGCCATGTCTTGGTTCTCCATTGTTTATTCCAGGATCCACAGAGCTGGTTGAGACTGAGGTCAACATTACTGGACTGCAACCGCATGTGAGCTACCTGTTTACTGTCTGTGCTCACAACAGAATATCTGCGATACTTAGCAGAGATGGGTCTGATCAGTCCATTGCTGTGTGTGAGTAATGATTCTCAGCTTTAATTCAGTAATTAAACATGTTTTGTTAATTTCAAATGTTTAAATTCAGCAACTGGTTTGTTAGTTTACGTAATGATCTACAGTGTATCACAAAAGTGAGTACACCCCTCACATTTCATTATATCTTTTCATGGGACAACACTATAGACATGAAACTTGGATATAACTTAGAGGTCAGTGTACAACTTGTATAGCAGTGTAGATTTACTGTCTTCTGAAAATAACTCAACACACAGCCATTAATGTCTAAATAGCTGGCAACATAAGTGAGTACACCCCACAGTGAACATGTCCAAATTGTGCCCAAATGTGTCGTTGTCCCTCCCTGGTGTCATGTGTCAAGGTCCCAGGTGTAAATGGGGAGCAGGGCTGTTAAATTTGGTGTTTTGGGTACAATTCTCTCATACTGGCCACTGGATATTCAACATGGCACCTCATGGCAAAGAACTCTCTGAGGATGTGAGAAATAGAATTGTGCTCTCCACAAAGATGGCCCGGGCTATAAGAAGATTGCTAACACCCTGAAACTGAGCTACAGCATTGTGGCCAAGGTCATACAGCAGTTTTCCAGGACAGGTTCCACTCGGAACAGGCTTCGCCAGGGTCGACCAAAGAAGTTGAGTCCACGTGTTCGGCGTCATATCCAGAGGTTGGCTTTAAAAAATAGACACATGAGTGCTGCCAGCATTGCTGCAGAGGTTGAAGACGTGGGAGGTCAGCCTGTCAGTGCTCAGACCATACGCCGCACACTGCATCAACTCGGTCTGCATGGTCGTCATCCCAGAAGGAAGCTGACGCACAAGAAAGCCCGCAAACAGTTTGCTGAAGACAAGCAGTCCAAGAACATGGATTACTGAAATGCCCTGTGGTCTGACGAGACCAAGATAAACTTGTTTGGCTCAGATGGTGTCCAGCATGTGTGGCGGCGCCCTGGTGAGAAGTACCAAGACAACTGTATCTTGCCTACAGTCAAGCATGGTGGTGGTAGCATCATGGTCTTGGGCTGCATGAGTGTTGCTGGCACTGGGGAGCTGCAGTTCATTGAGGGAAACATGAATTCCAACATGTACTGTGACATTCTGAAACAGAGCATGATCCCCTCCCTTCGAAAACTTTCCAACAGGATAACGACCCCATACACAACCTCCAAGATGACAACAGCCTTGCTGAGAAAGCTGAAGGTAAAGGTGATGGACTAAACCCAATTGAGCACCTTTGGCGCATCCTCAAGTGGAAGGTGGAGGAGTTCAAGGTGTCTAACATCCACCAGCTCCGTGATGTCATCATGGAGGAGTGGAAGAGGATTCCAGTAGCAACCTGTGCAGCTCTGGTGAATTCCATGCCCAGGAGGGTTAAGGCAGTGCTGGATAATAATGGTGGTCACACAAAATATTGACACTTTGGGCACAATTTGGACATGTTCACTGTGGGGTGTACTCACTTATGTTGCCAGCTATTTAGACATTAATGGCTGTGTGTTGAGTTATTTTCAGAAGACAGTAAATCTACACTGCTATACAAGTTGTACACTGACTACTCTAAGTTATATCCAAGTTTTATTTCTATAGTGTTGTCCCATGAAAAGATATAATGAAATATTTGCAGAAATGTGAGGGGTGTACTCACTTTTGTGATACACTGTAGCTAGCTACATAAATTTTGGACTAGAGTATACATGTGAAAATACTGACTGTTGACAACATCTTGTAATGGTTAAAAAATGAATTTGATGTGTATGACAGGGAAGACTTCAGTGGTAATCCCTTCAGTTCTCTCCAATCCTGAACCAACGGCTGCTGTAAAGCAGGAGCTCATGGCTCCTGTGATTGGCGGTGTTCTATGTGGAGTACTGCTGCTCCTGGCTTTGATACCAGCTACGTTCTGCTTCATTCGTAAAGGATATAAAAAGCTCAGGTAGATAAACAAATTTTTATTCATTTAATAGAAAATATATGATACAAACTAATATAAAATATTGCTTTTTTTTTGTTTTGGTCAGCAATTAAAATAAAACCTTTTCATTCAACCAGCTACCAATAATATTTTGAGAAGGTATTTATCGTAATTCATGGACTTTCTCCAAAAAGGTTTATGATAACATGGGCACTCCAGAAGTTTTGCAGCTTTCTAAACCTTTTAAATGTATAAAGGAACCTAAATATTTAGGTCATCCACCTAAATATGCAATATCATTCTTTATCAGAAATTAATATCATAATTTATTTTTTTAATTTAGTATAAAATGTTGTGCAATTCATTGATTGGATACTTTATTATACCTTAAAATCAACGTCCTGCTTTCCTTTTATTATGTACATATCTTATTTCTTGATATGTCTGTTATTTATTAAGTTCTTTATTAAAATATTCATTAAGGTGTAAGCTTTGGTGCAAGTCTTGCTTTTCCACTTGACAGTCTTCCAATAATTGTGTAAAACTCTTTATCTCACTTCCTATAGTAACAAAGAAGAAGGATGTTTGCCTTTTTATTCTAACTTTAAAATCTTCCATCTAATTGGGCTGGTTCTTATTTCTGTAAACATGGGCGTGCCCTGTTTCCTTTTTCTTTGGCTATCTCTAATGTTCCAAATCTTATCATAGGCCCTGCTTATGTTAAAATAAAGCCTAAGATCAATTTATTAAAAACCTAAATAAGTACAAAAGTAGGATAACTTTTAATTGAATTGTTTACATTCTGTTGTCTGTATCTAATGGTTGTAATGACCATCCAATAATAATTTACTAGTTTGTTTATGAGCCTAGAGTTAATCTTGTATATATTTGTTTCATGACCCAACACTGGCAGATGTGGCTGCAGATTGAACACGTGTTGGAGCCCCCCCTCCAACACGTGTGGTGATCCGTCTCTCCTTGATCAGATCAGGGGTTGTGCAAGCGGCAGCAGATTCACAATCAGAAATTGAAAAAAAAGTCACTAGACTGGGAGAAAAAAAGGAGGATCTGGAAAAAAACATGTTTAAAAATTTATTTTGAGTTACTCATATAGAAGGGCGATCAAGGGATCCTAAAAATGGCTTTATAGTTTCTGGCATTGCTTGCTAAATATATACATTTTTACAAATCCCATTTTTAGAAAACTTGGGACCCTTTCTTAAGTGTAATAAAAACAAAAATGATATTGTTCATTTGTTTAGCTGACAAAATTACTAAAAAAATGACTTTTAATTGGCTGAGCATCTTGAATGTTTTGTAAATATAAACAAATATTCAATTTAATGTCTGCAACACACTCAGAGGGTGACTTCATAGAATATTCAAGTTACACCAAGTTACAACATTTCACAGTAAACAAGTAAATTGGTAATAAGTTGGGGGCGGGCGGGGTGTCATGATTGGTTATAAAAGAAGAATCCATCAAAGCAGCGATGGAGAGAATTTCTAAACAGAAAATTGAACATTTCTGATAGAATCTACTGTTTATAATATTGTGAAATGATTCAGCGATCAGCATTCTTGCAGGCATCAAATTCAGAATGTGTTAATTAAATTGCTTAATGTAAACATAAAAATCTTACCTCATACTGTTTGCATCTTAAAAACTGTTTAGGAGAATAAACAATTTACAGATTCTTGTTTTACAAAATGTACCAACTTTTCCAAAAATTGGGGTTTCATATTTAATTTAATAATGTTTGTCAGCATATACCTCCCTGTTTATTATTTATTTGTCAGATCTATTTAACATTTATCTTGTTTATAATCGAAACAGGCACTGTGTGTTGGAAAATTTGTCATAGGAAAACTATAATGAAACAACTTCAAGTCCAAGGGAATCAAAACCAAAACAGTTCAGAGCAGTATTTCAAAGTTACTATAAAATGGCTATACTAAACTCTCAACAGATTTACACTTGTAAAATAAAAATGAGGTGATATTCTGTCCATGATTTCTATTTCCCATGACAGAGAAATGTTGACATCAGTCTTACTGATACAGCCTAGGACTGTGTCCCATGAGAAACACCAGCTCTGTGAGGACAATTTGATTTGTTTTGTAGACATCCTTTTCATACTAGTAGCCCCCCCCCCCCCCCCCCCCCCAATATTTAGAAATGATAAAATGCCCAACCCCAGTATAATTATGTAATGTAATATATTCCTCTCACGAGCTTTGCATAGTGTTAGGATTCATCAGTATTCCCACCAGTTGTTGATATGGCAGGAATGTTTTAGGACAGCTCCCCCTTTCCTTTCCCCACTAGAACTGCCTTGACATAAAGACTTCACCTATGAAGGTGGGCTGGCTCTACACTGATCAGGCATAACATTATGACCACCTTCCTAATATTGTGTTGGTCTCCCTTTTGCTGGCCCATACACAACAAACTGTGATGCACTGTGTATTCTGACACCTTTCTATTAGAACCAGCATTAACTTCTTCAGCAATTTGAGCTACAGTAGCTCGTCTGTTGGATCGGACCACACGGGCCAGCCTTCGCTCCCCACGTGCATCAGTGAGCCTTGGCCGCCCATGTCCCTGTCGGCCGTTTACCACTGTTCCTTGCTTGGACCACTTTTGATAGACTGGGAACATCCCACAAGAGCTGCAGTTTTGGAGATGCTTTGACCCAGTCGTCTAGCCATTACAATTTGGGCCTTGTCAAACTCGCTGAAATCCTTACGACAATTTTTCCTGCCTCTAACACATCAACTTTGAGGATAAAATGTTCACTTGCTGCCTAATATATCCCACCTACTTACAGGTGCCGTGATGAAAAGATAATCAGTGTTATTTACTTCACCTGTCAGTGCTCATAATGTTATGCCCGGGCGGTGTATGTGAGTGAGAAAAGGGGAATAGGTGAATAAATGAATGGATGAGTTTGCATTTTTTAACCCCCAAAGAGCTCATATAAGTAACCGGCTCTGTTGTTTGTGTAGGAAAGACATTCCTGTCTTCCTCTATTGAGTATGTACAGAGCAAGGTAACAGAATAGGCTACATTATTAAGGAGGTGATGACTGGTCTCTTGGTCCTCGCCTTTGGTGGCTGACTTGGTAGGAGTGACATGCAAACTGTGAGAACTGGCAAAAAACACATCTTAAGTAAATAGGGTATAATCAATAAGTATAATATGAATAATAATGAAACTATAGCCTGTAGGTTGCTTGCGCTACCAGTGATGTAAGATTTCGAACTGTATTTACTACTGCATTCATGTTACACACTAAATGTCTTTTGTTGCTTCTGGTTTAGAGGAGATCATGATATGGAACTCGCGCCTCTGCAGAATAACAGCAGAGTATATAGACGTCCTTTGGAAGCACAGACCACATCTCCCCAAACCAGCAGTAAGAGCTCCATCTATTTAGAACACAAAACAAACCTTTGTAATGGTTGTACATGGAAGCATTTGATTTCTTCTGTATTAAAGCAACTTCATGTGAGCTACACCTATAATCAGGATTTTTTTTCACTTTTTTAGGTTCTGTTCAAGTTCTAAGCACTGTAAATGAGAGACTACTGTGTGGCATCAAGGATGTGTTGGTAGATCGCAGCAGAGTGACTTTGGGCAAGGAGCTTGGAAAAGGTACATAGAAATCCTCAGAGATCGGATTTTTTTTCATTGTACATTTAAATTATATTGTATGCTGTACAATGACTACAATAACTAATTCAAATACAATTTAAAGCTAAAGAATAGGATAAAGTAATACAGTATTTAGTTTCAGATATGGAATTAATGAGAAGTGTAGGCAGTGTAGCCTAGTGGTTAAGGTACTGGTCCAGTATTCAGAAGGTTGCCGGTTCAAGCCTCACCACTACCAGGTTGCTACTGTTGGGCCCTTGAGCAAGGCCCTTAACCCTCAATTGCTTAGACTGTATACTGTCACAACTGTAAGTCGCTTTGGATAAAAGCGTCTGCTAAATGCCGAAAATGTAAATGTAAATGTGTACATTTGTAATACTGTACTTGGGAGTTTTTAAGTGTTTGTATTAAACCCAAGAAGTCTTTTACATTCACTCATCATTTAAAAAGAACAATCAAATATTTTAAAACAAACCTCATAATTAGATTGTTTTTATTTTCACACTATAAGTTAGTACAGTTTGTACAGTTAAAGTTTTCAGTGGATTTAGAGAGTATTCAAAGCCCATGACTTTTTGCACACATTTTATTGTGGATTTGGAGATTGAATAGATCTAATATTTTTATCCATCAATCTACACTTTTAAACCCATAATAAAGTAAAAACATGAGTTATTTTAACATAAAAAAAACAACAACATTTATTATCCTAAAAGTATTCAGACCCTTTATTAATTACTTTGTAGAAGCCCCTTTGGCAGCAATTACAGCTGCAGGCTTTCTTAGATATGTCTGTACAAGCTTTGAACACCTGGATTTGGGCAGTGGAACCCATACTTCATGGCAGATCCCAATAAGCTCAATCAAATTGGATGGCAAGTTTTTGTTGAGTCTCCCCTGTATTTGCTGCTTAGAAGCACATGTTTTAAAAAACAGAAGGACTGTTTTTTAAAGTCCCATTTAAAAAACAAATGGTATTACAATGGTGACCACACAGGACCTTGAAGTATTTCTGTGGGAGTGTGTGCCTCTTCAGTCAAAAGAGCATTTGTATGGCTGGGCACTGATGTTGGTCAAGAAAGCATCAATTGATGTCCCAATTTATTAGAAAGCTGTTCAGTGGGGCTGAGGTCAGGGCTCTGTGCAGGTCACTGAAGTTTCTTGCTATTCTTCATGTCATTATAGAGCTTGCTTGTGCACAGGGTCAAAGTCATGCTGAAACAGAAAAGAGCATTCCCTAAACTGTTGGTGCAAAGTTTGAAGAAATTGTTTCTTAAATAACTGATTAATTACACCTGTTAGCAATTGTTGTGGCTAAAACAGATGAATTAAAACATCACAGGGGTGTCCCAATACTTTTTTTCCTATAGTGTAGCATGATGCTACTACTACCATGTTTGACTTTAGGGATGGTGTAAGCAAGGTGATGTGCAGTGTTTGTTTTTGCCAGACACAGTGCTTGCTGCTCTACATAAACTTTTTAACAAATTTTCATCTGATTAAAACCAGAAAACATTTTTGCTCTTGTTGCCAAGCTCCAACACCATCTGTGTACAAGACATTTGAATCTGTTTCAGAGTACTCTCGGGCTCTTCCTTACCTCCTTTTCCAAGGCCTTTCCTTACTGAATGTCCATTTTGGAAAAATTGCCAACTTTACAAAGGTTCACGGTTGTGTCCATTTTCTTTTCTTTTTTAAAATAGTGGCCACATTGTTGATGGCCAGATTTAAACCAAGTTAAAAATCTTAAACATTTATATTGTTTATTAATCATACTGAACAATACCAGCCTGGTTATGCCTCCTCAAAAACAATGCAATGCTTTGCTCATTATGTATAAGTGACAAATTTACTGCATTAGCTTACCTCTGTATTATACTTAATGTGTAATCATCACAGGTTTACTATATCTCTTCTGTTAGGAGAATTTGGGGCCGTTTTTGAGGGTATATTTTCACCACAAGAGGAAGAGAATGTCAGAGTTGCAGTAAAGACAATGAGAGGTAAGAACAGTCGGTTACAAATAAAAGGTAATAGGGAATAAACATAACAAGTACTGTTGTTGTGGGGTGGGATTTTTCTGCCATAGGAAGTTATTTTTAACATATAAATAATATGCCAAATTATTGCGCAGTGTGTTGTTACAATTCTTTATGCAAAATAGCTGCCATTGGTTATGGGTAGGAATAAGTGGCATTCAGTATTGGAATCTTGATTTACATTATTAGCCAGTGATGTCAAAACATACAGCTGTACACACATTTTTGTGAAGCTAACCATATAACATTACTAACTGGTCAGAAACCAGCAGGCCAGATAAATAACTGCTAATAAACTCACATGTTATGTTTTTAAGCGACCTTAATAAATAAATCCGACTTCTTTTAATGACTGTTTCAACAAATACACTATATTTTTAGAATTAGGCTTTTAGAATGATTTAAATTTGATACCTTTGATCTGAGTTTAAGGTTCTTTACTAACACAGATGATGAAATACTGGCTGGTTCACCCTGACTTCCAGACATCAGTAATCCTTAGATTTAGTTCAAGATCTGATCAGGATTAGTGAGCTCCCTGTGTAACATCCTCTAAGCCCATCACACTCTACAGCCAGCTTGGCTGTGGACAGCGTTTGGAAAACTATTTTGAAACTATTTTCTCCTCATTTTAGTTTTATAGGATGGTTGTGTCATTACATGCAGTATAATAAGTTTATTTCAGTTTTACACTACAAAATGGGAAATATGGGAAATAGAAAGGTTTAAGAGGGAGGGGGCTGTATGTCAGTAACCGAATATGATAAACTGGATCAGATGATCCTAAGTTCCATGTAAAACTGTATCGTATTATACTACATATATAATATACCATTATAACATTTGATTTACACATTTCTGTTTCTTAATTTAATTGTAGTTGGAATTTACAGTCAGGATGATTTGCAGTCATTTCTTAAAGAAGCTGAGATCATGCAGCACTTTGACCATGACAATGTGGTGAAACTTCTTGGTAATGTATAAAGTTTTTAAATATTAGTCATGCATATTTCTCATGTAGAGGTGTTAAACCAGAATGAACAAATCCACCATGTGGGTTATGAACCAACATTACTCAGTGATGGAATAGTATTGTGCCTTCCTTTTTCTTCATAATGTGTCTGGTTATTAAGTTGTAATACACATTGTACAGTCACATTGTCTACATGTAACATTTGATAAACCATGGTTGTTAAATTACTGCATTGATACTGTGTTGTATTTTATAACCTTGAGTGAAATCACAAAGGACATATTTAAGAAGAGAACCTGTCTCTATTTCCTCGGCTGCTCTGGCGGATCGTGATCCGCATTATTGATTCGACACAGTTTTTACTCCGGATGCCCTTCCTGACACAACCCTCCCTATTTATTCGGGCTTGGGACCGGCACTACAATGCACTGGTTTATGCATCCTAGCGGCCAGGTACCTATAGGACAATTCAGTGTCTCCAATTAGCCTGGCTGCATGTTTTTGGACTGTGGGAGGAAACCGGAGCACCCAGATGAAACCCACCCAGACACGGGGAGAACATGCAAACTCTGCACATAAAGGACCCGGACCGCCCAACCTGGGAATCGAACTCAGGACCTTCTTGCTGTGAGTGCTACCCACAGACAGAGCAGGTCTATCAACTTCTGTACTCTGTAGGGTAAACAATGCACCCATGCCCAGCTGTCCACTTTATCTTAGAGAAAGCAGGGTTTGTCAAACCATTGCTCCAATGTCCAGTTCAGATGCCCATTATTGGCACATTCACAGGTGGACAAGAGTTAGCATTGGTGCTTGACTGGACTGTGACTACGCAGCCCCATACACAGAAGCATTGGATGCTCTGTGTTGTGACATATTCATAGCATCTACAGGATTGCGTGTGAGCACCCCTTACTGATTGACATGTAATACAAGTAACTACTATCAGCCCGACATTTAATATATTCCTGAACATCACACAGCTATTATGAAATAGGCATAGCCATGCATATTTTTGAGGGGAGGTTCTAATGTTTTGGCTGATACTACAGTAAATAAATATAAATAGAAAATGTTGACTTTTGTCGGGCTTTGTTACATTTTTTTTTCAGTGGCTGAATTTTAAATGTTTTCTTGGGCAGAAGAGCTGAACATTATTTAAACCCTAATGTAAAGTGTCTATGTAATGATAAAGTATTTTAAGTTATTTTACTTTACATTACTGTCAATAAATACATCACATCTGAAATATCAAAGTTTATAATAATGTCATTGGTATACAGAAATAAAAATATAGTCCAACCTTAATAAAATCAAATGTATTAAAGTGTTAAATAATTTAAATGAAATTATAATCATCCCTAGCAACATAGGCACATGACTTTGAAGGTACTTTCACATGTTTGAATCATTTTGACTCTTTATGAGTACTTCAGAGAGATTTAGAGTATGATCCCGGCCTGACTCTGGTATGCCAGTTCGAGGTAAGCTAATAATAGAAAGTTTGCAAAGTAAGAAGCCTGAGAAACCTTACTGTAAAATGTGAATTAGACACAAAAGTGGCATTTTTAAATTATGCATCCTAGCATGATGTGAAAAGTCTGTATCTTGTAGGTACACAGACAAACATCTGAAGCTTTACAGTTTAGATATTTACCAAATCTGTCCACCAGGTGTCACACTGGAGCAAGAACAGGACTCCTCCGTTCCTGTTCCACTTGTCATCCTACCGTTCATGAAACATGGAGATCTACGACGGTTCCTTATAGCCACTCGTTATGGTGACATTCCTATGGTGAGCACCAAATACATTCCCTCTCCTTGCTTGACCTCATTTGAATTCATAGCGGTGTAATGAAATTATTGCTGTCAGGGCAGTTTTCTGTAGCATGAAGCAAAGTATGAATTAATATTAGCTGCTTAATTAGTAGTCACCTTTAATTATTTTGCTGTTGGGTTGCACAGTAAAATCCACTGTTGATTTAACTCATACACTAAAGAAATAAATCTTATAGTGTTGAAGTAGCTCGGTGGTTAAGGTTAAGGACTTAAGCTTGCTGGTAGGGTGACCCATATTTTGGTTTTTAAAAAAGGCCAGATGGACACCTGCACTGGGTGGAAGGGGGGTTGGATTGGGTTTGATTTTTTTGTAATGCATTTTCTCCCCATTTTCCTCCCGATTTAGTGCACTCAATTGTGTCTTCCGCTGCTGAGAGATACCAGATTGCATCCAAGGAGAGCACGTCGCTGTACACGCCTCTTCCGACACGTGTACGGCCCTCCTCTTCTCTTCCGCCAATCAGGGTCCTTACACAGCATATGAAGACCCACCCACCCACACATAGTCCAACCCCCACCCTGCAGATACGGTGGCCAATTATTATCTGCTGCAGGCACTGCCAGTTATGCCCGCCAGATGGCGTCCAGCCGACCAGTGGCAACACCGAGTTTCGAACCGAGGAGTTCAGAAACTTGGTGCTGGTGTGCTAGTGGAACATCCCGCTGCGCCACCTGGGCGCCGCAAAGTGATTTAATGTAATTGGTGGCACAATGAGAATGTTTGACAAATACATCAATAACCATGTAACTATGTTATTTAACTTACATAAACAGCTACTCTTTAACAAGACAACTAACAAATGCCTTTATGGTCATATAACCTTATTCTTTTTCATTCAGCGTTTGGCCTTAAACAATAATAGCAAATTAAATAGTCCATCCGTAAACCTATTTCGACAGAATTGATGGGCACTCTCACAGTCTCAGCTCACCAGCAGAGGTTGACTCCAAGTGGCTCCTGTTTACTGACTTTCCCTATGAGATTAATAAGGTAGTATATCTAGAATGTGGCACTATCATGGTGCTGACAATAATCTTTATCTTAGTTCGTGCACTTATTTGCACTGTTTTAGAATCAGGGAAGACTTTAACAAGGCAGAGGTGCAGTATATATTGATCTAAGTATAACTGTTCTGATGTGTGGTGGTGTGAAATGCAAAAAGTTGCTCCGCAGCAGTAACAACATCTACTGTTTTACTCAGTCTCACATAATAGTTCATTTACCTGACAAACTTTATTTAGCTCACGTCTTCAGCTGCAGTTTTGTGTTGCTGAACTAACACCTTTATTTAACACTGACATGTACGTTCACGCATTCTGCTTCCCAAAAATCCTGACCAAGATGAAAACACAGACTGAATAGTGCACACAGACTACAAAAGCCCAATCCCTGACATTTTAGGTGATGGATGCATTTTTTAGATCCAGGGACATATCCAGGGAAAAAAGAGGACGTATGGTCAACCTAGTTTAAGCCGAACTGCTTAAGTTGCCACAGCAAGAACCCTCAACCCCAACTGCTTGGATTGTGTTTAGCCACATGTGTGAGTCACTTGTAAAACCACTTGTGAATGTGAATTTGAGGATTCAAATGGTTTGGGTCACTGTTTCTCAAAATGGCAATGGGCATGTCAAAAGAATACTTTCTATCCAATTAAATAATTGTTTTTAACTGTTAAAAAATTGTGAGCATGTACAAACATCTTTGCATCCTGGACCTCCTTGAGTTGTATCCAGCGGTGGTGAGGCATCTTTTTTGTGTTTGTTATCACTGCCAGTTTGCTGGGTTGTTTTCCTTTCTGGTTCTTTGGCAGATATTCAGGTTGTAACTAGGGCTGGCACCAATCCAATACTCTGTATCAGTATCGGTCCGATATTGGCCCAAATCACTGGATCGGATATCGGAAGGAAAAAAACGTGTAATCCGATACTGTTGCCTAATGTAAATAACACTTAATGTAAATAAGGCCATTGTTTGCGTGTAAAGAAAATAACACACAAAGGTACGTTCCAACCGAGTGCCGTCTATTGCTACTGCCATAACAAGGTGCATCTTGAATACATCATTAACATGTGCCACTGATCTACAACTCATTCGCAACAGCCATTCAGAAATGAAAACACACTGATCTACTTAAACTTTTAGAATTTTAAAAAATCATCTACTACTGCCACAACTAAAACATTGTTTAAACACAATAAAAATCACTTATAAATGATAAATCGCTCACCGGAGGTGAAGAAAACTTATCTTGTCCTGGCTTGGAGATATCTCACATCCTCAACGATGAATCCTTTAGTGTTATGAAATTAAACAAACTACACTGTTTCCCTGTTTAGCCACAGATGTCCTCTTCAAAATCCAGCAGGGTTTTTTAATAAGCGCTCTTTGGTTTTTAATAATCTAAAAATGTGTCACTTGAACAACAGCTCGAACGTAAGTGAAACCAAAAATGCTGCTAAATGTTCTGTGTGTAAAAGTGAAAATAAAAACAGCAGTTTTGCAGAAGTGTGATGTTGTAGGTTCTGTATTTATTCCTTTATAATATTTGTTTCACAGTCGGAGCATTGTTATTTAGCTAGCTACTTTAACCATGATGCATTGAGACATATATTATTACTGCTTAGTTGTTTGAGAGGAGAAATGACGGTATCGGATTGGTATCGGTATCGGCAGATACTCAATTGGCAGTATCGGTATCGGACATAAAAAAGTGGTATTGAGCCAGCCCTAGTTGTAACTAATTGGTGGATTGAGTAACTGGTATAGTTGCAAACCGGCACTTTTTATTTCTTTTCAAATTTATCTCTTTGCTTTGAGTGGTTCCTGGTAATCGTGTAAAGTTCAGAATTTTTTTTTAAATAGGAACAGTTCTTTGATGTTTAGTAGTTTTTGACTTAAACCTCTCTATTGTAATAGCATGCCAAATATTAAGCAACATGTGAAATTGTGTAAAATTCTGTAACTAACTGGGTGGGTGCTTAATTTCAGTTTGTGCCACATCAGAGCTTGCTGCGCTTTATGGTTGACATTGCCACAGGCATGGAATATCTCAGCTCCAAGGGCTTTCTGCACAGAGATTTGGCAGCACGAAATTGCATGTGAGTCCATATTGGGACATCTGTTGTGACACACAAAACTAGCACATTTTGTATCTCACTTAGTTAAAGCATTTTCGGTGTGTTTTTTCACACATTCTTTAACACACACACACACACACAGGTTGGGAGATGATCTACGTGTACGTGTGGCAGACTTTGGTCTGTCTAAGCAGATCTGCAACAGTAACTATTACAGACAGAAGATTGCAATTCGAATGCCAATCAAGTGGATGGCAATGGAAAGCCTTTCTGAATCCATCTACACCACCAAGAGTGATGTGGTCAGTTTACTATACCTAAAATAAATTATTATTATTTGGTTGTAAAAGAATATGTTTTCTTTAAGTTTTTTCATTGTCTGACCATAGTGGTCCTTTGGAGTGACCATGTGGGAGATTGTGTCAAGGGGAAGGACTCCATACCCGGGAATCCCAAACCACGAGCTGTTGGAAATGCTGGAGCATGGGTATCAACTTAAGCAAGGGGACTGTGAAAGTAAACTGTGAGTGTTGTTTAGGTTCTGATTTAATTAATTCTCTTTAGTTTACAGGTTTTTTTCATATACAGGGTGGGCCATTTATATGGATACACCTAAATAAAATGGGAATGGTTGGTGATATCAACTTCCTGTTTGTGGCACATTAGTATATGGGAGGGGGAAAACTTTTCAAGATGGGTGGTGACCATGGCGGCCATTTTGAAGTCGGCCATTTTGGATCCAACTTTAGTTTTTTCAATGGGAAGAGGGTCATGTGACACATCAAACTTATTGAGAATTTCACAAGAAAAACAATGTTGTGCTTGGTTTTAACGTAACTTTATTCTTTCATGAGTTATTTACAAGTTTCTGACCACTTATAAAATGTGTTTAAAGTGCTGCCCATTGTGTTGGATTGTCAATGCAACCCTCTTCTCCCACTCTTCACACACTGATAGCAACACCGCAGAAGAAATGCTAGCACAGGCTTCCAGTATCCGTAGTTTCAGGTGCTGCACATCTCGTATCTTCACAGCATAGACAATTGCCTTCAGATGACCCCAAAGATAAAAGTCTAAGGGGGTCAGATCGGGAGACCTTGTCGGCCATTCAACTGGCCCACGACGACCAATCCACTTTCCAGGAAACTGTTCATCTAGGAATGCTCGGACCTGACACCCATAATGTGGTGGTGCACCATCTTGCTGGAAAAACTAAGGGAACGTGCCAGCTTCAGTGCATAAAGAGGGAAACACATCATCATGTAGCAATTTCAAATATCCAGTGGCCTTGAGGTTTCCATTGATGAAGAATGGCCCCACTATCTTTGCACCCCATATACCACACCATACAATCAATTTTTGTGTTCCAACAGTCTTGGAGGGATCTATCCAATGTGGGTTAGTGTCAGACCAATAGCGGTGGTTTTGTTTGTTAACTTCACCATTCACATAAAAGTTTGCCTCATCACTGAACAAAATGTTCTGTGTAAACTGAGGGTCCTGTTCCAATTTTTGTTTTGCCCATTCTGCAAATTCAGTGCGCCAATCTGGGTCATCCTCATTGAGATGCTGTAGCAGCTGGAGTTTGTAAGGGTGCCATTTGTGAGTAGCTAATATCCGCCGAAGGGATGTTCGACTGATGCCACTCTCCAGTGACATGCGGCGAGTGCTACGCTGTGGGCTCTTGCTGAATGAAGCTAGGACAGCCACTGATGTTTCTTCATTAGTGACAGTTTTCATGCGTCCACATTTTGGCAAATCCAACACTGAACCAGTTTCACGAAACTTGGCAAGCAGTTTGCTAACTGTAGCATGGGAGATGGGTGGTCTCGTAGGGTGTCTTGCATTGAAATCTGCTGCAATGACCCGGGTACTGCGTTCACCAGACATCAACACAATTTCTATCCGCTCCTCACGTGTTAACCTCTGCGACATGTCAATGGCTGTAAACAAAGAGAAACTTGTAAATAACTCATGAAAGAATAAAGTTACGTTAAAACCAAGCACAACATTGTTTTTCTTGTGAAATTCTCAATAAGTTTGATGTGTCACATGACCCTCTTCCCATTGAAAAAACTAAAGTTGGATCCAAAATGGCCGACTTCAAAATGGCCGCCATGGTCACCACTCATCTTGAAAAGTTTTCCCCTCCCATATACTAATGTGCCACAAACAGGAAGTTAATATCACCAACCATTCCCATTTTATTTAGGTGTATCCATATAAATGACCCACCCTGTAGATCAGATTTTTAGCAAAAATATTTACACCTGCCAAGACTGACTTCACATGAGCTGTGCTATTGTTAAGCAATTCTATAAACTCTAGTAGAAGCCGTTGGTCAGATACAGTGCTGTGAAAAATCTCTAATTATTTATTCTTTCTGTGCGGCCCGACAATAAATGAACTGGTTCTAAATCAACCAGTTAACCAACTTTGATAGACAATTGGCTTTAATTTCACCAGCCACATCCAGGCATGATTACTGCCAGATCTGTTTAATCTAACCTCTAATCTCACCTTAATGGCAATGTGAAGGAGGATAGAAGGTCAACTGTCTTATATTAAAACTTGTAGAAGAAATTGGATTGGGGCAAAGATGGTGAATTTCACTTTTATTGCAGATTTATTCAGTACACTTTCTTAAAATGAAGTTACATTTTCATATACAGCGGGGGAAATACAGGGGTTGGACAAAATAACTGAAACACCTGGTTTTAGACCACAATAATTTATTAGTATGGTGTAGGGCCTCCTTTTGCGGCCAATACAGCGTCAATTCGTCTTGGAAATGACATATACAAGTCCTGCACAGTGGTCAGAGGGATTTTAAGCCATTCTTCTTGCAGGATAGTGGCCAGGTCACTACGTGATGCTGGTGGAGGAAAACGTTTCCTGACTCGCTTCTCCAAAACACCCCAAAGTGGCTCAATAATATTTAGATCTGGTGACTGTGCAGGCCATGGGAGATGTTCAACTTCACTTTCATGTTCATCAAACCAATCTTTCACCAGTCTTGCTGTGTGTATTGGTGCATTGTCATCCTGATACACGGCACCGCCATTGGATGCACATGGTTCTCCAGAATGGTTCGGTAGTCCTTGGCAGTGACGCGCCCATCTAGCACAAGTATTGGGCCAAGGGAATGCCATGATATGGCAGCCCAAACCATCACTGATCCACCCCCATGCTTCACTCTGGGCATGCAACAGTCTGGGTGGTACGCTTCTTTGGGGCTTCTCCACACCGTAACTCTCCCGGATGTGGGGAAAACAGTAAAGGTGGACTCATCAGAGAACAATACATGTTTCACATTGTCCACAGCCCAAGATTTGCGCTCCTTGCACCATTGAAACCGACGTTTGGCATTGGCACGAGTGACCAAAGGTTTGGCTATAGCAGCCCGGCCGTGTATATTGACCCTGTGGAGCTCCCGACGGACAGTTCTGGTGGAAACAGGAGAGTTGATGTGCACATTTAATTCTGCCGTCATTTGGGCAGCCGTGGTTTTATGTTTTTTGGATACAATCCGGGTTAGCACCCGAACATCCCTTTCAGACAGCTTCCTCTTGCGTCCACAGTTAATCCTGTTGGATGTGGTTTGTCCTTCTTGGTGGTATGCTGACATTACCCTGGATACCGTGGCTCTTGATACATCACAAAGACTTGCTGTCTTGGTCACAGATGCGCCAGCAAGACGTGCACCAACAATTTGTCCTCTTTTGAACTCTGGTATGTCACCCATAATGTTGTGTGCATTGCAATATTTTGAGCAAAACTGTGCTCTTACCCTGCTAATTGAACCTTCACACTCTGCTCTTACTGGTGCAATGTGCAATTAATGAAGATTGGCCACCAGACTGGTCCAATTTAGCCATGAAACCTCCCACACTAAAATGACAGGTGTTTCAGTTATTTTGTCCAACCCCTATAAGTATTGAACACATTAACATTTTTCTCAGTAAATATATTTCTGATGGGGTTATTGACATCAAATTTTCACCAGATGTCGGTAACAACCCAAATAATCAACACATACAAAGAAATCATAACAAATAAATCCATAAATTAAGTTATGTTTAATAAAGTGGAATGACACAGGGAAAAAGTATTGAACACACTTACTGAAATTTCTTTTCATACACAGAAAAAGCCTTTGTTGGTAATGACAGCTTCAAGACGCCTTCTGTATGGAGAAACTAGTTGCATGTATTGTTCAGGTGTATTTTTGGCCCATTCTTCCAGACAAATCATAAAGGTTCCGGGGACCTCTTCTGTGAACTCTGATCTTCAGTTCTTTCCATAGATTTTCAATTGGATTCAAGTCGGGTGATTGACTGGGACATTCTAGCAGCTTTATTTTTTTTCTCTGAAACCATTTAAGAGTTTCCTTGGCTGTGTGTTTGGGATCATTGTCTTGCTGAAATGTCCATCCTTGTTTCATCTTCAGCATCCTGGTAGATGGCAGCAGATTCTTATCAGGAATGTCTCGGTACATTTCTCCATTCATCCTTTCTTCAATTACATGAAGTCTGCCAGTACCATATGCTGAGAAACAGCCCCACACCATGATGTTCCCACCTCCAAACTTTACTGTTGGTATGGTGTTATTGGGGTGATGTGCAGTTCTATTTCCCCTCCAAACATGGTGTGGTGCTATGACACCCAAAGCATTTAATTTTGGTCTTATTTAACCAGACTATATTCTCCCAGTATTTTATAGGCTTGCCCACATGTTGTGCAGCAAACTGTAAACAAGCTTTTTCTACAGCAATGGAGTCTTGCACGGTGAGCATGCATAGAGGCCATGGTGGTTAAGTGCATTACTCATTGTTTCCTTGTAACAAGAGTATCTGCTAATTCCAGGTCTTTCTGAAGCTCTCCGCAAGTGGTCCTTGGCTCTTGGACAACTCTTCTGATTATTCTTTTAACTCCTCAGTCAGAAATATTGCAAGGAGCACCTGGTCATGGTTTATGGTACAATTATGTTCTTTCTGCTTCTGAGTAATGGTTCCAATGGTGTTTACTGGAATATGTCTGTAACCAATACCATCAGTATATTTCATGTCAATAACCCCATCAGAAATATATTTCCTGAGAAAAATGTTAATGTGTTCAATACTTATTTCCCCCGCTGTAACTTTCAATACACTGTGTTTATGGGGTTTTCCATACAAACAGATTAGACATAATATGTGGGCTTAATTTAGAAGAACCAAGGGATGAAGTTTTAAATAATTATTTTGTAATCACATAATACGTAATGTAAAGGCAACCAAAAGTTGAAGTTAAGTTTTCTCAGTAAAATTAAAATGAATTAAGATTTAAAAGTGAACAAATATCAACCAAAAATAGAAAGCCTTTAAATCTTTTCTGTCTTGACCACCCTTTCAGATACAAGCTGATGCAGAGATGCTGGCACAAAGAGCCCTCTCAGCGGCCCTGTTTTGCAGAGCTGGCTCAGACCCTCAAAGAACTTCTGTGTGAGCTTCCGCCTCTGGAGCCGAGTAAAGAAAGCTACTATATTAATCAGGGCTTAGAGGCAGCCAGTGTTACCCAAAGCGGAGCTGCATCACATGACCCTGAGGAAGTTACAGGGAATATCTACCTGCCCAATCCGGTGGGTAATGCAAGCTGTCTCAAACAGAATGAGGAGACGAAGGAAGATATGGAGGGAGGATATCTGCTCTGTAATAAGAGTGAAACAGACAGTTAGAGAAATGAGCCACACAACCTGTTGTAGTGTGTATACTTACACTTACAGGCTCATGTGTATGTTTGTGTGTATTGTCTGTTGTTCGATGTACAGTTTCCAAATTTTCTAAATATTTTTTTATATAGATATAAAAAATAGTCTTTTTATTTTTGCAACTAATATTATTTCAAAAAATGTTATGTGTTGATAAAATATAACTGTTTTTTTTTTTACTTAAAAGCTAACCTATATAGAAAAATGCTAGTATTTGTAAATAAAACATTATTTTGAACCAGTTTGGTTCAACTTGGAAATTTGCCTATGCAATATTTTTTCACAATTTACTGGGAATGCTAATACAATTTACTGAAATTGTAATAAAAGCCGCTCAGGTGGCACAGCGGTAAAGTACGCTAGCACACCAGAGTTGGGGTTTCAAGTACATCGTATCAAATCTTAGCTCGCTGGGCAGCTGCATGAACAACGATTAGGGGTAAAGTCGGATCATAGATCCTCAAAACTGGTGCAACTGCGCCCCCTGCTGGCTGACCGACGGCGCCTGCACAGGGCTGAGGAATAATGCTGACGGGGGTGTGACTCTCCGTACACAATGCCGATTGGTCTATGAACTCGAGTCGTGCAGGTGAAAAATGCAGTCTGTACTGACTGTACGTGCCGGAGGGGGCGAATGTCAGTTGAGAGGTGTCCTCAGTCAGCGGTGAGCAATCGAATCAGTAAAGAGGATGTAATCGGGGTGATTGGCAAGACCCTCGGCCCTTAATTGCTTACATAGTACACTTTCACAGTACTGTAAGTGGCGTTGGATAAAAGCATCTGCTAAATGC
Organism: Trichomycterus rosablanca; assembly: GCF_030014385.1. Classification (NCBI taxonomy): domain Eukaryota; kingdom Metazoa; phylum Chordata; class Actinopteri; order Siluriformes; family Trichomycteridae; genus Trichomycterus; species Trichomycterus rosablanca. The sequence goes on along the minus strand of NC_085991.1, from coordinate 25,857,266 downwards.
TGAAAATGTAAATGTAATCGAGAAAAACAGCAGACCGTGATGCGCCTTCTCTGACACACGTGCAACAGGTTTCTTCTTTTTACCTGGCAGGGTCTCACAGGGTCCACGTCTTCCCGACTCCCAGTTCCCAATTGTGCCCGCTTGTCCAGGTCTAGAGCACAGCTGAGATTCTAACTCGAAAACCTGATTTTATGAGCTCGCCCTATCAATTACAGTCTAAAACTATTAGAAGTTTGTTTAAAAAAAAATTGCAAATGTGGCAGTGTGGATTTATGGCAGATTCATCATCAGTTTTTGCACCAACTTGTGGAGTTTATACCAGCTTATGGGTATGCTATCATTACAGAAAAAACGAAAACATACCAATTACTAAGTTCGAAACTGTGGGAGATTATACCCTGATCAGCCATAACATTAAAACCACCTCCTTCCAGCGCTGCTGGAGTTTTTAAATACCGTGTCCACTCACTGTCCACTCTGTTAGACACTCCTACCTAGTTGTTCCACCTTGTAGATGTAAAGTCAGAGACGATCGCTCATCTATTGCTGCTGTTTCAGTTGGTCATCTTCTAGACCTTCATCAGTGGTCACAGGACGCTACCCACAGGGCGCTGTTGGCTGGATGTTTTTGGTTGGTGGACTATTCTCAGTCCAGCAGTGACAGTGAGGTGTTTAAAAACTCTTATCCACTCATACCAGCACAACACACACTAACACTCCACCACCATGTTAGTGTCACTGCAGTGCTGAGAATGATCCACCACCTAAATAATACCTGCTCTGTGGTGGTCCTGACCATTGAAGAACAGGGTGAAAGGGGCTAACAAAGCGTGCAGAGAGATAGATGGACTACAGTCAGTAATTGTAGAACTACAAAGTGCTTCTATGTTGTAAGTGGAGCTGATAACATGGACAGTGAGTGGTTTTAATGTTATGGCTGATCGGTGTATAGTATACGTCTTGCCTAACTTTGTACTCTCGTTTTTAATGAAACTCTTACGAGGGTCTGTGCTGCCACGTCACTTGACGTCACTGCCGCACCTGCGCAGCCATCTTGTACTTGTACAGCGTCCAGAGAGGAAGGAAGAAAGAACAGGATTAAACAGGAGCTGTTCTTCTCATGAGTAATGTCCTCTAGATAAAGCCATTCACACCAACTGTGAGAGAGAACAGCAGAGGAACACACAGAGAAGAAGAGCGGTTATTAACGGAGCAGAACTGCACACAGCACTAGAGCGCTTTAGCATCTGCTTGATCAGGACTGAAGGGAGGAAGAGTGTCAGAGCTCCAGCTGAAACACACACACACACACTTATACACACACCCGGCCTTCACACACACTCGCACCATGAATCCTGAATAGTGAGTATATATGTTTATTTCTGCTTTATTGATAAAACACCGCCATTCGGCTTGAATGCAGCATTAATAAACATTGTTTATTGTCTGTAGCGGTTAAGCTGTGTCACTTCGGCTAGCCTGGCTGTCAGCTGGCTGAGCTAGCTTGGCGTTGTTTTCCCCACCCGTATTGAGACATCAAGCCTTCGGTTCTGATTGGCTCAGCGTCGCTGTAACACGATATTTCTACCTCATTTGTGTATTAGAAATGACTGTAAACATGAGTTCCCGAGTCACAGTCACAAGTCGTTATAAAAGCTTCGGAAACGAACTGATATTTAATTTAAATAATTGTTACAGATTTTTCCTGAGGAGCTACTGTGTATGAAGGTGCTGTTTGTTTACGCTAAATACTGTACAACTTAGCGTTAGTAGTAGGTTGTATCATGTTTTTTTCTCTTCATAACGTTTCTTATATTGTATAAAATAACAGTGGATCAGTGGCTAACAGCAAGAAGGTTCTGGGTTCGATCCCCAGGTGGGGCGGTCCGGGTCCTTTCTGTGTGGAGTTTGCATGTTGTCTGTGTGGGTTTCCTCCCGGTGCTCCGGTTTCCTCCCACAGTCCAAAGACATGCAAGTGAGGTGAATTGAAGTTACAAAATGTGTAAAACATGACGTTAAAATCCTAATAAATAAAAACATGTATACGGGCAGTTGTAGCCTAGCGGTTAAGGTACTGGACTAGTAACCGAAAGGTTGCCGGTTCAAGCCCCACCACTGCCAGGTTGCCACTGTTGGGCCCTTACTGTCACAATACTGTAAGTCGCTTTGGATAAAAGCGTCTGCTAAATGCGAAAAATATAAATGTAATGTATATACTAACGTTAATAATACTATTTTTACTGCACCGTTCACAAGAATGCAGCTCAAAATGTTCCACAATGGGAACAAAAGGCTGAACAGAGTAGATACTATATTACCCATAATGTCAAGCATTTAGCAAGCTAGTTTGCCTTGTTTTCATTTGTGAGCGCAAGGATGGTGTAGCCCCTCAGGGAGTGTGTAAAACATGTAAACAAACCAGCCTGGATCTGCATTTTTAGGTGGTTTGCTCAGGCTTATGACACCTTTGCTTTGATTAAAATGGATTTAACAGTTGTTCTATTGGGTTTTCCAGATATTTCCACATTATTTAAGATTGCAAATGTGAACAATTAAAGCTAACATTATTAGATTACATATCAGATATGCAATCAAACATAAGGCGTTAAAAGCAAGGTTGGTGCCTGATTAATACAGAGTTTAACACATGGATTATAAAAGTAGTTTTAGCCAAGAAGCTAGGGGCGTCAGCATGTGTTAAAAGCACCCAGGTATGTGGTGTTTCTATGGCACATTGCTTAATACATAGGTGTTGTAGGATTTAAAGTTCATCATGCCACCAAACCTAATACAGCAGTGGTTCTCAACGAGGGGACCTGAGGCCTAGAGGGGTCCTGTTACATTGAATTGAAAGGAGTAAACAAGAATACACATGTGAAAGGTAAATCAATAGGATGTTTCTTGTGATGTCATATAGTTCTATTTTAAACTTTGTTGGGATACACATACCTGGAACTGGTAAAGAAACCCTCAACCAAGAAAACACAAGAACAATCCTAAACTTCCTGGCAGAAACAAAAATAAAAACAAGAAAAAAAAAGACAAACATAACACCGATCATGTCATAAATAAAACAATCAAGTGTATAAAGTGGCATAAAAAAAATAAACTTTGTTTGACCCATTTTATTTGCCCACCACAAAAGTGCAAAGGTCAATGGGCAGCCGCTATGAATTATGCTTATTCAGTTGTTGATGCAGATCCTGCTGAATTGGACCAAAGTAGCAAAGCTCCCACCACCAGTTCACCAGAAGTAAACCCACTACATTAAACAAAATCAGAAAATACCAAGATATACACCTTCATCATGGATTCCTTGAATTTCCCATGAGCAGGAACACAATACCTTCCATCATCTTCATTGGAAGCATAAGAAGAATATCATAACCCATGTTGAATAGGTCCCAGAAAATGTTTTTGATCACAGAGGGGTCTAGGAGAAAAAAAGGTTGAGAACTGCTGTATTACAGCCCCCAAATGTGGTTAAAACAGTCATTTAAGACACCGCAGTCAAAGTTCATGTATGTAGAACACATTATACATGAGGTAGTTTCAAAGAGCATTACAAATAAATGTATAATGCTGTTATAATAGATAGAATATAATAGACACGTAATTGAAGACAGCAGAAGCTATTTATATTGTATGACAGTTAAAGTGACAGCTTTTGTGTTCAAGAAGCTGCTTTAAATGGTCAGGATGGGAGTAAGAACTAACCAATCACAGCACAAGTCGCAGGTGCTTCTAGCCAAACACTAGGGGTAGGAGGCTGGATTTTTCAGAACTTTGCTGCAGGAAGCTGTGATAGTACAACACGTGATTATTTTCTGTATGTAAACAACAAGTCACTCACGTTGTGTAGTATATGTGTCCCCCCCCCCCCCCCCCCTTCCCCCAAGCTTATAATATAAACAGTGTGTCAAGAAAGTAGTGAGCTTAGCATTAGTGGCATATTGACAGTGGTGTGTTGACATGCAAGTGTTTATTTCTGGTCATGTGATTTGCATTCAGCGGTTAAAATAGCAACATCCTGCTGTAATCTGATAAAAGACACACAGAGCATCTAACCCAGGTTTCATCACAACATATCTTTCACTGTTTGTTTTCATTAGGCTCATGAAATCCCCGGCTTATATAGAGGAGGTTCTGCCTAGTTTTACACAACCCAGCAATTATTCTAGTTTGGCAATTTACTCTGTATCTGTACACCTGATCAAAAGTGTTCTAATATGGCAGGATTTATACATACTGATATTACATTTCAACAGAGTAAAAACTGGTATCCGGGCAAGATGTTTGATGAAACAGGGAACTGTGAAATTAGTGAATTGGCAGTATGGTAAGAATATAATATAACAATGAATAACTCATAAGTGGCATAAGTCTAATTTTTTTAAGTTGTAATGAGTTGTTTTACTGCCTTAGACTTTGACCCTTCCCCCCGACCGGTGTCTGTGGTTTTCCTTCGGGTGCTCCGGTTTCCTCCCACAGTGCAAAGACATGTAGGTTAGGTGAACTGCAGACATCGAACTTAAACTGATGAATCATGTGTAACCTGTAATTCCCTTTCCTGCCATGAATGTAACCAAAGTGTAAAACATGACGTTAATCTCCTAATAAACAAACACTTGCCCACCATTTTTCCTGTATAATTTCCACACACATTTTGTTTTGTTTGTTTACTAGGTGTTTCCAAACACAGAACAGTTCTTTATAACAACTTTAATAACTGCGGTAACTGTGGGTTAACCTCATTCTGCCTAATTGTTTTACATAGGGAGTTTATATTCTTGAGTATTTGTGACAATTTTTCCAACCAGTGTCGCTTACTGACAATCAATATTTGGTATAGACCTCAAAATCCTTTATTGATCCATCTCAAACATGGTAGAGGATTTTGGCTGTATTAGCCACTCCTAATGGGAAAATGTCTGTCTTATTTCCTCTGACCATACCATGGTAAACACATGAACTCTTCAGGTATGACCTATTCCGGTTCCAATGTTTGTTTATGGAGATTGCATGGCTGAATGCTATTTATGCTCATATTTGCAATGGGTGTGGTTAAAATAGGCAAAAAAAAGATTATTTTGTAGTGAAGTGAATATAATACAGAGTTTAAATAGGTTATCTGTATCTATTTTTAAGTTTTGCTAGCTAACGTCCTTTGTTTCAGACTGAGCTGGATAACATTAAACATGTGTGTGCGCGTTCAGTAAGACTAATCAAATACGCCTCCTGTGGGTGAAAAATAAATTGCTTTAGTATTAGAAGTGAAAAAATCTCCTAATGTCCTGCCCTCCTGGACAGATACTTCCCACAGGTTGAAAACCACTGATCTGTGGTAACATAATGTGAAAATTGACAATATAGCAAAAGCCTACACAGTCAACACAGTTAAAGTAGAATAAACAATAATTATCATGTTAAAAGTGTTTGTGTATAATGGTGCATCATTTGTTTTTCCACTGTTGGTAGGACGTTGATGGTGTCAGGTTACATCTCACAAATTTCTGTGAATTAGCACATAGGCACAGGCAACGTGCACCTTTTTGTTCACATTAGGTAATTGTAATGTTCTTTTTACCACACAGTAAGTTTTATTTATGACCTTGCACACATTGACACTGACGTTTAACTTAATAACAAGCATGGTGCAGGGTCTGAGTTGTTATACAGCTTGAAATAAGTTTTCATAGCATACATGTCGTGGTCGATTATTAAGTTATCAGGTACTCTAGTACAGGGGTTTTCAACCTGTGGGGCCTGACCAGGGGGCGTGGCATTATGAGATTTTTTTTACTTCTAAAACGAAAGCAATTCATTTTTCACCCACATATTTCATTAGTCTCACTGACCACACACAAACGCACGTTTAATGTGATTCAGTTCATTTTGAAAAAAACCTTCAAAATAGGGCAGACAGTGAAGATAAACCGGTGACAAAAGCAACGACTGCTGTTATAGGACGTGTGTGTGTCTGAGAGATGTTCTGTTCACAGTATCGATGTAAGTGATTCAGGAGTCGATTAATTTTAAGCGCAGCGTAAGTTTCTTTTCTCAGACATCTCTCTGTTTTTACTGTTATTAATGAATGTTGCGGTTTTAAATAAACACCAGCGTTTACAGGACATTTTGTGTGACTCTCTTACCTCAAAAAGCTCAGGCTTAATTAAACTGAGTATTACCACAGAGCGGTAACCAAGTCAGACTCGTTCTGTCTGCGGAGCTAAAAGTTTTCTGTCAGTCAGAGCAGATGATCCTGAACTAACCAACTTAGTAATTGATGTACTTTTGCCTTTGCCTGGCTCTGTGAAGTATCGTTTTCTGCTCTCATCTACATCAAAAGCAAGAATCGCTTAAGATTTACAAAAGTGAACCACGAATTTATAGAACGTGCTGATAGAATCGGCTCAGATTGGATCAGGCTGTATTATCTTTTTGAAGTAATATTTTTAATCAGCAAAATTGCATCGTATATATGATGCGCACAACGTTAATTATGTTATTTTAGGTTGTCAAGAGCTTTCGCAATGGTTTCTGTACGATGGTTGACGAAGGTGGTGGGGGGGTTTGAGGCGCAAGTTCGAGGGGGGGGGGTTTGCAAAATCGCGGTTGGCACACGATGGGGGGCGCATGTCCAAAAAGGTTGAAAACCCCTGCTCTTGTACACATGTTAATCTCTCTATTGGTTTTACAAAATAACAAACCTTATGACTAGGGATGTAACGATACACTCTACCCACGACGTGATGCGATTCACGATACTGGGTTCACAAAATTATTATTTTTTTTTTTCTTTAACTAAAATTGAAGACAAATTATGACAGGTTTCTTTTATTATTTCTCTTTAAAATAAAATAAAATACTAAATTTGTGATTATCTTTTATTTATCCAAATAATGAATGCCCTTTTATTTCTGAGTATGCAAAATAATTTTGAATTAAGCCCAATTTGGCTGAAAACCCCAGAATCTGGTAATCAGGCATATAGCGCCAGTGACACAGGCAAGGTGTATAGCGACATTGCCCTCTGCTATTTAAAGTGAATATCGATTCATTTTGAATGTCAAATCGATTTAAATCGTGGATTTTTTAAATCGGTTATTATCTCTTGTGGTGCATCGTTACATCCCTATTTCTGACAGACTTTTTGAGTATGGCGATTATCCAGTTTAAGTTCTTCTGTAACTGCTTTATTACAGCAGCAAATATTTGTTTTTATTTTCTTTTCTGTTTCTTTAATGTGGCTCATTGTTAGAGTCTCTGCTAAGCTCAGCAGGCTGGTTTTTAATATCTTTTTGCTAAAAAAAAACATATTTTAGTCCACCGCACTGCTGATTGAAATAATTTGCTGAGAAATACATTGTGGTGTAGCTCTTTCATACAACATGATGGAAATCCACCCACCTCTTAAATATGGTTACAATATCTGTGGTCTTTTAACATGGACACGTCAAACTGGATGACATGCTGTAGACAAAGTTCTTGTTGCTACACATTACGTGTGTTGTGCAAGATCTTGCTGCATGTGCCATGTTAGCACTTGGCAAGTCTTATGACCTCAGATTTTAGATTGCCCCAGAATAGCTAGGTGATTGCAACATTTAAATAGCTAAGAGGGCTTCCGTGTTGTTTATCAGAAGAAGATGTACAATCTGTTTGTTTAATCACATTATGTATTTCTTGGGAGTGTTTTTGTATGAAACTGAATTTGATCTCGTTAAATGAATTTGATTGATTTATGATAACGATTGTGTGTAGTTGCAGTTATGATTCACTCCATATGCTTTCAATATTACATCTAAAATAATTCTTGTTTAAATAACAGATGAAATATTTGCTTGGTTAATAAGTCCTTTGTTTTTTCATATTTTTCCCAATGTTCCTCCAATCTAGTCATGTCCAATTACCTGATTGCATTTGGCTTCCTCTCTACTGCTGCTAATCTCCACTTCTGACCGAGGAGAGCCGTGACTAACACACATCCCTCAGACACGTGCAGTAGTAGTCTCGCACATCATCATTATCCTTCGCCTCTGATGCAGGCTCCGTCGATCAGCCAGCAGAGATCGTATTTGCATCAGTTATGAGGAATCTCCGGTATCCAACCCTGATGCACAAGCCATTTATTGTCCGTGTTGGCGCCCAGGATCAGCCTAGCATTTACTTTAACGTGCTCTCTAGTCATACTAAAATGGAATACAGCTTGGCTGTCTTAATACTATGACGGACAGATAGTGTACTGGAAAATACACTGTAGTCTGACTGCATGTTCTACACTAGCCAGCAATGAGCTTCAAGAGCTTGAGAGAATTACAGTGGTAGAAACTATTAGCAGACAAGTGCAAGAAGCTCACATGTGCCTAAGGAAAACGTTTGGAGGCTGTCATTGTTGGCCAAGGTTGTGCAACCAAGTACTAGGGAAGGGTGCCTTTTAATTATTTCCATTTTAAATACCGTTGCTTCTTCATTTTTATCTTGATAAGACTGCATGTACAGGGGTTGGACAAAATAACTGAAACACCTGTCATTTTAGTGTGGGAGGTTTCATGGCTAAATTGGACCAGTCTGGTGGCCAATCTTCATTAATTGCACATTGCACCAGTAAGAGCAGAGTGTGAAGGTTCAATTAGCAGGGTAAGAGCACAGTTTTGCTCAAAATATTGCAATGCACACAACATTATGGGTGACATACCAGAGTTCAAAAGAGGACAAATTGTTGGTGCACGTCTTGCTGGCGCATCTGTGACCAAGACAGCAAGTCTTTGTGATGTATCAAGAGCCACGGTATCCAGGGTAATGTCAGCATACCACCAAGAAGGACAAACCACATCCAACAGGATTAACTGTGGACGCAAGAGGAAGCTGTCTGAAAGGGATGTTCGGGTGCTAACCTGGATTGTATCCAAAAAACATAAAACCACAGCTGCCCAAATCACGGCAGAATTAAATGTGCACCTCAACTCTCCTGTTTCCACCAGAACTGTCCGTCGGGAGCTCCACAGGGTCAATATACACGGCCGGGCTGCTATAGCCAAACCTTTGGTCACTCGTGCCAATGCCAAACGTCGGTTTCAATGGTGCAAGGAGCGCAAATCTTGGGCTGTGGACAATGTGAAACATGTATTGTTCTCTGATGAGTCCACCTTTACTGTTTTCCCCACATCCGGGAGAGTTACGGTGTGGAGAAGCCCCAAAGAAGCGTACCACCCAGACTGTTGCATGCCCAGAGTGAAGCATGGGGGTGGATCAGTGATGGTTTGGGCTGCCATATCATGGCATTCCCTTGGCCCAATACTTGTGCTAGATGGGCACGTCACTGCCAAGGACTACCGAACCATTCTGGAGGACCATGTGCATCCAATGGTTCAAACATTGTATCCTGAAGGCGGTGCCGTGTATCAGGATGACAATGCACCAATACACACAGCAAGACTGGTGAAAGATTGGTTTGATGAACATGAAAGTGAAGTTGAACATCTCCCATGGCCTGCACAGTCACCAGATCTAAATATTATTGAGCCACTTTGGGGTGTTTTGGAGAAGCGAGTCAGGAAACGTTTTCCTCCACCAGCATCACGTAGTGACCTGGCCACTATCCTGCAAGAAGAATGGCTTAAAATCCCTCTGACCACTGTGCAGGACTTGTATATGTCATTTCCAAGACGAATTGACGCTGTATTGGCCGCAAAAGGAGGCCCTACACCATACTAATAAATTATTGTGGTCTAAAACCAGGTGTTTCAGTTATTTTGTCCAACCCCTGTATGTTGACAGGTTAAGTTTTTGATAAATTATATAAAAATATTCTAATGATACAAACTACAGGGGTTGGACAAAATGACTGAAACACCTGGTTTTGCTGGTGATGCTGGTGGAGGAAAACGTTTCCTGACTCGCTTCTCCAAAACACCCCAAAGTGGCTCAATAATATTTAGATCTGGTGACTGTGCAGGCCATGGGAGATGTTCAACTTCACTTTCATGTTCATCAAACCAATCTTTCACCAGTCTTGCTGTGTGTATTGGTGCATTGTCATCCTGATACACGGCACCGCCATTGGATGCACATGGTCCTCCAGAATGGTTCGGTAGTCCTTGGCAGTGACGCGCCCATCTAGCACAAGTATTGGGCCAAGGGAATGCCATGATATGGCAGCCCAAACCATCACTGATTCACCCCCATGCTTCACTCTGGGCATGCAACAGTCTGGGTGGTATGCTTCTTTGGGGCTTCTCCACACCGTAACTCTCCCGGATGTGGGGAAAACAGTAAAGGTGGACTCATCAGAGAACAATACATGTTTCACATTGTCCACAGCCCAAGATTTGCGCTCCTTGCACCATTGAAACCGACGTTTGGCATCGGCACGAGTGACCAAAGGTTTGGCTATAGCAGCCCTGCCGTGTATATTGACCCTGTGGAGCTCCCGACGGACAGTTCTGGTGGAAACAGGAGAGTTGAGGTGCACATTTAATTCTGCCGTGATTTGGGCAGCCGTGGTTTTATGTTTTTTGGATACAATCCGGGTTAGCACCCGAACATCCCTTTCAGACAGCTTCCTCTTGCGTCCACTGTTAATCCTGTTGGATGTGGTTTGTCCTTCTTGGTGGTATGCTGACATTACCCTGGATACCGTGGCTCTTGATACATCACAAAGACTTGCTGTCTTGGTCACAGATGCGCCAGCAAGACGTGCACCAACAATTTGTCCTCTTTTGAACTCTGGTATGTCACCCATAATGTTGTGTGCATTGCAATATTTTGAGCAAAACTGTGCTCTTACCCTGCTAATTGAACCTTCACACTCTGCTCTTACTGGTGCAATGTGCAATTAATGAAGATTGGCCACCAGACTGGTCCAATTTAGCCATGAAACCTCCCACACTAAAATGACAGGTGTTTCAGTTATTTTGTCCAACCCCTGTACATATCCACTTATTTCTGAAGATATTGGCTTTTTTATACTAAACAATTAAAGGTGCCACTAATGTTGATCACAACTGTATTAGTAACATGTGCATAACATCATGACACACACGGTCATGCAATCACTATAGACAAACAATGTAGTAGAATAGGGTTCTATTTGGTGACATATTTTAGCTGTTTCCGATTGGTTAGGATCAAAGCATTTGATTTAATTACTTTATTAAAGTTGTTAAGGCTGCTGATGAAATGATTCCTTTACTACAGCCACACTTGGGTGGCACAGTGGCTCAGTGGGTAGCACTGTCACCTCACAGCAAGAAGCCCCCCTCCTGGGTTCGATCCCCAGGTGGGGCGGTCCGGGTCCTTTCTGTGTGGAGTTTGCATGTTCTTCCTGTCTCTGTGTGGGTTTACTCCGGGAGCTCCGGTTTCCTCACACAGTCCAAAGACATACAAGTGAGGTAAATTGGAGATACAAAATTGTCCATGACTGTGTATAATATTAAACTTGTGAACTGATGAATCTTGTGTTTCTGTCATGAATGTAGCCAAGGTGTGTAAAACATGACATTAAAATCCTAATAAATAATAAATATTACAACATTTTTATTTCATTTAAAAATGAAATATCATTCAGCTCTAGTGAGGGCTAGTGCCAGTTATGTGTTTGAGATGTGTAAATCCAGCCACCACCCTTGTTTGAACTGCAGCTTTTGCAGTGCCCTTCAGCAAATCCTTGCTTATAGACACTTGCAGTGAAGCTGTAACTGCGCATTCTGTTATTGCTTGAAGGTTTTTTAGGTTCATTCAAATGCATTGTTTTAACAGTTATAACTGTTTTAGACATTTGAGTTTCAGAGTGTTTATTTTTGTGTGTTTGTTCTGCAGTGTTCTAATACAAATGCACACTAGATCACTCACTGTTAGTGTGACCGGTAGATACAGAGACATAAGTTGGTGACAAAGTGATCGAGGGGGTATGTTGGACAAACATCCTCTTTGTGTACTTGTGCATATAACGGTGCTCTAACAGCTTCTACTGGCACATTAGTAAGTACAATAATGCAGCCTGTCAAATAGACTGAAAGTTCAATAAAACTCAGAGGCTGATTAATCCAATGTTTTGTTTTAGATAATTCAGTCAGGGTGCTCAGGTGGTGTGGTGGTAATTTACTCTAGCTCCCTACTGCTGGGATCCAGGGTTTGAGTCCCCCGTGTTACTATCACTATTTGCATTTGCATACAAACAGGATTGGCTATATCTGGAGGGTTAGTGGTAGAACAAAGCTCTGTGATGGATTGGTGTCCTGTTCAGTGTGTGTTGCTGCATTGTACCCAATGATTCTGGGGTCTCCCACACTTCCCTATTAAAATGAAATGAAAATATCTTTCTTTGTTGCACTTGAGACCTCCACTGCATGTATGACTCCTACACTGACTGAGCAGGACTACGGTCTATCACACACCTTTTGACTCTTTTTCCTCGCAGATTGCTTGAACATGTAAAGATGATCACACAATGCTCTCTTTATTCTTTCGCTGCTCAGTCTGAAGCCTTCCAGACAGTAGGAGTCTCAATTCGGCCTGCCCTCCCTCAGTACCGTCCAGTTGTCGAGCACCTGATTCTCCATGTTGATGGGCTAGCAGATTAGACTGCTGACTAAAATTTTATTTATTTATTTTTTAGAAATATTTGACTATGACTTTTTGCTTCTACAATTTTAAACACCTTGAATGGACATTTTAAAGAAAGCAGTGTTTGCACTGCTTCTATAGATGGTGCTGTTTGTTAAATTTTCTACTGTCCAATTTCATTTAAAAAATGGATCCTAGGTTTAGGAGCGAGTTTAATAAAAGGGGCAGCTTCAGCGACAAAATCAGGAGGGTGAGATCAAGCTGGTTTAGGCATGTGCATAGGAGGGATGAGAGTTTTATCAAGAGAAGGGGGCTGAGGATGAAGCTGGAAAAAGAGGAGGCTGTGGTGAGGGAGGACATACATGATCTTGGATGTGATGTTTAAGTGTTCATAAATTTTAGCTATATAGCGTAGATCCTTGACCTTGCTGAATATTTTTCATTCTAATCAATCTCTTGCATGCAAATCTTGTCTTTTTATTTGACGATTCAACTTGAATATATGTGTGATAATATTGATAATTATTTTCTATTTCAGTGACTACCTGTTCAAACTGCTCCTCATCGGGGATTCTGGAGTGGGCAAGTCATGTCTTCTGTTGAGATTTGCAGTAAGTACTAAAGCTGTATTCTAAAGTAATTACATGTGATAATGATTTCTTACTTATTTCACTCCAAAATGTTTTATTAAGCATTAAGTAGTAGTAAAATTAGGTGCTTATGATGCATGCAGTCACTGAACTGCAAACAAGGGTGCTTTACCTCTTTATGTGATCCTTTATGTGATCCTTTCTGCTATAGCAGCCACTTCTGTGAAGGCTTCTCACACAGCTTTGAAGTATGCCTGTGGCAATCTGTGCCCATTCAGTCAAAAGAGCATTTGTACGGCTGGGCAGTGATGTTGGTCAAGAAAGTCTCAGTTGATGTTCCAGTTCATTCCAAAGTTGTTCAGGGGGGCTGAGGTCAGGGCTCTGTGCAGGTCACTGGAGTTTCCCTAAATCAAGCTTAGGTTTGTGCACATGCTGGAACAGGAAAGGTCCTTCCTTAAATTTATTTCCTTTATGTAATTGATTTATTACACCTGTTAGCAATTGTTGTGGCTGAAACACATTAATTCAATAATTTATGTTTTAAAAGTATTGTCCCAATACCTTTGTCCATATAGTGTACTAGAACAACACACTACTATTATGTCATTACCTTGTTAATGTCATTGCTGACAATGGTCCACCACCCATATATTCTGTGGGGGTCCACTTTTTAAACACTGGTTCAACTGGTTTTTACTGTAATTTTGGTTTGAAGATGATTTGTCTCTAAAACTATTTGAACTCAAAAAGAAAAAAGTGCCTAGAGTTTGCCAGACACTACTGAAACTTCGACTGGAACAGGGCTCTTGTGTCAGATAATACAAAAATACAGAAAATAGGAACAAGTGCTGGCTGTGGGTGCATAAAACGATACAGGAATGCATTAGTGTTTACTTTGAAGGATCTTTAATGTTGTTCAGCCCTGGGATCTTTGTTAGTATACATGGAATCTAGGGCTCCATGAAGTATTGGGTTCAGAACTTTAGTAAAACGCCTGAATGCCCGAGTGTCCTTACATGACTTGATCTGGATTCTCTAGTGTTACCAAGCATTCTAGAAGAACTGCTGCTCATTGCTGTTATGTTAGCAAGTAAAGGTCACACAAAGTCTCAAGTGCAAGGGTATTAATAAATGTGTGGTTTTGTCAAAAGCAATTATTATTTTAGTAACTGTAGTTCAAATACTTTTCTTTTATAAGATTGTGAATAACCTTATTAATTCATATCTATTATTCATGTCAAATTGCAATGAATAATGTCTGTTTTTAGGATGACACCTACACAGAAAGCTACATCAGCACCATAGGTGTGGACTTCAAGATCCGTACTATTGAACTGGATGGTAAAACTATCAAGCTTCAGATTGTGAGTGACATTTTATTTTTAAATGATTTTGTTTGCTTGTGTTCATATGGTTTGACTCTTGGAACTTAATAATAATGTTGTAAATAATAAAATGCTGCTGGATTATGTGGTAATGTCCACTGTCACACTACTATAGACTTAAATCAAGAAAAAGATGTAAGATGTTTATGCATGCTAAGTGGAAGCTAAACACAGCATAGGACTGGAACTGATGGACCTCTTATGTGAATGACGTCTCAGGATGATGTCATATGATTGGTCCTTTAGATCTACCAGAGCCAATCAGATGCTGTTGTAATGTTATACCTAAGTTGCATCTAATCGTGAAAATTTCAATTTATCGTGTTTGTGTCGGGTGCAGCCCTCTCTTGATTTGCTCGCTGCTCTGTGTCCCACTGCTACACAGGAAATGAATGATTGTTTGTTGCGCTCATGGTAACACAAAGTTATATGCCTAACTATAATCCATCTGTTCCTCTTTGCTTAGTGGGATACTGCTGGACAGGAAAGGTTTCGCACCATCACATCCAGTTACTATAGGGGGGCCCACGGAATCATTGTTGTCTACGATGTAACCGATCAGGTAATACATCATAAAACAATATTATTAATTTTGTCCCTTTAGTAATAAATAGTAATAACATAGTAATAAATTATGTTTCATCTTACACTAAATCAAATTTAAGGTAGGTTTTCTTTTCTTCCTTCTTTCCTGCTTAATTTCCCTTTTTTCTCCTAATCTAGTCAATTCCAATTGCCACTTGCACCACCCCGCACTGCCCTAGAAAAGAAAGAGCCACATCCATTTACAACCCTTCCAACATGCACACACACCGACCAGTTCCTCTTCACTTGCCAGCGGTGGGTTCTCACAGAGCCATATCGTGTAAGGAGAGACATACCATCATTCATGCAAATTCATTACCGGTGTTGTCGGCGGCTGAACCCACCACAGAGATCGTATTTCACAGTGGTGGTGAGAAGAAATCCAACCGACCATCCCTCACTCAGACATGATCAATCGTGTCTGTCTGCCCGTTTGGCCAGGTCTGTAGCACGGCTGAGATTCGAACTGGAGAGCTCGAACTCTTCACAGTAGTATGAATTCAAGAGCTTGCTCAGATACAACTAACTAGCCATATTTCTACAAACATTCACACGGTTACACATTCTATTTGTTTTAGGGTTTTTTTTAAGTAAATTGTTTTTTAAGCAAGTACAATTTTGAATTAAGCATGCTCATTTTTGTTCATGTAAATTTCTCAGAGTAAGATTAACTACTGGAATGAGAATGATGCTAAAAGTGTTCTCTCGTTGGGAAAAAATGCTCTGTAATAATTTGTGTTTAGAGAGGCTATTTATTTATGTCATAAAAATCCTATTTCTTATAGTAAAACAGCAGATATTTGCATTATTTAAAAGTGATGACACATGGAATTAAATTTAATGCTTGTCTATGGGATACAAAATCCCAGTTGTGTTGTTAAATCTTAGCTTGTAGTATTGTCAATCAATAATACAGTTTAGTGCACCTTATACATTTGGACAGCCCTGGTCAGATTCCATGTTTTATTTTAAGTAAATTCATTGTGTTTGTGTTTTCTTTTTTTTTAATGTTATTATAATATTTTATGCATTTTCTCCCAATTAGCATAGTCATTTTGTCATCCACTGCTGGGGATCCCCGATTTTTTGCAGTTGAGGAGGGTATATTGCTGCTCACGCCTTTCCACCCATGCACTCTGAACAGGCGCCTCTATCTGCCAATCAGGGTCCTTACAGTGTTTGAAGACCCCGCACACATAGTCCGGTCATCCCTCCCTGCAGGCACTGTCAATTATGCCCGCTAGATGGCGCCCAGCCGACCGGTGGCAACGCCGAGTTTCGAACTGAGGAGTTCAGAATATCGGCGCTGGTGTGCTAGCGGAATATTCCGCTGCGCCACCTGGGTGCCATTGTTTGTGTTTTAATGCACATTTACTTTTTCATTGTTGAAGTTAACATATTTTTATTTTTTACGGTTTTTTTTTAACATTTTTTTTTTACTTTTTTTTTTTCTTCATTTTGCCATTAGGAAGTAAAGTTTGCTTTATGCCATATTAAAATCTGTTTCTCTAGTGGATGTGTTAACAAAATAATATAAGCATTACATATTACCAGGGTTCGTTTGGAATTTGCTGTTCATAATAAACTTCTCAGACATGTCTCGACCAAGCTTATTTAATAAGCTGGCATCTGAATTTTTGATTTAGATTGTGTAGAGAGAATTGCACCACCTACTGGTGTGAATTAAATTTTTCAGTAAAGGTAGTACTCTAGAACCTACTGGTGTGCAGACAGATTTTTGGGACTTTTTGACTTTGCAGTGTGCTGTGGATTGACTGTCTCATACACCAGAGCACACATTACATTTCTGCACATTAGTCTTTGATGCAGGTGTAGAAATATGTGCACTATCTCGGTTGTATTGTTTATTTTGTATGTGTGTGTATGTGTGTTAATCTCTTAAAGGAGTCTTATAACAATGTAAAGCAGTGGCTGCAGGAGATTGACCGTTATGCCAGTGAGAATGTCAACAAGTTGCTGGTTGGGAACAAGTGTGACCTCACTACCAAGAAAGTAGTGGACTACACAACAGCCAAGGTATGGAATTATTACAAGCTCCTTTATTTCAGCTCTGAACTCAAATGGTCTTTATGCATTTAAGCAGTATTTCAATCATTTTTCTTTTTGGAAATGGCTTCAAATTATTATTAATTTTTATGGCTAATCAAACAACATGGGTGCCCGAGCGGCGCAGTGGTCTAATGTGCTAGCCCACCAATGCTGAAATTTAGAGCTGTCAGTTTCCAATACCAGCTGTGCTTTCGACTGGCCAGGCACCTACACAGACCAAAGTTTGCCTGTATGTCTGAAATCCAAAACATGGATTTTAGTAAGGTGTGTCTAAACGTTAAAAATATGTTTACATTGTGCCTGTAAATGAAATACATTATTTATTATTTTTTTGTATACTATTTGCTACTTGGGCAAATGTGTCCCCTAAAGCAGCGCTCCCCAACCTTTTTTGCACCACGGACTGGTTTCATATAAGATATAATTTCATGGACCGGCGGGGGTGGGAGGATTTAAAATAGAATAGCAATACCACTCACAAATGATGGAAAATCAGTGGGAACCTTGAGCTTTTTTCACTGCACTGAAATGCTCCCACCTACGGGTGATGAGAGACAATCACACCTGAAGTGTGTTGGAAATGGAAGCAGTGTGTTCATTGCTTTTGTAGTGATCTCTAATTACTTTTTCTTTCTGGCCAGCCTGGTAATAAATGGCGCACGGACCAGTACCGGTCTGTGGCTTGGTGGTTGGGGACCACTGCCCTAAAGTGTCCCCTAAACATACTAGAAGATGCATTCCAAACGACATATCAGGCTCACTACTAGTCATAATAATCAATTGATGGTGCACTTACTAGAATTAGTCTGCCAGTAGTAGGACACAGCCTTTCTTTAATATATTGAGGAGGTTTTGGAGCTCTTCTGCTTCTTCTTCTTTAGACGCACAGAAGTAACGCCTACCAGCGATGCCTTCATAAAAGATGCATGTCCACAGTCACACAGCAAGTATAATCCTGTCCTTGTCTATCTTGCAGGAATTTGCTGACTCTCTCGCTATCCCTTTTCTCGAAACGAGTGCCAAGAATGCTACCAACGTGGAGCAGGCCTTCATGACCATGGCCGCTGAGATCAAGAAGCGCATGGGTCCTGGAGCTACAGCCGGCGGAGACAAGCCCAATATAAACATTGAGAGCACACCCGTTCGACAGTCTGGTGGCGGCTGCTGTTAGAGAGTCTCGCCCTACATAAACACGCACTCAAACACATGCCCCCTCTGCCCTGAATCCCACACTTTCATACATCTAGGAGCATAAGAACAGAAAGTGAAGATGTTCTAACCTTCTAATAACTGAGTCTGGAGCCAAAGTGTTGATTTGGTTTCTTTAGCGGTTTCCTTTGTGAGTTCATGTTCCTTTCCTTGGTTTTATACTCCTAGAACTAACCGTAACCTCTGTCTTTTCCACCTTGTCCTGTTTTTGTACCATAGTCTCGACTGCATTTCATTCATCTTCGACTCTGTCCCTTTACATAGTTAAGACACCGTAAACGTCGGGCTCTTAGAAAGCCATGTACAGGTAAAGTCTTCAGAGCTCAAAAGAAAAGGATGGAGGATTGAGTACTTTTTCATAATGATGGTTTCTTATGCATTAGTACATCAACAACAAATACATAAACAATTACACTCATACAGTTGTCGTTTTGATTGTTAAGTGCATAAGATAATTATATATATGTGTCCTTTTACAGACACATTGAATGAAGGACATAAAAATTGGCAGTAATGTGTATTTATTATACTGATTTATTATACTGATCTCACCGATTTCTTTTCCTATTAATTAATACTGAAACGAAACCATGCTGTTCTCAAATGAAGGTTTGGTGAAGATGTGAGTATTCAAAACAAAAAGCTTGATTTCTTTGGCTTGGGCTGGTTGATTAAAGCTTGTTTCCCCACTCACCTGGTCATCCCCTTTCTCATTTTAATGCATTCAGAGCCAAGCATTCAGAGGTGTCATTGTATCTAACTATAAAACTTGATGATCTTCCATTTGTTGTCTTTGATCTATTTAGTCAGAGCCAGTTTTTCGGGCCTGGACTCTCGGTGGGGTAAGGCTGTGTAAACCTACTGCAGACTTTTGCTGAGTACTTAATTTTAATCTTAAGCGTTTAACCTTGCGTCAATGGTGAGATGTCTTCAGAGGAAAGCCTGGACATGTACTAAAATGAATTACGAAAGCCTGGACTGTGTATGATCAATCTGAAAAGTAGCTGATTTTAAGCTGCCCATTAAACCAAGGGGACTGGTAGTAAACAGAGGGAGTAAGTGTGCTGTTCTTGAAACAGTGTTGGGCATGATACTTTTAACAATGATGCAAAGTGCCATTGATATGTACTATTACTGTGGTACTAAACTTACAATACAAGAATACAGTCCCTAAACATAGACTCCAGTAGACATAGCCTTCTTGATTTATCTTAAATGTGCCTCTGATTAAAATCCATAATTGATGAAATGGGGAAATTTGGGGTATTTGTCTGTTACTGTAAATGAAGTACCATAGCATTTGCTGAGAAAGTGTTGCTAATTTGGACCAGCTAATTTATTTAATAAAGAACAACACTACCCACTTGCTACTGGGAAATGTAGTTAAGCTTTGCTACTTTTCAACACTGTGCTGCTTCTACTTAAACCTTAGGCTGCATCACAAACTGTCGAAGTGCTAACTTATTTCTATTGGTTTCTGATATCACAATTCTATGCAGGGTGGCTAAGTGGGTAGCACTGTCGCCTCACAGTAAGAAGGTCCTGGATTTAATCCCCAGGTGGGGCGGTCCGGGTCCTTTCTGTGTGGAGTTTGCATGTTCTCACGTGGCTCCAGTTTCCTCCCACAGTCCACAGTTTATAGTGTTCAATATAAACTTGTGAACTGATGCATCTTGTGTAATGAGTAACTACCTGTCCTGTCATGAATGTAACCAAAGTGTGTAAAACATGACGTTAAAATCCTAATAAACAAGGCCGCTCAGGTGGCGCAGAGCTGGGATCTCGAAAAAACATCGTATCGAATCTTAGCTCTGCCTGCCGGCTAAGGCTGAGCGGCCACGTGAACAACGATTGGCCTGCTGTTCAGATATGGGCAGGACTAAGCCGGGTGGGGTCTCTCTCCCATTACTGGTGCAATTACGACCTCTGCTGGCTGATTGATGGCACCTGCACAGATATGAGAAAAGAGTGCTCTCAGGGTGTGTCTCTTCGTACACAACGCTGAGCTGCACTGCACTTGTCAAGGTGTAGGTGAAAGATGCATATCTAATAAATAAACAATTCTATGCATCAACAGATAATGATTCAATACTCACATCTTCACTGTAACCAAGCAACATTCTAAATGTAACACAAACCGTACACAAGACTGGCGTTACTGTCTGTCATGTATGCCACGTTAGTCTAAATGAGACGAACTTAAATGGTTTTACTGGATTACATTAGAAACTTAAGTTTGTATACCAGTTCATGTCTTTTTACCAGACTGCTTATGCTTCATTCATACAGGCTGGATTCTGCGCTGTCTTGTCATCAATTACTGTAGCTATTTTATTTAATTATGCCTATAAGTGACATACTGACATTTTAACATTTTGATGAGTTAGACTGCATAGGCACCACATGTTCTCTGTTAAACTGATACATGGTCAATCCTCATGCCTTATAAATATGTCATTTAGAAGTATGTGTTGGTGAACCTACTTGTGGATGGAAGTCACATGAAGTACAGATGATGTGTGTTTGGATCAGTGTGTTAAGGCTTATCTGTGCTGTTTCTTACCAGGACAGGGATGCTGGGACTGACTGGTCTTCACCAAGAGACCGGATATGATCTCCCATATTTTTAGAAAAGCAAAATATAGCGCACACACAGTCGAGTCATGCTCTTTTTGTCTTAGATCAAAGCTTGTAGACTTGGTCGATATTTTCACTTTTTAAAGTACTGGTTCTTGGTTTTAACTCCAGACCAGGAAAAAACGTCTGAATGCCTTTAAGTTAGATTGAGGGTTTTATATAAGTAATGGAATTCAGCTTAATGCCTATTTAACCCTTTAATGTCATACATATTCAAAATCTTAAGATTGTCCTTTTATTTTATATATATATATTTTTTTGTTTTTTTTTGTTTCACGCCCTTGGGCAGACAACCTTGGTGGAACCAGTCCCTACTAAACTGCAGTGTTTTTGTAACAAATAGCCTATATTAATTGTCTTAATTAGATAGTCGCACCAGTATATGTCTTATTGTAACAACACCAGTAACTAATAATCTGAGCCATTCAAATTAATGCCATTTCAGCCATTGCTAACCCCACACGTTCCAGCATTATGTACCAAGAGTGAGTAAATTGTTACATTGAGTTTGGATCAGATGGAGCAGTAAGTGAGGGATTCAAAACAATGCATGGGTTTGGGCTGCGGCTTTTGAGAATATTTCTGCTGTTTAGTTATTAAAACCATTAAGTCATTACATTAAGAACATCTTACTTTAGACCTGTACACCGTCCTACACTAACACGTTCACCCTATTTTGAATATGCTCTTTTTTTTCTAAACGGCTTGCTGTTCTTTTGATTTTAACCTATAAATCAAGTTATTACGTTGTGATTTTGTGATGTATATCTTGATGAAATATGGGGCTAGAAGCAATATTGTAGAAGGGTGAGACTAGAAGTGGGTGGGTTACGTTTGAATGTTATACACCATACTGCGTGCTTTTTTCTTTTTTTACATCCATATGCTCGGTTTCTTTTTGTTTGCACACTGTATCGTGGATGAGGCATGATGAAGGCACGGTCTGTGGTTGTAGTGAGCACCAGGCCGATAGATCTCCTCTCCCACTGCTTGCTTAAGTTGGTGCTTTTATAGCTCAGTTTGACCATGTTTGTCTTCTCTTTGTACATATTATAAATATATATAAAATAAAAAAGATTAATGGCTGTCGTAAGCGTGTTCTTTTTTTGAAAAGTGTTGGAGTCAATTTTCTTTTAATGTTCTACAGAAAACCCCATATACACCGATCAGCCATAACATTAAAACCACCTCCTTGTTTCTACACTCACTGTCCATTTTATCAGCTCCACTTACCATATAGAAGCACTTTGTAGTTCTACAATTACTGACTGTAGTCCATCTGTTTCTCTACATACTCTTTCAGCCTGCTTTCACCCTGTTCTTCAATGGTCAGGACCACCACAGAGCAGGTATTATTTGGGTGGTGGATCATTCTCAGCACTGCAGTGACAATGACATGGTGCTGGTGTGTTAGTGTGTGTTGTGCTGGTATAAGTGGATCAGACAGCAGCGCTGCTGGAGTTTTTGAATACAGTGTCCACTCACTTCACTTTATTAGACACTCCTACCTAGTTGGTCCACCTTGTAGATGTAAAGTGTGAATGGAAATTTTATATTTTATTAGTTATTTGCATTAAACTTATAAGTTTCTGCTTTCTTAGTTCAATTAGCAGAGGTAGAAGAGACTTTTGGAAGTTTACTTAGGGGCAGAGATATGTTGACCTTGGCATGGTCTTCTTGCTTCCGTGGGAATGCATGGGTGTTAGGATTGTGTGTGCGGGGGTGCACGCGCAGTTTTGATACTGGTGCATTCTTGTGGAAGTACGCCACGTTTCTAACTGACTGTTCTTGTAGGATGATAAGCAAGTTTGGTGTGGAAAGTCGACCTTGAGCTGGGTTACTGAGCAGAGTTAGCCTGAAGGGGCAGTAAGCGGGGTATAAATACTGTGATAGGGCAGACAGAAGTCGCCCTCTCTCTCTGTAAAGCTGTGTGAGCGGTTTGCATTGAGGTTGGCCCTCAGCTGAGTAATAAATTGATTATTTGCTTTTATCACTATCCCGGTTGTCTGTGTCAATCTTTAAGGGTTATTTTGAATTCCCACAACAACATGGCACCAACCAGATGGGACCCCGTTCCTTGGACGGCTGAGAAGTTCTGGGGGATACAGGCGTTGGTATCCTGAAGGACTTTACTTCATCTGAAACGCCCAATTGGCATTCTGCGTTGCAGGACCAGACTTCGTCTGCCGCCTTGGTCCCGGGGTTACTATCATTTTATAGAAAGTAAGTAAATTAAACATTTAATATAAATTGTACGGGTGTGAATCACACAAGTAACAAAATTTAGACTTGGATTTTGTTGATGGTCGGGGGTGGCCAGCAAGGGTCGATGGGATATCGACTCGGTTTAGCAGTATTTCTTGGATAGAAAATCTGCCACAGGTTGACGAACCTAGTGCAACATGTCTCCTGGGAGAAAAAGCAAGTCATCAGGGTACTGAACACAGAAGTTGAATATGGGATATATTTAACGAAATACGGGGCGTATTTATGTGTTTGGGAGGTAGCACACAAATTAAATACGGGGTATTTAATTTTAAAGATACCAAGGTATCTAGGTGAGTGAGAGTGATTCACGACAGACAATTTAAATTGGGTGGATTGACACAAAAAGGCATGATGGGGAGTGGCAAAAGCAAACAGAAATTTTTCTTAGATGTGTATGATGAACCAAATGTGTGGTTCGTGTATGTTAATTATGGTAAAGCAGCATTGACTAAATTTGCATTTTGGATAAAAGAGTGTGGTTTTTCTTCCAAAGGTAGTTTTAGTGAAAGACAATTAGAAATGTTGAAAAGTAGTTAGAAAAAAAGAGAGAGGAAAAAGAGATGTATTAATGTGAAGGTTTTGGTATGTAGGTTATTGAGTCTAAGAAACGTGCACATATATTACAAGTAGCATGTAAAACTAACAAAGCAGATGTCTAGTGTGTAAAATCTGTTTCAGACCCAGACCTAGACGGGTGTCCCGGTCCGTGTCCTCCAGCACAGAGACGAGCACAAGTTCAACAGGAAGCTGAGGCAAGAAGCCATGAGGGTGCCATTCCACCTCCTAAACAGCACCGCCCAAGATCTCCACGTCATAATCTATTAGACCTGCCTTCCAAACCTGAAGCAGGAAGCTCAGCTGTGCTAAGTACAACCTATGACCTGCCCAGTGAGGATAGAGAGGACCTGTTCTAATCCAACATGTTTTCCTCCCTTCACACTTGCTTGACTGGTGAATATCGTTTGAAGGAGAATAAAGATGGACAATAAAGACATGCTACATTTCCCATGATTGAAGTAGCAGGACCTGATGGACATGCAATGGTGGTTCATCGTCCGTGGACAAAGAATGACATCACTGAGGTGTCCCAACAACTGACACATCCTCTTTAAGTTGAAGAAGAAAAGTTCTCAGTGGAGCTGAGACCTACCACAAATGAACTCAGACGTCTAATGGGTCGGAAGCTGGGTGTGGACATTTCACATGTCAGAATGGACTGGACAACAGACAATGTCACACAGTGAAATGTGACCTGGAGTCATAAGGACAATAACAAATGCTTCATTTGCAAAAAAGGACACTGTGCCAACAAATGACTAAAAGAGTTGAGAACTATGGAGAAGACTGAATGATGGAGGAGGACCGGACTGAGGACAAACCAAAAGGGTCTGGTGAGTCTGAATTTTCTATGCTTTGCAAAGAAGAATTGCTTAAGCTAACACCTATACCTGTTAAATGTAAATGATAAGATCCAAGTAGCTATAAAACAAATAGAACAAAAGTATTTTCCTGAAGGAACATATGTTAAGTATTCTGAACCTTAAAATGTCTATGATAATTTAATTTTTGTGAATGGTAGTGAGATACAGTTTTTGGTAGACTCAGGAGAAGGGAGTTTAGCCATTAGAACTGATGAGTTTGAGGTCATTCCAAAGAAAAGTGGAAGATTCATGCATTCAGTTGGGGCAACAGGAGTCACGGTTACTGAATATTATTCAGTGCTGTCAAAATGCCATTTGCAAGGCCTTGAGCCTTTCAAATTTTCCTTTCTACTGTCAGATCATTGTCCAGTGAATTTACTGGGGCGAGATCTGATGTGAAAAATTAGGTATTACCCTGATCAGCTAAACTGACAGGCTAAAAATCCAAATTACCCAACATAACTCCTTTCAGCGTGTAATGATGAACATTAGACCCTTACGTTATGTTTATTTGTGGCAAATCTGCAACCACAGCATGAATGAAGTGAATCTGAAGCTAACAGAACACACTTACTTGCTTACTAACCAAGTGAAAAACATAGATTTGCATTGCACTGAACGGATCCAAGAGGGGGAGTTAAATGACCGGTATGAAAAGGAGTGTTTTAGAAACTTAGATAAGACTGAGGTTGTTTTGGGAATACAAGTAGGAGCGAAGTTGAAGTTGACTTGTTTAGAATTGATGAAAGGGAAGGCTAACCACACCTGATTGACATAAAAGGCTGCGTCCCAAACATGTCACTGTATAAAGGTTGTAATAATCAAAAGAGTGATTTTAGTCCTTGAGGGTTGGAACTGTTGTTGTGTGATGGTTGAACAGACATTGTGGATACTTTGGTGATTGAGAATAAGCGAAATGTCTGATTTCTGTATTAAGTTGATCTATGTCTCTCATGAGGAGAGGACAGTGAGTTGTGTATAAATGTGTACAAAGGACATGATTGGTTGTGTCCAAAAGGTCAACAGTGAATGATTGTTTGTTGGCAGCTCCAACGAAGGAGCAATGTGAAAATGACACAGTGAAACTATTATGTCACCTAGCAAAGATAAAGACAGCCTTTCAAAATTACAATTAGTAAAACATGAAGTTAAATTCCTAGGTTAACTGATCTCTGTTGAAGGTAAAAGATTAGAAAATGGCAGAATAGAAGCCATTCGGAAAAATACCCATGCCAATCACAAAAAAGCAACTAATGTTTTTCTTAGGTATGTGATTTTATTGCAGAACTTTCATCCCTAAGTATGAAGTCCTCGAGGCTCCCTTAAGCAAAATTGCTGATGGGAAGGGCCTACAGGCCCACAGTGCACTTAGTTGGAACATCAAAGCGGATAAGGCCTTTGAAACATCGAAAAGAGCTCTGCAGATAACACCAACACTGCGAATCCCGGATCCAAACAGACCATTCACTCAGACAGTGAATGAAAAAGGAGGGTGTATGACGTCAGTATTACTCCAGGGTCATGGAAGTAAACTAGGACCAATAAATAATTTGTCTTTTTTAGCTAAATAAGACCTTATAGTAGCAGGTCTCCAATGTGTTTGAAAGCTGTGCCAGCTGAATAAAAAAGTGGTAAATGATTTAATAAACTTAGTAAGTTACTGAAATTTGACCTTGTTGGTTATAAATGTTGTTTCTCAACTGAAGAGTATATGATATGATAAGATGACAGCTAGATGGCTGAGGTATAACAGTGTATTAATTGAAATGACTAACATCTAGTGGTGGGCAGATCGATACCAAATTTTGCAGTATCGCACACCACTACTAATATCACAATGAAAATATGTTATGTATTTAATCCTGATATTTTTCTTCCTACAGAAAATGAAGGTGAACCAAATGATTGTATTAATGTTGTTAATGGAGTTTGCTTTCCTAGACCAGATTTACAGGAAACTACAAAACTATAAAATCCTGATATGGAGCTGTTTGTTGATAAATCTTCATACAGAAGCACAGAAACAGGAAGAAGCTGTGTGGGGTATGATGTAATGACAAAAAATTTAACAATTAAAGCAGAATCACTAACATCTCATCTATCAGCTCAAGCTGATGAATTAGTAGCATTGTAAATTGGCTAAAGGGAAAAACTGTTAGCATTTTCACTGACTGTACATATAAATTTGAAGTAGTACATGAGGCTTTTTGACCTATTTAGGTAAACCTATCAAATATCACAACCTGATTTCTGCACTTCTGGATGGAATCCTATTTCCAAAAGCTATTGATGTATGTAAATGTGAAGCTCACACCTCACGTTCTGATCCCATTTCACAGGGCAACAACAGAGCAGACATGGCCAGAAAAAGACAGCAGTGAAATGTACAGTAGATAAATATTTTGTGTTGTGGAAAAATGATTTCTGTTTCTGCTGACCTGACAGCCATCCAGTACTTCGCCAAGGCAGAAGAAAAGGCCAAGTGGAAGCGAGCTGGGTGTAAAAAAAGGACGAGGTTTGGTATGGTCCAACTGGTAAGCCGTGTCTTCCCAAAATTTTTTTTTCTAGATTATGATAATTTGACACATGGTCGAGACCGTGTGTCAAAAAGGAGGGATGCAGGTAGTATCTCAAGACATTAGTACACTATGGGCTTAACTAGCTTAACTAATTACTCCCAAAAAATTTTGTGAACGGTGGATGATTTGCAAAACAAATAACATTAATAGGGGTATAAAAACTCCTTAAAGTGCCCAACCATCGGCTGATAGACCATTTCAGCATCTCCAGATTGATTTCATTGATATGTTCTCCAAATGGATTGAAGCATTCCCAACTAAGGGTAGGACATTAAAAACAGCATGCAAGTGCGGTAGCAAAGGCACTTATAACTGACATAATCCAAAAGTGGAGGATCCCTGAAAGAATTGGCAATGACAATGGTACTCCATTGGTCAACAAAGCATTACAGCAGGTCGTGAGTATGTGATTTACTGATTTAAAACAACATTGTGTCCATCACCCAGCATGGGTGGGGCTTTGGAGCAAGAAAATGGCACACACAAATTGACAAAATGTCGTTCAGATACTGGTCTGACATGGGTTAAGGCCCAGCCAGTGATAATAATGTATATGAGAACTAAAATAAGGGAAGAACAAACCTAAGCCCTTTTGAGATCCTATTTGGCAGGCCTCCAAATACAGGAATTGGGCCCAGAGAAACTCCAAGGCCACTCACAGATGAGTGTGAGTGAAATGTTAAGTTATTGCGAAACCTGTCCTGTGTTTTGTGTGAAGTTCACAGGCAGGTGAAAGACTTCCTTCCAGGACCAACGAGTACCTATCTACATGATCTGAAACCAGGTGACTGAGTGATGGTGAAAGACTTCAGGAAAGACTTCGGGAGAAAAAGCTGGAAAGCCAAGAGGTGGCTAGATCCATTCCAAGTGCTCCTACCGACACACACCATCGTCAAGGTTGCTGAAAGAGCCACGTGGATCCACGCTAGCCATGGCAGAAGAGTGCCAGAACCAACTGAAACCAGCCCTGACACACACACACACAGAGCAAAATTAAAGGGGCAATGTGAGCTTGTCATTTTGCCCAAAACCACACAAAAACAAGAGAGTTTTTGCATAAAAGTCACCTAAACGTGTTGAGCCAGGAGAGGGGTACCTGATAAAAGAAGAGGACATCATCGAGCCAACTGACATTGGACGGTGTGAAATAGCTGATTGATCGAACTGAAAAAAACCTTTGAACACTGTGTAATAAAGTACAGTACATCTTAAATCAAAATCCAGAACATTTAATGAGACAGATTTTCACCTCAGTAACTAGTGAAAGAGTCAACTGTGAGCTTGTGTGTGAGTTTTTTCTGATTAAACAGGATCAGCGAAGTGACATTTGGAATTTGTGGAAGATCCAGAGACTGAGAGTGAAACCTGGGGATAACACCTGTGTTGCAGAAAATTGTTGTGGACTAGATAATCTATAGAGGAAGGGTGTTTCTAAGCCTTGGTGAGGTGGGACGAGAGCTGATTGGGCGTGCCCGCACTCCGAGCACCAATATACGTCAAAAATGGCAAAGTCTCACCTAACCTAGAAATTTCAAAGTCTGATAGAAATGAAAGCCCAATGTTTGACAAATGGTGTATTGCATGTTAGTATGTCTAACATTTGATGTGGCTTAGATAGGTTAAATTGGGGAAAAGATAGCTCAATTCTTAAACAGGTGTTCGAGAATTAGGTATCAGTATTACTGTTTATGAAAATAACTAAAGTGTTAAATAATTGATGTAAATAGTTTTTTATTTACATATTGAGTTCCTGTTGACTGAGAGTTTTTTTTTGATCATCTTATCACTCAAGTTGATACAAGTTTTTGATGATTTAATGTCTTTTGAGTAGTTGGTTTTTATATTTACGTATTTAATAATCATTTACACAATTATTTACTCACATTTATCTTACTCGTATACTGATATTTACTGGAGATTTTCAAATGTTTATTTTTCTTTCCTTTATGAAAAATTTTGAAGCATTTAATCAAGGTAGAATGGTTGTCTGATAGGCTTAATCATATAATTCATTTTATATGTAATCATTTCTTATGTAAGTCATCCTGTGCTGAACCTGTGGTGTCAAGTACACTATCGCACATCAGGTAGGTCAGTTGGTAAGATGGGTAGGGTGTGGAATTTTCCCTAAATTAGAAATTGGTTGATAATTAGCTCATGAGGATTTTCTCGTGAGCCTGAGGGTTTTTTGCCCACCCCTGGGGGATGACAGGATGAACAAGCAGATAGTATGTAACATTTATATTAAGCAATTATATTAATCATTCTTACATTAAGACTTTATTAATCACTTATGGGTTTGTGACAAATTCACAAAAGAGGGGAATCTATTCTTAGTGATATTCTCAGAAATATTCCTAGCACAAAACAGTATATTCATTTCATAAAATTTCTTTTAGGTGTGTTTACTGTATGATAACAATACCTCAAAACTCTGACAAGGGAAGGGTATGTGTTAATTGTAAATGAAAAGTTTGTTTAGTATATAACATTTTGTTAGTGTTGTCCAGGAAGGACAAGAGGAGGGATTGTGAATGGAAATTTTATATTTTATTAGTTATTTGCATTAAACTTATAAGTTTCTGCTTTCTTAGTTCAATTAGCAGAGGTAGAAGAGACTTTTGGAAGGTTACTTAGGGGCAGAGATATGTTGACCTTGGCATGGTCTTCTTGCTTCCGTGGGAATGCATGGGTGTTAGGATTGTGTGTGCGGGGGTGCACGCGCAGTTTTGATACTGGTGCATTCTTGTGGAAGTACGCCACGTTTCTAACTGACTGTTCTTGTAGGATGATAAGCAAGTTTGGTGTGGAAAGTCGACCTTGAGCTGGGTTACTGAGCAGAGTTAGCCTGAAGGGGCAGTAAGCGGGGTATAAATACTGTGATAGGGCAGACAGAAGTCGCCCTCTCTCTCTGTAAAGCTGTGTGAGCGGTTTGCATTGAGGTTGGCCCTCAGCTGAGTAATAAATTGATTATTTGCTTTTATCACTATCCCGGTTGTCTGTGTCAATCTTTAAGGGTTATTTTGAATTCCCACAACAAAAGTCAGAGACGATCGCTCATCTATTGCTGCTGTTTGAGTTGGTCATCTTCTAGACCTTCATCAGTGGTCACAGGACGCTGTCTACGGGGCGCTGTTGGCTGGATATTTTTGGTTGGTGGACTATTCTCAGTCCAGCAGTGATCGTGAGGTGTTTAAAAACTTCATCAGTGCTGCTGTGTCTGATCCACTCATACCAGCACAACACACACTACCAAATACCTACTCTGTGGTGGTCCTGGGAGAGTCCTGACCATTGAAGAACAGCATGAAAGGGGCTAACAAAGCATGCAGAGAAACAGATGGACTACAGTCAGTAATTGTAGAACTACAAAGTGCTTCTATATGGGGAGTGGAGCTGATAAAATGGACAGTAAGTGTAGAAACCAGCAGGTGGTTTTAATGTTATGGCTGATCAGTGTATGTGTGAAGTTCTATAAAATGAACAGTAGGGGACGCTAATCATTGTTCTAGTCTATATACAGTTCTGGGTAAATCATGTTCGTCACACCAAATAATTTTAGATTATTAAAAGAAACGTCATTTTACATACAATAAACTGGAATTGAAGCCATTACTTTAAATAGACCATTAATAAATAGGTTTATTAATAATAATAGATGTTTGTATTTGTATGCAGTTACACACCTAGTTATACATATTCAATTCACTTCATGATGAGACATTTAGATGCTGTTCAGAATTTTCCTTTTTTTTACCTACTGGATGAGCACATCATTTAAAGATAATAGTTCTAACTCTAGTTACATTTTGAACACTGATATTCTATTTTACTGCTCTAAAAGAATAAAAATGCTGGTAACTCACATCAGCAATCCTCAGCAAGTCTACTGAGCCAGACAACAATGAATTAGAAACTTCATATAGTCTGGTAACAAGCTGCTCATATTTTTTTATTGCTAAACTATTTCTTTAATGCGACTAAAAATAATTTTCTATTATGCTTTGTAGCTAATCTAGATGATCAGATTATCTTGTACTTTGTACAACCCCAAATCAGAAAAAGTTGGGACAGTATGGAAAATGCTAATAAAATAAAAATGCAGTGTTCCTTACATTTACTTTGACTTTTATTTGATTGATTATTTTATTTTGTCTGCTCAACTTTACCTCCATTCCTGCCTTTCAGACCTGCAACACGTTCCAAAAAAAGTGGACGGGGCCAATTTAGGGCTAATAATGAGGGGGAAACACTAAATAATGATGTGATTCCAAACATGATTGTAATCATGGTTTGGTACAAAAGCAGCATCCAGGAAAGGCTGAGTCTTTGATGAGCAAAGATGGCCGGAGAGTCTCCAGTTTGTCAATAATTGTCAATAATTTTCTCCTGCATTTGTTGACAATGTACCTCCAAGGATGATTGGAAGGGATTTGCATATTTCTCTCTCTACAGTGCATAATATCATTAAACGATTCAAAGAATCGGGAGGAATTTCAGTGTGTAGGCCAAGGGTGCAAGCTTAAGCTGAACACCCGTGATCTTCGATCCCTCAGACAACACTTCATTAAGAACCGTCACTCAACAATAGCTGCTATAACCACATGGGTGAGGGATTACTTTGACAAACCTTTGTAAATCACTACAATACAGAGTTACATGCACAAATGCCACTTAAACCTTTACTGTGCAAAAAATAAGCCATGTTGACCATGTCCAGAAGCGGCATCGACTTCTCTGGGCTCTGAGTTATCTAGGATGGACCATCACACAGTGGAAACGTGTATTGTGATCTGATGAATCAGCATTCCAGGTCTTTTTTGGAAAAAATGGACACCGTGTGCTCCGGACCAAAGACGAAAAGGACCATCCAGACTGTTATCAGCAACAAGTCCAGGGTCTGTCATTGTATGGGGCTGTGTCAGTGCCCTTGGCAAAGGTTATTTACACTTCTGTGATGCAGCATTAATGCAGAATAGTACATTGAGATCTTAGAGCAACATGAGCTGCCTTCAAGATGTCATCTTTTCCAGGGACGTTCATGCATTTTTTAACAAGACAATGCAAAACCACATGCTGCACACATTACAAAGGCATGGCTGCGGAAGAAGAGGGTACAGGTACTGGACTGGCCTGCCTGCAGTCCTGACCAGTCCCTAATAGAGAATGTGTGGAGAATTTTGAAATGAAAAATGTGACAAGACAACATTGCAACCCAAATGCAACTTTTTAGTGCTGTGGTCTTTGCACTTACTAAGCTGGTAGTGTGTGTGTGTGTGTGTGGAGTTGGGCTAAGGGAACAAAATGTTTTTTTCTACCTCAAAATGTGCTCACATTCCAGAGAAGTATAAGAACCCCTGACCTTTATACAAATAAATGTAGTTTGATGTAAAGGGCCTTCCTACTGTACCTCTTGTTCTCTTTTAGAAGTGCACTGAGGGTTGTGTGTAGTGGCAGTGAGGAAATGATGACCTTGAGTTATTTATAGGCAGTGAAACGAGCTGCAGTTTGCAGGCATGACTGTACCACTCTGTTCAGACTCTCCTGAGAAAGTGAGCCGGCGAGGGGAGGGGATTCAGTCCAGTGGAGCTCCTGCATCTGTCTGCCAGTTCATTAGACACACTAAACAAAGATGCTGAGGATGTAAGAGTGCTGAATGGTCTGTTCAGCCACAAACCACTGTCTTTAAATATTCATTACTCCCTGGCTACACTGTGTATTAGATTTCTACATGGTGACAGTCAGGAAGAACACATTGTGGCAGCATGCAGTGCAGTGAGTGCCACACAATTCCAGGATTCTAAGACCCTTGGTTAGAACGTTACCTCTTGTCACTGGGTTTCCTCCAGGTACTCCAGTTTGTAAATGGGTGTGTGGCACCCTGCAATAAAATTGTGCCCATTGTTTTTGCCACACCCACTGCAACCCTGATTAGGATGAAGCGGTTACTAAAGCTCAATGAACGAGAAAATTAATTGTCAGACAAATTGATACTGCATGGGCATGTAGAGACTGCTTTTAATTACTAACTTTGACCTGTTGTGGTAAGACAAATGTGCAGTAGAATCAGTCATAATGAAATGCTCTGTAACATGTGTCCACCGAAATGTCCATTACATTTGGCCCTTTCTCAAGAGGTGAAAAATAAGGTGACATGATAAATGAAAACCAAGAATACAGTTGACTGAATTGGAAGAATGTGTTGGCACGATCGTGGGTTTTTACAGCAGTGGAATAGCTGAAGAACAAGGGACAGAGCTGTGGCCCTCCCTTTATACTGCTCTAGTCACAATCACATTGGGTGTTGGACTTCGGAATATCCATTCTGTGCTAACCGTTGTTTTTTATCTGCTTACAACAGCTTTAAGACAGCTTAATGACAGACACGTTGCTCATCTCTGTACCTTAGATTTCCAGCCACATGACTAAGTATTGTGACTGTAAATTCTATATTTTAATACTTCTTTACATTAAACTCATAAGTTTCTGCTTTTCTTATAACAATCAGCAGAGGTAGAAGAGACTTTTTGAAGGTTTCAGAAGTCCAGAGATATGTTGACCTTGGCATGGGCACCCCCACACACACAGTTTTGATTGCACACATGTTCTTATGCAAGTATGCCATGTTCTTAACAAGCTGACCATTCTTGTAGGATGATAATCAAGTTTGGTGTGGAAAGTCGGCCTTGAGCTGGGTCGCCGAGTTAGCCTGAAGGGGCAGTAAAGGGGGGTATAAATAAGGAGACGACGGGACGGTATCCATTCTTCTGTAAAGGCCTGTGTGTGTTTGCATGGTGAGAGGCTCCTCAGCTGAGTTAATAAATTGATTATTTGCTTTCACTATTACTCCAGTTGTCTGTGTCAATCTTTAAGGGTTATTTTGTATGATTTGTGTAAATCCTATTTATTTAAAGTATCCTACAGGACACCCAAGGAGGATTGGGGTCCCTGCTGAGTCTGGTTGCTCTCAAGGTTTCTTCCTGTAATTTTAAGGGAGTTTTTCCTTGCCACTGTTGCCCTCGGCTTGCTCAACAGGGGTTTTTGGTCTGCTGGTCTACAATGTCCATTGTAAAAAGCGCTATATAAATAAATTTGACGACTATAAATTGATGACAATGTGGATAAAATATGATCATATGACCCTGCCATTAAGATAAGAGAACTTATTTGCACTAAAAAATGTGTATTAATATTTCTAATGTCCACACTCACAAAAATCATTCACACATCTTTTATTTCATCACCTTTATTTACACGTCCTCAAATACTTTTCCCCTTTTCCATTTTCAGAGTTCTGTACAGCTCTCCCATTCCCTCCAGTCTTTGTCTCTTTCACAGTCATTCTCAGTCAACGGGTCCTTGGAAGATGAGCTTGACATGGCCGTGCTGCCCAGTGAGCCACGTGCCACAGAAAGGGCATGCTGCATGAAAGGCATGTGTTCCGTGTGGCAGTGGGATCTGGCTCCAGCCGTGTGCCGTCTTCTCCGAGCACACGTGACCGCAGGGGCAGAAGGCGTGAGTCGGGGGTCCTGCGTCGAGGTACAGGCCGCCCTCGCAGCCCAGCCACAGGGGCACGTACGGTCCCACCTTCCTGCACATGGGGCACTCGCGCTCGCCGCCCCCCGCTGCTTTCTCCTTCTCTCGGCGGAAGCCCCAGTTGTGGTAGCCGTGCACGTGCCCGCAGTTCATGTAGACCCACGGCTGCTTCTTGTCGACCGTGGCGCGTTGGGCGAGGCTGGGAAAGGCTAACGTGTTGAAACCCACCGGGCACTGTGGACGTGCCGCGTTCAGCTCCTGGCGCAGAGACTCGAGCTGCTTGAGCGTGGGCGTGCGCCTCAGGCCGCTCGGGCTCCGCCACAGCAGCGTGGCGCCACACAGGTCGATCAGAGAGCCGTCTTGCAGCGTGTTTGACTCATTCTCCACCTACAGGAGTGAAAAACCCACACGCTGGTGAGAAGTTAAGCATTTAAACATTTAGATAAAGGCAAACAGCACTGCTCTTGTTATCTCATATCTCTTTATTAAATATTATCCTCTTCTTACATAGTCTTTTCTGTTTGTTTGTTTAATAGGATTTTAATGTCATGTTTTACACTTTGGTTACATTCATGCCAGGAACGGTAGTTACTCATTACACAAGATTCATCAGTTTACAAGGTTATATCGAACACAGTCATGGACAGCGGGATATTCCGCTTGCACACCAGCACCGAGTTTATGAACTCCTTGGTTCGAAACTCGGTGTTGCCTCCGGTCGGCTGGGCGCCATCTAGCGGGCATAATTGGCAGTGCCTGCAGCAGATACTAATTGGCCACCGTATCTGCAGGGTGGGGGCCGGACTATGTGTGGGTGGGTGGTTTCTTTATACGCTGTGTAAGGACCCTGATTGGCAGAAGAGACGCCTGTCCACCAGAGGAAGGCTGTACACGTGTCGGAGGAGGCATGTAAAGCGACGTGCTCTCCTTGGATGCAATCTGGTATCTCTCAGCAGCGGAAGACACAATTGAGTGCACTAAATCGGGAGGAAAATGGGGAGAAAATGCTTTAAAAAAAAAGAAAAAAAAAGAAAGGACCCGGACTGCCCCACCTGGGAATCAAACCCAGGACCTTCTTGCTGTAGGGCGACAGTGCTACCCACTGAGCCACCGTGTCGCCCTAGTCTTTTCTGAAGACCTGAAAAAGTTCAGGGTAATTTTAAGGAGACAAACTGGAGAGGTTACTGCTGAATAATTATTCAATTTTGCTCATTAACAAGACAATTTAGCAGCAAAAATGGAACTGTATAAAAATACCACCAATATCATGGTTTATAGTATAATTTCTGCTTTTAACTAGAAAATAAAACGATACAGGAGCAGCAGCAAACATTTGATTTGGTTGGCAGGAAGAAATTTCAAAGCCGAGGTGATAACGGTATTGGATTTAGCCTTCAGTAGTTTATTCAACAAAGAAGAAATACAGCTTCTCTTATCATTTTAAAACATTAAAAACAATGTACATGATGTCACTCAGGTGGCACAGCGGTAAAGTATGCTAGCTCACCAGAGTTGGGGTTTCGAATACATCGTATCGAATCTCAGCTCTGCCTTTCCGACTGGGCTGGACGGCTGCATGAACAACAACTGGCTGTTGTTCAGGGTTAGAGGGTAAGAAAGTCGGATCATAGATCCTCATAACTGGTGCGACTGCAGCCCCTGCTGGCTGACTGATGGCGCCTGCACAGGGCTGAGGAATAATGCTGATGGGGGTGTGGCCCTCCGTACACAGTGCCTGTCAAGTATATGAACTCGACTCGTGCAGGTGAAAAATGCAGTCTGTACTGACTGTACGTGCCGGAGGGGGCGAATGTCAGTTGAGAGGCGTCCTCAGTCAGCGGTGAAGGGTCGAATCAGTATAGAGGATGCAATCAGGGTAATTGGACATGACTAGATTAGGAGATAAAAATTGGGGAAAAAAGTGGGGAAAAATACATATATTAAAAAAAAATAAAACAATGTACAATGGCAGCCAAAAGTCTGAGACCATGAGTAAAAATGTCTCCATTTTTGCATTGTCTTTTAAATTTTCTGTTAATTTTCTTGCTTTTCTTTACAATTTCAAACCTAAAAGCTTTGCAACAACTGCATAAAGACCAAAAAAGACCAAGAATTGACCTGAAGCTTCTTGAGCATATACGAGGGCACCTGCAGACTAGGGCTGGGCGGTATATCCCAAATATCGATATATTCAATATTACTTTTTACATGATGTTAAAAATGGCCATATTCAATGCCTTGAAAAACAGATGTATAAACCAATCAGAGCTTCCGAATTCAGATTTTGTGCAGAATTTCAATCTCTCTCTTGATTGGTTGTAAAAGCATAAGTGAGAGTTTAGTGAACGAATTACCAGTTTCACCTTTTTAACGGTAAAGCCATTTAAAAAAGTTAGTTTGATGGACAAACACAAGTAGAAATGGATTTATATATTCTGGAAATATTCTGAAAATATATAAGGTAGCCTTCAAAAAGAAAAACAAGTGGATTATATCCTCAGGTAAGCAGCGGTTAGGATTTTATGCTGCTGTGTGGTTGATCTGGGTCGCGGTGCTGCTGTTTACGGTGCGCTTTTATTTTGAAATGATAGCAAAGCATTATTAAATATTTTTCCGGGATTTTTGATGCTCATTTATTTAAAGTAAAATGGACATCATAAATGTGATTGTGAGATTCTGCTGGTTTGTTTGATATAAATATTGTCAATATTAATACAAATACAGCCTTATAATACTACAACATATAAACACAGTAATTCTGTCAGAATGTTTCAGAACTACAATGTTTTGTGTTTTTAAGATAACTTGTAAACAAAATAAGCTCAAATACAGGCAGTGGTTTGCCATTGTACTTAAAGTTTACATTAAATCATATCATATATCGCTTCTTCTCAAAGGCATATCGAGATATGAGTTTTTTAGTCATATCGCCCAGCCCTACTGCAGACTTGAGAAATTCAAGCATTCAATATCATCACAAGATGCTGTTTGGATTATATGAAATGATGCTGGGATAACATGGATCATCAGCTTTTGCAGAACTTGTGAAGTCCATGCCAGCCTGAGGGCATGCTGTTACTACAGCAAAAGAGGGAAAATACTAGACAAGGACATTCTAACATTCATGTAAGAACATAAAGACTCAACTTTATACTGAAAGTGTTTTGCTGATTATATAATAATAAACATTGTCTTCAATCTGAAAATGGGCCGGCTTAGTGGGTAGCACGGTTGCCTCACAGCAAGAAGGTCCTGGGTTTGATTCCCAGGTAGAGTGGTCTGGGTTCTTTCTGTGTGGAGTTTGCATGTTCTCCCCGTGTCAGCGTGAGTTTCCTCCGGGTGCTCCGGTTTCCTCCCACAGTCCAAAGACATGCAAGTGAGGTGAATTGAAGATACTAAATTTGT
Source organism: Trichomycterus rosablanca (assembly GCF_030014385.1). Taxonomy (NCBI): domain Eukaryota; kingdom Metazoa; phylum Chordata; class Actinopteri; order Siluriformes; family Trichomycteridae; genus Trichomycterus; species Trichomycterus rosablanca. The sequence goes on along the minus strand of NC_085991.1, from coordinate 25,819,014 downwards.
CCATGACTGTGTTCGATATAACCTTGAGAATCGAATAAACTTGTGTAATGAGTAACTACCGTTCCTGTCATGAATGTAACCAATGTGTAAAAACATGACGTTAAAATCCTAATAAACAAACAAACAAATATGTATTTTAATATATTCTTATGATAAGTAGTCGACTAAAACTAGACTAAAACTAAAACAATTCAGATGACTAAAATTGACTAAAACTAAATCAAATTTTGCTAAATCAAAATTTTCATCTATCGATCTACCTAACTGGAATCTTCCATCCATGTGAATGTAATCACGTTTTTTTTTTTTAAGTTTAGGCTATCTTTAAATAACTGCACCAAACCTGAAAATAATAATATGATGAATCAGTACCACAGCACATGTGTACTATCACAACACTGCTTACCAGTTTGCCTCTTTGTTGAGCCGAGCGTGTCTCTCGCAGGGCAAAGACATTGCCACACACTGAGATTTCCCTCCACACCCCTGGAGTGGCCTCGGAAACAAACTCCTCTGCAGGATGCATCACTAACACCCCATTGGTCGTCAGCCCATCCATCAGCCCATCTGAGGTCCGCCATTTAGCTGCCCGCTCCTAACAAAAACAATGTAAGGAAAAAATTGGTTTAGATGGGCTATTCAAGTGGAAAAACACAAGATTACACTTGTTACATCTTTATAAAAATAATAATTTAAAATACCTCTAAACATATCACTTTAAACTATTAAAAATAAGTTAAGATAGGTAGATAGGTTGGAGTTCAGGTTGGCTCCATCTTTGTGCCGGGCAGCCAAACCCCGCTGCAGCTGAATGATGGGTAAATATATGGGCAGTCAAATAAGAGATGGGATGAGTTTTAGTTTTTTTAATTCTCCCAAATCATAGTTATTCCATAATATCCATAATAAAAATCTAAATTTACAATTGATTACCTACAACTCAAGCTTTGTGGTGACTTAGACATTATTTATGTATTTATTTATTTATTTATTTAATGCCATATTTACACTTATACAATTATAACATACATGGCAAGATACACTGATCAGCCATAACATTAAAACCACCTCCTTGTTTCTACACTCACTGTCCATTTTATCAGCTCCACTTATTATATAGAAGCACTTTGTAGTTCTACAATTACTGACTGTAGTCCATCTGTTTCTCTGCATACTTTGTTAGCCTCCTATCATGCTGTTCTTCAATGGTCAGGACCCCCACAGGACCACTACAGAGTAGGTATTATTTAGGTGGTGGGTCATTCTCAGCACTGCAGTGACAATGACATGGTGGTGGTGTGTTAGTGTGTGTTGTGCTGGTATGAGTTGATAAGACACAGCAGCACTGATGGAGTTTTTAAACACTTTACTGTCACTGCTGGACTGAAAATAGTCCACCAACCAAAAATATGCAGCCAACAGCGCCCCATGGGCAGCGTCCTGTGACCACTGATGAAGGTCTAGAAGATGACCAACTCAAACAGCAGCAATAGATGAGCGATCGTCTCTGACTTTACATCTACAAGGTGGACCAACTAGGTAGGAGTGTTTAATAGAGTGGACACGGTATTTGAAAACTCCAGCAGCATTGCTGTCTTATCCACTCATACCAGCACAACACACACTAACACAGCACCACCATGTCAGTGTCACTGCAGTGCTGAGAATGATCCACCACCTAAATAATACCTACTCTGTGGGTGTCCTGTGGGGGTCCTGACCATTGAAGAACAGCATGAAAGTGGGCTAACAAAGCATGCAGAGAAACAGATGGACTACAGTCAGTAATTGTAGAACTATAAAGTGCTTCTTTATGGTAAGTGGAGCTGATAAAATGGACAGTGAGTGTAAAAACAAGGAGGTGGTTTTAATGTTATGGCTGATCAGTGTAGGTTGGAATTCTTTGCACATGTCAGGGCTTTCAGTTTGTGGTAGGACATGAACCCTTGATCTTCTCAACTATAGACCATTGCAGTTACCAGTGTGCCATTACTGCTATTATGTCTACAAAAACATAATAACCTTGATTTAAAATCGCTAAAGTGAGCAGGTGTGGTATAGAATTCCATCATTACATTTTCTACAATTGATAAACCATAGTGAAATGTCAAAATAGACCATAATAACCATGATTTCATGTATGTTACAATGGCATAATGTTAATAAAATAATAAATGTTAGCATTCAGCTGACAGGATGCCTTAAAACATCCACTGTATATAAGAAATTAATAAAGTCTGAGGATCTAGCCATCCACATTTGATTTCATTAGCTTAAATATTTGAGCCTGATGTTTGATGTTACTTACACTAAAATGTCAACCTTCATAGTTCACATCTTGTTGAACATGCTGTAATGTCTAACTTTATAGATTTAAAAGCTACTAGAAGATCTTTATTTGTTCTACTAAATATGTTATGACTTGAATCCACACAGTAAGTCATTGTGTTATGCAATATTAATGCTGTTCTTTATTTAAATGCATCTTTCAAAGTATTAAAATGAATACCAAGGCAATATAGGAATTCCCAGTGATGATACTTTATATACTAACTGCATATTACTTACATCATTTACAGGTTTTAATAATACAATATTTATATCCCTGTGGGTCGTATGGGTGTACACTATTTATATCTACGCTTTCTTTTTCAGCCTCTTTCTCTCTCTCTCCCTCCTTCTCTAGCTCTCACCACCTCCACAGAATGGCAGTGGGCAGAGGGAGTTCGCTCTGTGCCAAGGACATTAGTGTGTCAGGACTCATGCTGTGGTAAATCAGAACATGCATCACTGACTGCTACAATCAACATCATGCCTTCTTCTGCCGTCTAAACACTCATGTTAATGCCCATTAATCTGCTTACATTTAACTTTTAAATGATTACTCCAGTGTTTTCACCTAAACATAGCTATGACAGAAAAACTCTCAGTTAAAACTGATTCTAACTAAACATGAATAAATACTGCAGTTTCAGCCCCATCCTGGTCATTACCAAAATCAAATGGTCTAACTTAAATGCTTGTTTACTGCTTTCAACAGCAAAAAAAACCTCTAAATTATCTAAATTATTTGATTAATGCAATTTTTCATGTGTAAGATATATTTTGACTTTCAGTAAAGTGCCTCAGACTTGAATCTATCCAATTATCTATTGAATCACATTGCGTTTTAGATTCAAACTGAAAATCATAAGAAACATGATCACACTGGGTAATCTACTTTATTAATAACATTAGTTTTGTCAATTACATCTTTAGCATTTGTGCAACATTATGAGTCAATTTTGAGCCGTTTCTCTGGGTCTTCAATTTTCTAAGCTTTCCAACGTTCTCAGGTACAAAATTGGTGCCCTGTCCAGCGTGTTTCTGTGTGCCTTGCACCCATTGGGAGCTAGAATAGGCTCCAGCACACCCCAGTGACCCTATTTAGGATAGGCGGCTTAGAAAGTCCCTCATGTTATCCTCTCTATTCTCAGTTTTTCTCCCAACACACATTTCAATGTATTTTTGGTGCTAACAATTGTACAAATTACAAATAAACTCAGATTTTTTTGAACCAGTTTAGTTTCAAGTTTAATTCTGTTCTTGACAACTTTGGCAAGCTCTTTCGCATTCAGCATAATTGTTACTTGTGTATAAATTCTTTATTAATCTAAATGAAACAGCTGTAAAACACGCTAATACACCCAAGCTGACATCTCAAATCTGTGGGTTCGAATCTTAGCTCTGCTACCGGAAGGCCAGGTGCTTATACGGACAATTATGACCTCTGCGGGCTGACAGATTGTGACTGCATGGAGGCGGGGGGTAATGGAGATAGGTGCATGACTCTCCATGCGCAATACAGATCTTTATTTAAATTCACCTTATGCAGGTGAAAAGATGTCAGAGCAGGCATGTTAGTCAGGAGTGGAGGTCTGCAGCAGTAGAGGAAGCGAAATGCGATCTGGCAATAGGAGACTACTAAATTGAGAGAGAATTTTTTTACATGCAAGCTTCAATGTTTTTCTTTATCAACTGTGTTATAGGTCATGTTCTATTGGAAAAAACTGGGTGCAAGGAGGGACTCTCCTATACAGGACACCAAACCATCTCAGGGCTTCTGCAAGCCCCTCAAATTTCCTCCAATCATGTCTGTGTTCATGCCCGTTCGCCTGATAGTACCGCTAGGATTCGAACCCAGATCTCACCACACTTGAAGAGGAATGCTAACTACTTTGATTTAACTCTATTATGTAGGAAATTGTTAAATGAAAGTAGGTTGTTTAATAAGCAAGTACCAATTAAAGAAATCAACTAGAGATGCACATTTTGCCAGTTTCTTTAAACATTATTTAAATATTTAATTATTTAGTAATTTCATTATTTAAATATTATAAATGTATAAAAACGTTTTCTGTTTGGTTACGAAACTAAACATGCAGCTGTTCACACAGCTGGCTAATGTGCACTGGGGATGGGAACAAATCGGTGTTCTTATTTTGTACAGACTATAGGTTCATTCTTAATTGGAATCAAACATCAGCTGTTTAAATAATATTTTAACCAACATTAATCAAACAACGAATATTCCGCTAGCACACCAGCGCCGAGATTCTGAACTCCTCTGTTCGAAACTGGGTGTTGCCACCGGTCGGCTGGGCACCATCTAGCGGGCATAATTGGCAGTGCCTGCAGCAGACACGATTCTGCTTGGGCGGGATGACCGGACTACGTGGGTGGGGTCTTCAAACGCTGTGTAAGGACCCTGACTGGCAGATAGAGAGGCGCCTGTGCAGAGTGCATAGGTAAAAAGGGTTCCACTAAGGGCTGCACGCGGGTCGGAGGAGGCGTGAGCAGCATGAGCACCACCTCAACTTCAATCATGGATCTGCCAGCAGTGGAAGACAAATTGACTATGTTAAATTGGGAGAAAATGGGAGAAAATAAATAAATAAATAAATAAAACAAGGGTGGCATGGTGGCTCGATGAGTAACGCTGTTGCCTCACAGCAAGAAGGTCCTGGGTTTGATTCCCTGATGGAGCACTCTGGGTCCTTTCTTTGTGTAGTTTGCATGTTCTTCCCATGCAGTCAGGGTAATGAGAGATACAAAACTGCCCTACCTGTGACTGTGTATGTGTTTGTGTTTGCCTTGTGATGGAGTGGTGACCTGTCCAGGGTGCTTCCTACCTTTCACGCACTGCGACCCTGACCAAGCAGTGGTAAAACAGACAATGTATGAATGAATCAATCAAACATTGACTGTTATTGGTTTATCACGGACAACCCTAAAATCAGCTGGAGAATGAAGAAAAACATCAGGAAATAGACCCAAATTTATGTGCAACTACTGTGTTGGCGGTTGAGCAGCTTCAATGCAGCTTCAATTTAAAAGGTCCACTGGTAAGAAAAAAAAAAATCCTGCCATCTGCCAGCTACTCTTTTATCTTTCCTTTTCTCTATGGTAAACAAATCCATACATTCAGTAGCATCAATGTGTTTTTTTCTCCTACATCAGTAACTGCTGCAGTGACTTACTCCGAGGAAGATGTTTTTGGAAGAATCGAAGCCGGCAGCATAGATGCGGGCTGTGTAGGGGGCGTTGCGTTCACACATAATGCGGCAAGCGTAGCGGGAGATCGTGCTCTGGGCTGACTGGCCGCCCTCTCCTCCAGCACCCCCTTGATTCTGCCCTTGACACTGCCCGCCGCTGCCCACCATGTCCGTCACCACGAAGTCAATCATGCTCTCTGTAGAACGGCCGATCTGAGATAGAAGGAGATATCAGCACAGTGAGAAGTAAGTTTGTGCTCCATTTAGAATGAAATGTATTTATACCATGCTTACACAGTGGTATATTCACGGCAGGAAGGGTAGATCATTTTTATGTTAGTCTATAATCCTTGTCAAGTGTTGTTTTAGTATGCTGTTTTTTATATGCGTTTTCTCAGACCAATTATTTCCAAGAAATTGAGGATTGTTTCTATTTTGGCTTGGTTAAAACATTTAGATTTAATTCAATAAAATAATAATAATTTTATGCTTGTATGTGCCAAAATGACATGAACCCTTGTGTTTAATAACTGACGTAAGGAGGAATTTTAAACAATCTGTGATTTCTAATTATAAATGTTTATGTAAGGTCACAATGCACCCTCCACCATGCTTCACAGTTAACTTACAATGACGTTTTTGCTTCAACCATTGAGCACAAAGAATTAATAGTCTACATAACATGTGTTTATCCTAAGAAAAAAGCCCAAAGGTCATTGAGACAACAACTCAGTGACAGTATTTAGTCAAGCTCTAGTATTTAACCAAGTGCAATTTAAACATAGTACTGGTACCCAGGTGATAGATACCTAGCTATTGTTAATTTGGCTAATTACAACTGTCATTTGTTTTTGAAGTTACTATAATGCATTGTTTCAAAGTTGATTGGTCGCACCCTAAAAGACTGTTGCTGGACAATAATGGGTGGGTCACAGGAATGATAAGAAAAAAAATGTGATTACAAAATATGCACATTAACAGTGTGCAGTGTGGGTGGGTCCTCGCTTTTAGTCTAAACCTGTTAGAACTTTCTCCTAGTTAAAATGAACATGAAGGTATACACTGAAGTGCCAGAAAAAAAACTGGTACACCAGTCTAATACTTGCTAGGTACCCCATGGGAGAGTAGGATTGCAGAAATACAATGAGACATGGGCTCCACAAGCTTGCTTCCTGCAGAACAGTCCACAATTCTGTTGTATTATGAGGTGTAGGATTTCTGTGTTCCACTGCTTGTTGTATGGCATACCAGAAGTGTTTGATAACGTTGAGGTCTGGTGATTTATGTGGGAATGGCAAAACGACAGTTCCTCCAACCATAATTTGGCATTTTTAGACGTGTGTAGCGGGGCATTGTCCTGTTGGAAGAGGCCAAACCCATCAGAATGAACGCAGGACATGAACAGGTATAACTTGTCAGAAATGAGACACACACGCCCAAATGGCGCAGCGGGATATTCCGCTAGCATAGCAGCACTGAGATTTTTGAACACCCCGATTCGAATCTCAGCTCTGCTACCTGTCGGCTGGGCGCCATCTAGTGGGCACAATTGGCAGTGCCTGCAGCAGACAATAATTGGCCATTGTGTCTGCTGGGTGGGGAAAAAAACAGACTAAATGGGTGGGGTATTCAAAACGCTGTGAAAGGACACTGGTTAGCTGTGCAGAAGTGGATGAGCCTCATGTGCAAATCCACCAAGGCACAGGTGAAAAAGAAGGGGTTGAGGACTGTGCACGTGTTGAACGCAATCGGGATCCCCAGCAGCACAAAACTAACTGGCTATGCTAAATTGGGAGAAAGGGGGAGAAAATTAATTTAAAAAAAAATAAAAAAAAAATTAGACACACCTGTCACCTGTCAGAGACGTTTGTAGATGTGCCAGGGGTCTCATGGAATACCAGGTAAACAAACCCCATACCTTTATGGAACCACCACCAGCTGCTACAGTCCCCTGTTGTACCAGTTTTTCTGGCACTTCAGTGTATTCGCCTGTTTTCAAAATCAGCACTAATGTCGTACTAGTTGCAAGCAAAAAAGACAATTTTAAGTTTGATCATGATTTCTTTTAGCCCAATTAAAGGATTTTAGGACCTTAAGATATTTCCTAAAAAACACTTGAGAGCCAGTGAAGTAAAGCATGTTAAGATGTACCGTCATGAGCCGTTACCTGAAACATATCTGTGTTGGAGTCGTGTGTGTACTCTACTATAACAGAATGACTCCTGGACAAGGTGTAGGAGATACTGTGCTGACTTTTGTTGCTCAGGGCCTAAAACACAAAAAAAAACACACACAAACACACCCATAAAGATTAGAACACGAGATTCCCGATATTATGCAACGGGCGCTGCAGAATTATGTAATGCTTTTCCATTAATGGTATTTAGTGGGTTGAGCAGAAGATACAGAGGCAGATTTACAGTGCTGCATGTCACAGCAGGTCACTGAGTTCACAGTCTCAGTAAAATAAGTCCAAATTTTATTGCTTTTCACTGAAAACAGGTGTAATCATGGGTCCAGAAAAATTTGCCAACCCTGAAATTAACCAACCCTAAAAGGAAAGAAGTGAGAACAACAACTTATGTACATTTATTGTTTTGTTTTTTATACACCGACCAGGCATAACATTATGACCACTGACAGGTGAAGTGAATAACACTGATTATCTCTTCATCACGGCTCCTGTTAGTGGGTGGGATATATTAGGCAGCAAGTGAACATTTTATCCTCAAAGTTGATGTGTTAGAAGCAGGAAAAATGAGCAAGCGTAAGGATTTGAGCGAGTTTGACAAGGGCCAAATTGTGATGGCTAGACGACTGGGTCAGATCATCTCCAAAACTGCAGCTTTTGTGGGGTGTTCCTGGTCTGCAGTGGTCAGTATCTATCAAAAGTGGTCCAAGGAAGGAACAGTGGTAAACAGTGGCAACAGCCAAGGCTCATTGATGCATGTGTGGAGCGAAGGCTGGCCCGTGTGGTCTGATATAACAGACGAGCTACTGAAGCTTAAATTGCTTAAGATGCTGGTTCTGATAGAAAGGTGTCAGAATACACAGTGCATCACAGTTTGTTACGTATGGGGCAGCAAAAGGGGGGCCAACACAATATTAGGAAGGTGGTCATAATGTTATGCCTCATCGGTGTATATGGTTTTATTAAGTACAATATGTTTTATTAAGTATCATCATTATATAGGTGTTAAAAAGCAATCATCTGAGGGTCTGAAACAGATTAATCCAATTTACAGTTTCCCTTATGAAAAAAAACTGATTCGGAATTCCCACAAATCACATTTTGAACAGCCTCCTACGAACTGTGTAAGAATACTAAGGTTGCACTGTAGTTTGAATCTACGACCTGTATAATACATTACCTCTTACCTTTGAAACCAGAGGTGTGGATACATTGTGGATGACATCAGGTTTGACTCCGTTGGCTTTGGGTCTTTTGTAAAGGGCTAAGCGACTCCTCCTGCGGCCTTTGTCCCCACCAGCTAACGATCCATTGTGTCTACACACAAGAAGAAGACAGCAATTAGCATTACAGGATAGAAAATGACAGTTTTCTTAAAACTAGTACAGTTTAATTTAGTTTTTAGAACTACTACAACTGGATTACCAGTCAGGTGTACATAAATGGGTAAGCATTTGCCTAATAACATTAGTTTTTTCCCCCTCACACTGACCAGCCACACACACAATAACTTAAAGATCTTTCTCCCCCACCTTTTCCTCGGCACTTGACTTTACATCACATACTACACATACATGTATATATTTATATATAGATATAGTGTTTTCCTATATGGTTGCAATTGTCATACTGCTGTATAATAATAGTAAGTGCATTACATAATCAATATTTTTTTTACATTTTATTCTGCTCTATTTTACCTACTCTATTTACTGTACTTACACTGTGCTGGAGCTGCTGCAACACTTGAATTTCCCCCATGGGGATCAATAAAATAATCTTAATTTTAATCTACAGCTAATTCATATGTGAGATTGTGTAAAGGTGCCTAAGAGGACAAAACTCAAGGCAAAATGTTTCATCTAAACTGTGAAGCTTCTAAGTGTTTTTTGGCAAATAAATGTAGGTCATAATTGAGAAAAAAGAAAAACAAATCTTAGTATAACTAAATTTCATAGTAGTGAGGTAACAGCATCAGTGCATTTAATGTCAAGTAATTTAAGGTCACAAGTGCTACATACAATATCTAATGTTTCACACAATGAATGACTTTCCTAGGCTCTGTTAACATAAACAAATCTAATTGTAGGGCTGCATTTAAGCAATCACTATAATTTAAGCAAAGCAGTTGTAATTGTTAACCATATTTAAATGCTTTTGCATTTAATGCCATGGTTTAGATGAGATACTAAGGAAAAAGTTACATGTTGTTCTTAAATAATGCTCATTTCCTTATAGCCAGACAGTCTGTTGTGTAAAGCCAGTTTTTACTAAGTGGTTGCCATGGTTATGTATTATTTATACATAACTTTTAGTCTTTATACAGGCATACAGTGCCTTGCAAAAGTATTCAGCCCCCTTGAACTTTTCAACCTTTTGCCACATTTCAGGCTTCAAACATAACGATATGAAATTGTAATTTTTTGTGAAGAATCAACAACAAGTGGGACACAATCGTGAAGTGGAACGAAATTTATTGGATATTTTAAACTTTTTTTTAGAAATAAAAAACTGAAAAGTGGGGCGTGCAATATTATTCAGCCCCCTTGCGTTAATACTTTGTAGCGCCACCTTTTGCTGCGATTACAGCTGCAAGTCGCTTGGGGTATGTCTCTATCAGTTTTGCACATCGAGAGACAGAAATTTTTGCCCATTCTTCCTTGCAAAACAGCTTGAGCTCAGTGAGGTTGGATGGAGAGCGTTTGTGAACAGCAGTTTTCAGCTCTTTCCACAGATTCTCGATGGGATTCAGGTCTGGACTTTGACTTGGCCATTCTAACACCTGGATACGTTTATTTGTGAACCATTCCATTGTAGATTTTGCTTTATGTTTTGGTTCATTGTCTTGTTGGAAGATAAATCTCCGTCCCAGTCTCAGGTCTTTTGCAGACTGCAACAGGTTTTCTTCCAGAATGGTCCTGTATTTGGCTCCATCCATCTTCCCATCAATTTTAACCATCTTCCCTGTCCCTGCTGAAGAAAAGCAGGCCCAAACCATGATGCTGCCACCACCATGTTTGACAGTGGGGATGGTGTGTTCAGGGTGATGAGCTGTGTTGCTTTTACGCCAAACATAACGTTTTGCATTGTGGCCAAAAAGTTCGATTTTGGTTTCATCTGACCAGAGCACCTTCTTCCACATGTTTGGTGTGTCTCCCAGGTGGCTTTTTATGGATATCTTTGAGAAATGGCTTTCTTCTTGCCACTCTTCCATAAAGGCCAGATTTGTGCAGTGTACGACTGATTGTGTCCTATGGACAGAGTCTCCCACCTCAGCTGTAGATCTCTGCAGTTCATTCAGAGTGATCATGGGCCTCTTGGCTGCATCTCTGATCAGTCTTCTCCTTGTTTGAGCTGAAAGTTTAGAGGGACGGCCGGGTCTTGGTAGATTTGCAGTGGTCTGATACTCCTTCCATTTCAATATGATCGCTTGCACAGTGCTCCTTGAGATGTTTAAAGCTTGGGAAATCTTTTTGTATCCAAATCCGGCTTTAAACTTCTCCACAACAGTATCTCGGACCTGCCTGGTGTGTTCCTTGGTCTTCATGATGCTCTCTGCGCTTTAAACAGAACTCTGAGACTGTCACAGAGCAGGTGCATTTATACGGAGACTTGATTACACACAGGTGGATTCTATTTATCACCATCAGTCATTTAGGTCAACATTGGATCATTCAGAGATCCTCACTGAACTTCTGGAGTGAGTTTGCTGCACTGAAAGTAAAGGGGCCGAATAATATTGCACGCCCCACTTTTTAGTTTTTTATTTCTAAAAAAAGTTTAAAATATCCAATAAATTTCGTTCCACTTCACGATTGTGTCGCACTTGTTATTGATTCTTCACAAAAAATTACAATTTCATATCGTTATGTTTGAAGCCTGAAATGTGGCAAAAGGTTGAAAAGTTCAAGGGGGCCGAATACTTTTGCAAGGCACTGTATACAGTGTATCACAAAAGTGAGTACACCCCTCACATTTCTGCAAATATTTCATTATATCTTTTCATGGGACAACACTATAGACATGAAACTTGGATGTAACTTAGAGTAGTCAGTGTACAGCTTGTATAGCAGTGTAGATTTACTGTCTTCTGAAAATAACTCAACACACAGCCATTAATGTCTAAATGGCTGGCAACATAAGTGAGTACACCCCACAGTGAACATGTCCAAATTGTGCCCAAATGTGTCGTTGAACCTCCCTGGTGTCATGTGTCAAAATCCCAGGTGTAAATGGGGAGCAAGGCTGTTAAATTTGGTGTTTTGGGTACAATTCTCTAATACTGGCCACTGGATATTCAACATGGCACCTCATGGCTAAGAACTCTCTGAGGATGTGAGAAATAGAATTGTTGCTCTCCACAAAGATGGCCTGGGCTATAAGAAGATTGCTAACACCCTGAAACTGAGCTACAGCATGGTGGCCAAGGTCATACAGCAGTTTTCCAGGACAGGTTCCACTCGGAACAGGCTTCGCCAGGGTCGACCAAAGAAGTCGAGTCCACGTGTTTGGCGTCATATCCAGAGGTTGGCTTTAAAAAATAGACACATGAGTGCTGCCAGCATTGCTGCAGAGGTTGAAGACGTGGGAGGTCAGCCTGTCAGTGCTCAGACCATACGCCGCACACTGCATCAACTTGGTCTGCATGGTCGTCATCCCAGAAGGAAGCTGATGCACAAGAAAGCCAGCAAACAGTTTGCTGAAGACAAGCAGTCCAAGAACATGGATTACTGGAATGCCCTGTGGTCTGACGAGACCAAGATAAACTTGTTTGGCTCAGATGGTGTCCAGCATGTGTGGCGGTGCCCTGGTGAGAAGTACCAAGACAACTGTATCTTGCCTACAGTCAAGCATGGTGGTGGTAGCATCATGGTCTTGGGCTGCATGAGTGTTGCTGGCCCTGGGGAGCTGCGGTTCATTGAGGGAAACATGAATTCCAACATGTACTGTGACATTCTGAAACAGAGCATGATCCCCTCCCTTCGAAAACTGGGCCTCATGGCAGTTTTCCAACAGGATAACGACCCCAAACACAACCTCCAAGATGACAACTGCCTTGCTGAGGAAGCTGAAGGTAAAGGTGATGGACTAAACCCAATTGAGCACCTGTGGCGCATCCTCAAGTGGAAGGTGGAGGAGTTCAAGGTGTCTAACATCCACCAGCTCCGTGATGTCATCATGGAGGAGTGGAAGAGGATTCCAGTAGCAACCTGTGCAGCTCTGGTGAATTCCATGCCCAGGAGGGTTAAGGCAGTGATAATAATGGTGGTCACACAAAATATTGACACTTTGGGCACAATTTGGACATGTTCACTGTGGGGTGTACTCACTTATGTTGCCAGCCATTTAGACATTAATGGCTGTGTGTTGAGTTATTTTCAGAAGACAGTAAATCTACACTGCTATACAAGCTGTACACTGACTACTCTAAATTATATCCAAGTTTCATGTCTATAGTGTCGTCCCATGAAAAGATATAATAAAATATTTGCAGAAATGTGAGGGGTGTACTCACTTTTGTGATACACTGTATATACAGTATATATAGGCTTTATAGTGCTGCAATTAGGTCAATTTCATTAATACACTATTATCTAAGAATGATTGATTATTTGTAAAAATCACAAACAATGCTGAGTTTGGGTGTGGCATTTTAAAAATAGGGATGTTACTAGGTACAGATGAATTTTCATTAGGACAAAGCTATTATTATTATTTTATTTTTGTATTGACTGTAACTCCTCTACTGCTTGCACCACCCTTGAGACAAACATGCAATTCTTTTCACCTCACTTTACATGTCAATACAAGTTTGGGGCTCATGTTAACTGAAAAGAATGGAATAACACCCAGTAACATAAAAGCAACAAAAAAAAAAAAAAAAGATAATGCTTTTCAAATGATCAAAGCACCGGTCAATAACTCATTTGGTAAATGGGCTTAGGCTCTTTCTGAGTCTTTTTTCTCTCTAAAAAGACACCACTCCTTTTTCTCATATTCTTTTACCTTATGATAAATGTATCTGCCTTATCGTTTTCTCTCAGGCTTTCACGTCTCTGCTCTGCTCGGCACTGTGGGTTTAAAATCACATCTTTTTCAGCAGCCAAATGAGGTGTTTTACATCCACATTTGAACTCTTAAGATAAGTGAATGCACCAGCTGTATACGTCCCTCACTACTGGAGGCAAGCAACCTGAATGATGCCATGCTCATTCATCCAAATGAAAGGATCATCCTGCGAAAGGGCGATTTTACTCTTGAACTCATTCTTAACTTCTTTTCAGCAGAATCCTGGTAGAGTGGGTGTGGTGTTATAGATATATGCCATTTCAGTGTCTGTTAAACTCTAACTTTTGTGCTTCTGATTATATCATAAGGTGCTCTGACACATAGAACAGGGTGCCAGTTTATTTTACCTCTGGGGGTAATGAGAAAAACTGGGTCCCTGTAAATTGTGTCAGCTAGATACAAAAGCACATTATGTACAGCATTTTCACATCAAAGGCATGTACACCACAACTTTTCCTTCATTTACAGTGTATCACAAAAGTGAGTACACCCCTCAAATTTCTGCAAATATTTCATTATATCTTTTCATGGGACAACACTATAGACATGAAACTTGGATATAACTTAGAGTAGTCAGTGTACAACTTGTATAGCAGTGTAGATTTACTGTCTTCTGAAAATAACTCAACACACAGCCATTAATGTCTAAATAGCTGGCAACATAAGTGAGTACACCCCACAGTGAACATGTCCAAATTGTGCCCAAATGTGTCGTTGTCCCTCCCTGGTGTCATGTGTCAAGGTCCCAGGTGTAAATGGGGAGCAGGGCTGTTAAATTTGGTGTTTTGGGTACAATTCTCTCATACTGGCCACTGGATATTCAACATGGCACCTCATGGCAAATAACTCTCTGAGGATGTGAGAAATAGAATTGTTGCTCTCCACAAACATGGCCTGGGCTATAAGAAGATTGCTAACACCCTGAAACTGAGCTACAGCATGGTGGCCAAGGTCATACAGCAGTTTTCCAGGACAGGTTCCACTCGGAACAGGCTTCGCCAGGGTCGACCAAAGAAGTTGAGTCCACGTGTTCGGCGTCATATCCAGAGGTTGGCTTTAAAAAATAGACACATGAGTGCTGCCAGCATTGCTGCAGAGGTTGAAGACGTGGGAGGTCAGCCTGTCAGTGCTCAGACCATACGCCGCACACTGCATCAACTCTGTCTGCATGGTCGTCATCCCAGAAGGAAGCTGACGCACAAGAAAGCCCGCAAACAGTTTGCTGAAGACAAGCAGTCCAAGAACATGGATTACTGGAATGCCCTGTGGTCTGACGAGACCAAGATAAACTTGTTTGGCTCAGATGGTGTCCAGCATGTGTGGCGGCGCCCTGGTGAGAAGTACCAAGACAACTGTATCTTGCCTACAGTCAAGCATGGTGGTGGTAGCATCATGGTCTTGGGCTGCATGAGTGTTGCTGGCACTGGGGAGCTGCAGTTCATTGAGGGAAACATGAATTCCAACATGTACTGTGACATTCTGAAACAGAGCATGATCCCCTCCCTTCGAAAACTGGGCCTCATGGCAGTTTTCCAACAGGATAACGACCCCAAACACAACCTCCAAGATGACAACTGCCTTGCTGAGGAAGCTGAAGGTAAAGGTGATGGACTAAACCCAATTGAGCACCTGTGGCACATCCTCAAGTGGAAGGTGGAGGAGTTCAAGGTGTCTAACATCCACCAGCTCCGTGATGTCATCATGGAGGAGTGGAAGAGGATTCCAGTAGCAACCTGTGCAGCTCTGGTGAATTCCATGCCCAGGAGGGTTAAGGCAGTGCTGGATAATAATGGTGGTCACACAAAATATTGACACTTTGGGCACAATTTGGACATGTTCACTGTGGGGTGTACTCACTTATGTTGCCAGCCATTTAGACATTAATGGCTGTGTGTTGAGTTATTTTCAGTTATATCCAAGTTTCATGTCTATAGTGTTGTCCCATGAAAAGATATAATGAAATATTTGCAGAAATGTAAGGGGTGTACTCACTTTTGTGATACACTGTATCTAAAACCTGTACTAATTCATGCAGGTTTAGTGAAGTATTGAGTATTAAGAAAATCATTCATTTTTAGTACATCACAGTGAAGATATATAAGGCTTTTTGGCAGCTTTAAAAGTGCCAATAAAAAACACTAATTAAAATTATGTATAAATTAACATCAGCTCTACACAGTTGAAGTGAGAAAAAAATTAACAAGCTTAGTAACTTTAAAAAAGTTACTTTAAATCAAATGTTTTGCCTTTAAATAATTTAAAGCTGCAAATCTGCTGCTCTGCCATCCGTCTGGGTGGCTACATGAACAATGATTGGCTTGTTGTTCATATAGGGCGGGGAGCCAGAGAAGGACCTCATAACTGATGCAATTATGACCTCTGCTGGCTGATTGATGGCGGCTGCACAGAGTCGAGGAATAATGTGGATAGGGTGTGGCTCTCCAAACACAAAAGCTGATCCACATATGAACTTGCCTCATCTAGGTGATGCAGATGCTGATCCTCAAACATTTTACTATTTATACTATTAATAAAGTATATAAAGAAGTATTAATTTTTATTATTAATGAAGAACTAAATGAAAAAAAAGTTTAACAAACTCACATTCACAATTTTTATAAGTTACATTTTGATAATATTTGGACAGAATGTGCAATGCATAAGGGGGTCCAAATCCAATACATTATTATTATTTATTTATTTTTCTATTTATTTATGTATTTTTCTCGCTTTTTCTCTCGATTTTGGGATAGTCAATTTGTCTTTCGCTGCTGTGGATCTTTGATTGTTTGTTTGTTTATTAGGATTTTAACATCATGTTTTACCTCACTTGCATGTCTTTGGACTGTGCGGGGAAACCGGAGCATCCGGAGTAAACCCATGCAGACATGGGGAGAACATGCAAACTCCACACAGAAAGGACCTGGACCGCCCCACCGGTGAACTAAACCCAGGACCTTCTTGCTGTGAGGCGACAGTGCTACCCACTTAACCAAGGAGGGTATATTCCTGCTCACGTGTCCTCTGACGCTTGCGCAATCCTAGCGGACCCCTTCTTTACGACCGTGCTTCTGCCTCGGTGTGCTAACCAGGGTCCTTACACAGCGTTTGAAGACCCCTCCCACTTGGTGTGGTCATTTCCCCACCCAGCAGACATGGTGGGCAATTTGTGTCTGCTGCAGGCACTGTCAATTGTGCCCGCTAGATGGCACCAAGCCAATCGGTAGCAGAGCCGAGATTTGAACCGGGGTTGTTCAGAATCTCGGCGTTGGTGTGCTCGCCACCTGGGCACCCACATTATTATTTTTTGCTATTTTATTAATGCAATTTCTCTCCCTTATTCCTCCCAATTTACCGTAGCCAATGTGTCTTTCCCTGCTGGGGACCCTGATCGTGTTCGAGGAGGGTATATTTGCCCGACACATGCTTTCCCTGACTCGTGTTCAGTCCACTGATCCCTTCTTCTCCCAAACTTCGGTAGATTTAAATGTAAGGCTACAGAGGTTCCTCCACAGGTGCCTTGAATTGAAGACCCTGCCCCCTGTTTTGTCCTGTCTTTACCCACACAGCAGATTTTAGTGGCCAATATTGTCTGCTAAAGGCACTGATAATTGTGCCTGCTAGGGACGTCCAGCCAACCGGTAGCAGAGCTGAGATTTGAATTTGGGGAGTTTAGAATCCCAGTGCTGGTGCGGTAAAGGAATATCCCGCTGCATCACCTGGGGAATTTATTACTAATGATTAATAGCGACAAGAAAATCCTTTAATGAACAGCAAATAACAGCAAATAACAGCATGTCATGTTGTTGAACTTATACACTTCTATTTAAACACATTCCAAACAGACATGTGTTTGTTTGTACCGACACAGCAAAGGTAAAATAGATTTAAAAAATATATATCCCTTAGGTGGCGCAGCGGTAAAACACACTAGCACACCAGAGCTGGGATTTTGAATACATCGTGTCCAATCTCAGCTCTGCCATCCAGCTGGGCTGGGCGGCCACATGAACAGTGATTGGCTTTTGTTCAGAAGGTGGGACAAGCCAGACCAGGCTCTCTGTGCACAAGGCTGATCCGCATATGAACTCGCCTCGAGCAGGTTAAAAAAGGCAGTCGGTACTGCACATGTCGGAGGGGGTGTGTGTCAGTTGCAAAGCTCCAAGTCAGCAGTGGAGAATTCTATCTATCTATCTATCTATCTATCTATCTATCTATCTATCTATCTATCTATCTATCTATCTATCTATCTATCTATCTATCTATCTATCACAAAACTGATAGATAAGTCTGTATGCAACACTAAATAAGAGCCAATGTGAACAGTGGTATTGTTAATCACTAAATCACTAAAGAAATAGGGCTTTCCTGCCCATAGTGATTGGCACAATCAAGTTTGGAAAAAAAACATAATGCACAAAATATATTTAATAAAATGTGTGAATATTAACACAACAGAAGTTTGTTTAGTTTTTAACAAAGGAAGCTCACATGCCAAACCACACAGAGAGTAATCAGAGACTAGGCTTAATCCTGTTCAGGTGGTGTCATATTAATTAAAATACTTAATCTTTTTAATGCTGTCATTTATTTAGTAAGATGCCAAATGAAGAGTTAGATTTGCTCAGGCTTGTACTCACAAAAATGGTCCATATTTCTTTTGTTGTTCAGATGTTTTTCCCTTAGGCTGCTTTCAAATGAGATGTTTTGGGCCTCGCTCGCCGCAGGGCTGGGTGATGCTGGCGCTTTGCTCACCGCAGGTGATGAGTTGGTTGAGTAAGTTCTTTGAAACAGTTCTTTTATGTAAACATTGTGAGTTGACTTAAGTTAAAGTTTTAGTTAGGATTTTGATTTAAAGATCAAGTATACACTGAGAAACGACAATAACAAATACAGCCGCAAGCAGTGATTTCCAGGGTCCTAGCACCAATTAGCACAATGTGGCCCAATTATGTATGGGAGTATGGGACCATTCCTGAAGGTGGATTGGACACAGAAGTATTATGCCAAATTTAATGTCAATCAGACAATATGTGTTTGTATAACATTATCTTGCATGTTTTAGCACCACACCATATCTTTGACATAGCCTAAGAACTGACTATGCCAAGTGCCTTTTAAGTTCTTTTAAAATCTTGAAGTTTGACCCTAAGCTGTAGCACCACCATTAGGTCAATCTAGCTCAAGCTGAGCTCGAGTAGCGGAAGGGACTATCTGTTGATTTCATGTCCACATGACTTATGGTTTGGTCTGTGTGTATTGTTTATCTGAGAAAAAGAAATACAACACAATCTACTTGAAGACTAAAGAAGACCAAGTCACTTACTTTCCTCCACGGTCACCTGACCTAAAATCAATCGAACATTGAGTAACATCACAAGATGCTCTTTGGAATTGATGGGAATTATTCTTGCAGGGTTAACATGGATCATTAAATTGTGCACAAACTTGTGGAGTTTATGCCAGCTCGAGTGCATTTTGAAAGATACCAAATATTAAAATTATTTTTAAATATTATAAAATTCTAAAAATGATGCTAATTGTGTAGAAGTCCATTTAGCCCAAAGAAGTAAAGCAACTCAACGTGGCATAGATTCCACAAGTAAATGGAAATGTCTGGAGGAATGTTATGCCATGGTGTCTGGATAGCCATCCACAGCTCTGTGGTATTTTTAGGTGCAGGATCTTGGGTGCGAATGGCCCTCTCTACCACACCCCATAAATGCTTAACTGGGCTCATGTCGGGCGAATGTACATACGACACCATTCGTCAGAACTCTCCAGAATGCTTCTTGTACCAATTCTGGAAAACTTGGGCCTGATGGCCTGGTGCATTATCCTGCTGAAATGTGTTCAACCTCACTCACAATATAACACCTCACAACTTATACAGGTCTAAGCATTTCCAAGCTATCTCCTAAGGTAACGTCAATTTATAATCAATTCACATACTGCTAACCCATGTCACTGTAATTTGTAATAAAACATTATTAAAAGTAAAAAAAACAAAACAAAGCAAAATAAAATTTTTGACCACCACTGTATATCATGCAAATCAAAGTACAACATATTTATCAGAATTATATTGTGGGATTATTAAATATTTTATTCTTAATTAATATTATAAGTATTTGCATATTCAGTGTCTTAATGTTTTAACAATACAGTGGTACCTTGAAACTCAACTTCAATTGGTTCTGGGACTGGTGTTGAGTTTAAAAGGCGTTGTGTTTCAAGGTATTTTTTCCTATAAAGATGTATGGGAAACCTGTTAATGCGTTCAATGGTCCTGTGGACTTGCATATATTTTAGGCTAATGTAAAATAATGGGGTTGTTTTTGACACTTATACACTAAAAATAACACAAATATAATACAAAAACACTGAAATAAAAAGCTGATTCTTACAATTTCTCAGAACCCCGAGCTGTAAAAACAAGTTTAAAAGTGAAACAGTGAGGAAAATCCAGATAAACACAGATACATACATGTGGAGCTTTTAGACTGGATTTGATGGTTATTCCACACAAATGCACACTTTGATGATGTTTTATTGCACTGCTCAAGCCAAGCAACTGTTTATTGTTCATTTAAAATTAAATAATAATAATTAATAAAAAAAACAAAACTGAAGTTGCTCAGGTGGCGCAGCGGTAAAATATGCTAGCACAGCAGAGCTGGGATTTTGAATACATCGTATCGAATCTCAGCTCTGCCATCCGGTGAAAAAAAATGCAGTCGGCTACTGCTCACGTGTCGGAGGGGACGTGTGTCATTTCGATCTCCTCAATCAGGGGTGAGTTACAAGGGACCACTGTACTTTAAATATTTTCATAAATTCTCATTATCTGCATTTTGAAAAGTGATAGTGGCGATTCTGCATTATGTGCAACACATTAAGGTAAGCAGCACTGTTCACAAAATACTAGCACTATCAGCACAAAGTGGTTTTGCCTGAGTAAACCAGGACCTGAAAGCTGTAGGGTTCAGTGGTTCGCAAGCTGTGGTACAGCCGGTGGTGCTTCAAATAATATAACAACATAGCAACATTTGAGGCATGCAATAAAGTAATTATTTAATCATGTAATATAAATAATAATAAGTAATAATATAATAGTGCAACATTAATGAAAATGAACACAGCTACACAATTAAAACTACAATTTAATTAGATCTGATATGGTATATTTTTAGTAGCTTTATAGTTCTTATTGAGTTTGTATTGCAGATTTTAGTACATTAGTTTATCTTACTAAAATGTATTTTGTAGTTTTACTTTTTGTAAACCTGCCCGAAAAAACTCCACAAAGAGTAATTTGAGTCAGAGATCAAATCTAAGTCTGTTTGGTACAAACTGCCCACTGTGCCATTATGCCACTACAATATATGACTATGTTTTACAATCAGCATATATTTTTCTTTATATAGTTGATTTATTATATCTATCAGTAATTGTTAATAAAATGAGATTACTGTTTACATGTATTATAATTGGATTCTTGTAAGATGACATAAAGGTGGTACTTTTAATTTTTTGGTTCAATAAGGGTTGGTACTTGGTCTAAACCAGGGGTGTCAAACTCATTTTCATCTGCATTATGGTGGCCCTCAAAGGGCCGATTGCTGCATACCCTGCTGTGATTGCAGTCTGCCTTTAAGTCTTGGACAATTTGTTGTTTTTCTTGGAGGCTAAATTCTGTGTTTGGTGTCAAAATGCCAAATTTATACTGTATATTTATAATGTATATCTACATTTATATTGTACTCCTTTACCACAGACACGGCCTCATAACACAAGAGACGTACCGGTTTTTCCTTCTGCTTCAATTTTCTCTTCTTGGACATTTTGGGATTATTTGTAAATATTTCTCAACATCACCTGCTGGAAAACGGCCTCAGTTAAACGCTGATGTGGAAACACTGCCATCTAGTGGTGGCACAAAATCGGCATGCATTGTGGGAGATGCTGTTTATGTACGATTTTACAGTGTATTTTAAGACAATTATACATCTTTTAAGCTCTCGCGGGCCACATTATATGACGTGGTGGGCCAGATTTGGCCCTCGGGCCTTCAATTTGACACGTGGTCTAAACCAACTTTTTTGCACCACGGACCGGTTTCATATAAGATATAATTTCACGGACTGGCAGGTCCTGTACTACTCACAAATGAGCTTTTTTCGCTGCAACGAGACGCTGCTCCCACCTATGGGTGATTGGGGACTATAGCACCCGTAAAAAAAGTATTGTTTTCATTGCTGATGTAGCGATCTCTAATTATTTATTCTTTCTGTGCAGCCCGGTAATAAATGACCGGTCCGTGGCCCGGTGGTTGGGGACCACTGGTCTAAACAGTTTGAAAGATGCTAGGTGTAGTGTACCTGATCTTGTAATAATAATAATATAAATGTAAAAAAATTTAAACTAACACAGCCACACACAAAAAAGCTAAAATTTAATAATGTATGATATGGTATATTTTATTAGCCTCATAGTTTTTATTTGGGGAAAAAACTAGGAAGAAGGACTAAACTCCACAGGGAGTAATTTGAGTCAGGGATCCAATCTGAGTCTATCTGGTACAATCTGCCTGCTGTGCCATTATGCCACTATAAAAAATGACTTTATATCACATTTACATATACAATCATATTATAATCACAACCTACAAGAAGGTAATTACTTTCAAAGAAAAGTAAACACATTCAACCATTTATTATAATTATACACGTCTAGTATTTAGAAAATGACCCAATAATACAGTAATGATCATCTCACTGTGTCATTATCCAGCCTCCTGATAATAAAACGTCTTCTTATCTTACCCCAGCACGATCAGTTCTCCATACTTAATGGGCTCCTTGTCACCAGGGAAGAGAGTATCATGGGGCTGTGAACCTGAATCCAGAGGGGACGTTGGCTGGCTCTTGTTGCATGTTGAGTGCAACTCCAGGGACGGAGGGGGGCACAGGGCCTCGGAGCTCCCTTCTAAAACCATGTCCGAGGGCCAGGTGTGGGAACTCGCAGCTGAGAGAGAGGAACATAACCAGTGAGTAATGTGATATCACATATAAATCAGCTTTTTTAAACTGCCAATGATAAAAGAAAAAAAAAAAAAAAAAAAAACCTGCAGTGTATTTTACACTATATGGTCAAAAGTATGTGGACACCCCTTCTAATTATTATTTTTTATACTTGTAGGGTCATGGTAAGTCCTGTTTCTCTGGAATCACTGGGCACAATGAAGCAACAAATGCCAATCCATCGAGGGGCTTGTCTACCCCCTCAGACATAGCCAATCATGTCTGTATGTAGATGCCTGCCGATAGCACCACTGGGGATTCAAACCCTTGATCCCAGTGGTAGTAAACTAGTCCAAGTCAAGTCACAAGCCTTTAAGCTAGAGTCAAAGTCAAGTCACAAGGCTTTAAGCTAGAGTCTAAGTCAAGTCACAAGCCTTTAAGCTAGAGTCCAAATCATGAGTCTTTAAGCTAGAGTCCAAATCAAGTCACAAGTCTTTAAGCTAGAGTCCAAATCAAGTCACAAGTCTTTAAGCTAGAGTCCAAGTCAAGTCACAAGCCTTTAAGCTAAAGTCCAGGTGAGATCACAAGCCTTTAAGCTAGAGTCCAAGTCAAGTCACAAGTCTGTAAGCTAGAGTCCAAGTCAAGTCACAAGCCTTTAAGCTAAAGTCCAAGTCAAGTCACAAGCCTTTAAGCTAGAGTCCAGGTGAGATCACAAGCCTTTAAGCTGGAGTCCAAGTCAAGTCACAAGTCTTTAAGCTAGAGTTCTAGTCACAAGCCTTTTTAAGCTAGCATCCGTCAAGTCACAAGTCCTTAAGCTAGAGTCCAAGTCAAGTCACAAGTCTTTAAGCTAGAGTCCAAGTCAAGTCACAAGTCTTTAAGCTAGAATTCTAGTCACAAGCCTTTTTAAGCTGACATCCAAGTCAAGTCATAAGTCCTTAAGCTAGAGTCCAAGTCAAGTCACAAGTCTTTAAGCTAGAGTTCTAGTCACAAGCCTTTTAAGCTGACATCCAAGTCAAGTCATAAGTCCTTAAGCTAGAGTCCAAGTCAAGTCACAAGTCTTTAAGCTAGAGTTCTAGTCACAAGCCTTTTAAGCTGACATCCAAGTCAAGTCACAAGTCCTTAAGCTAAAGTCCAAATCAAGTCACAAGTCTTTAAGCTAGAGTCCAAGTCAAGTCTCAAGTCAATAACACACAAAGTAAATACAGTAAACATAGTGTAGAAATAAGCAACTAATATACAAGTCTGGTTTAAAAAAACACAACAGATTCACTTTGCATGGAAAATGCAACTGTATTTTTACAGCAAGCTATTTTTTCCTTTTCTTTCTTTAAATCCAGCACATTTCTATATTATTTTTACTTTATGCTGTATTGGCTCAGCAAATGCATTCAGGCAAGCAGTATAGTGGCTCTAGACAACACTACACAATGATTAAAAAAGCAATCTGCTAAAACGCTCAATATTGATTATGATTGAAAGACGCTGCACAAGTTAGTTTTGACAAGTTGAGACAGGAGTCATTAGGGATGAGCTGCAAGTCAAGTCTTAAGTCCATTTGTATGCAAATTAAGTGCAACTTTAACTCAAGTTGCTAACTTCAGTGCCCATCTCTGTGTCTTAACAAAAAACTGCTGTGCCAAAGAAGTGCCAGTACATTTCCTACATGGCAAATTCTTTGAACTGTGCAGGCAGGATGGACGTCATTCATTCTTAGCTACAATGAGACTCCTGTTGAACATCTTATTAAAAAGGCATGGGTATTATTTTTGATTTGGTCTCTTACTTGCCTCTCTAACAGATTTTACTGTTAAGGAAAGACACTTTACTAGATTTTGGAACATGATGTGGGATGCAATTCTGTACACCCACAAGTGCATTAGTAAAATCTATCACTGATGGTGGGTAGTAAGGCCTGGCTCACACTTGACCGTGCAATTCATTCCAAAAGTGTCGAATGGCATTGGGGCCAGAGTTGTATGCAGGCCAATCAAATTATTCACAGCAAACTTTCTTTATAACTGTCCCAACTGCTTTACAAGTGCTGATACAGAGTTAAAGTAACTAAATTAAACCAGAATGTCTTTTCTATTGCACCTAAGGCAATAAAGTAATCCAGAATGTTAATATTAAAGCAGTTTTAATATTGTAGAATGACAGTGAACCAACAACACCCATGCTTGACATTGAGAAACTTAATCTATCAAAGTCATGATAATCAGCTGATGTTACTTTAATGAGCAAACTGAAAGTCAGGGCTGTAACCAAGAATTAGTAAAATGAGTGCAGTTCGGCAGGTCTTTTCTATTAGCTTCTCTGAACTGAAGCTGTACAAATAAATTTACACTTTATAATAGCAATGCTTACAAATCAGGGCAGAAATTTAATTAATTGGAAGGTGACATTCTATTACTGTGACACACTAAAAGACGATGAGCTTTTCAGTCTGACAAAATCTATTGATGTCTCTAACTGAAGATTGCATTGCGGTGTGCTTGATTTTATGTAGCTATTAGTAATGAGTGTGTCAAGCATTTATGAATAATCCATTTCAAAATCCGACAGCTTGACCTTTTTCTACCTACCCCTGCCCTTGGCTGCAAACTCACTGGCTTGCAGATAATAAACAGTGCAAATCAACCAGTTGCAATTGTGCTGCACAGCTGTGGGTGTGCGGTGGTGGGAAATACTAGCAAACAGATCGAAAGCAAGAGTGAGAAGGAGGGGAAAGAAGGAGAACGGGAGAGAGAGAGAGAGAGAGAGTGAGAGAGAGAAAGAGAGAGGGAGGCAGACGAACGAGACAAAAATAGCACTGGCGGGCCAGTGCAGGTGATGGAGGACAGGCGCATGGCTGAAGAAAAATCCATGCAGAGGTGAAAGCATGGCTGGCGGCAGACTGACGAATGCTACATCGAGCACGACAAGGTCCTCCACATGCAGACAGAGCTGCCTCACTAGTATGGCTGCGCATGTGTCAGTGAAGGTGGGCGTGAAGGGGCAAGACCGGCTCTCACACAGGCTTGGCAGGGTGATGGATTGCCTGTTCTGTGCCATACACTTTCTAATCAAGCCACTGTCACAACCTGGAGGAGGAAGGGGAAGATAGCCAAACGAGGAGGGAAAATGGCAGACGGTGGTTAGACAGAAGAGAAAAGAGAATGCGGCAAATAATGAGAAGAATACAGAAGGAACAGGCTGTATGTGTTAAGATGAACAATAACGAGATGGCTAGCACTGATTGTGTTGGTACTTTCTCCTTTTTCACACATTAACTGGGCACTTTATCAATAACACGTTGGTGTCTTCGTCTATTAACAGCAACACCCTCAGCCTAAACACCATCTGCCATCTCCCCTTCTTTATTCCCTTCTTCTTTGTGCTTTTCTCATTTCTTTCTCCCGTCCTTTATCTTATTTTCTCTACATCACCCTGTCATGTTCTCTTTGCCTCCCCATTCATTTTCACCATTCTATTCTTCATTCGTTTTCCATAACTACTCTATTCCTGAACGCCCCCTATCTTATCTCGCTTTCCTCCCACAATCCTCTCTGCTGCCTCTGCAGCGTGGTGAGTGTACGAGTGGGAGATAGAGTCCATAAAAGGGGGAGAGCAGTCGGCCTCATCTATCTCTATCAAGAAACAGATGAAGAGGGCTGCTAAATATACACATGTTCGGAAATGATCTCAGAAATAACTTATGAAGCCTATTCCGGGCTGATCTCGACCTAATGTATTCTTCATCATCTGTACATGCTTTTCCATTAGCAGTCTCGTTGCTTTACGTTTACACAGCAGTCTATATGCACAGTGCATGTCTCAGATACTACTATAGAAGCAAAAAAAAAAAAAAAGAGTTGAAGCTGGCTGTAATTGTATTTGCATTGTAAAGAATTAAGTCTGTCAGTAACACAGGTGTTTGTTAAATTTACCTAAATGTTCTCAAATAAATCATACATGCACAAGTAGTTTTTAAAATGTTTACTATTTGAAATGACAAAAATTTTACTCTTTCCTCTACTTTTTACGTGACTGAATATCATATATTGTTCTATTAAGCATAAATAACACAATGTACGTTCTAAAATAGAGCTGTATTGCCCTCTTTAAAGAAAGCAAAGGTTACAACCAAGTTGTGTTTTTGATTGTATGTGTTTCTTTATGAATAGAAGAAGTATTTGTCAGGTGTGGACAAGCTACATGTAGTAAATAACGTTCATATATATATATATATATATATATATATATATATATATATATATACACACCGATCAGCCATAACATTAAAACCACCTCCTTGTTTCTACACTCACTGTCCATTTTATCAGCTCCACTTACCATATAGAAGCACTTTGTAGTTCTACAATTACTGACTGTAGTCCATCTGTTTTTCTACATACATTTTTAGCCCCTTTCACCCTGTTCTTCAATGGTCAGGACCCCCACAGGACCACCACAGAGCAGGTATTATTAAAATGGTGGATGATTCTCAGCACTGCAGTGACACTGAAATGGTGGTGGTGTGTTAGTGTGTGTTTTACTGGTATGAGTGGATCAGACACAGCAGTGCTGCTGGAGTTTTTAAATACCATGTCCACTCACTGTCCACTCTATTAGACACTCCTACCTAGTTGGTCCACCCTGTAGATGTAAAGTCAGTCATCTATTGCTGCTGTTTGAGTTGGTCATCTTCTAGACCTTCATCAGTGGTCATAGGACGCTGCCCACGGAGCGCTATTGGCTGGTGGACTATTCTCAGTCCAGCAGTGACAGTGAGGTGTTTAAAAACTCCATCAGCATTGCTGTGTCTTATCCACTCATACCAGCACAACACACACTAACACACCACCACCATGTCAGTGTCACTGCAGTGCTGAGAATGATCCACCACCCAAATAATACCTGCTCTGTGGTGGTCCTGTGGGGGTCCTGACCATTGAAGAACAGGGTAAAAACAGGCTAAAAAAGTATGTAGAGAAATAGATGGACTGCAGTATTTGTAGAGCTACAAAGTGCTTCTATATGGTAAGTAGAGCTGGGAAAAAATGGACAGTGAGTGTAGAAACAAGGAGGTGGTCATAATGGTATGCAAGCACAAATAATATATGAATAAAATAATAAAAAATATGAATAAAACTGTATAATTACAACTAAATCAGAAAAGGTTTGACAGCATGAAAAATGCTAACTTTTATATTATAGCAGACAGTATGAACACAAGATATTTCATGTTTTATTTGGTCACCCTTCTTCTGTTTGTTAATATACATCCATTCCTGCATTTTAGGCCTGCAACACCTCCACATAAAGCTGTACAGGAAAAAAATTAAGTGCTAGTAATAAGATAAAAAGCTAATTAATGCTGTGACTTCGAACAGGTGATAGTAATCATAACTTGATACAAAAGCAGTATCCATGAAAGGCTGAGTCTTTGAGAAGAACAGGTGGGGAGAGGATCTCCAGTTTGTCAAAAATGCCTAAGAAAATTATTTAAATGTTTAATAAAAATGTTCCTCAATGAAAGATTGAAACACATTTTTTCCCAATACAGTGCATAATATCATTTAATGATTCAAGTAATCTGAAGGAAGTATGGTGCAAGGGTGCAAGTTTTAGCTGAACACCCGTGATCTCTGATTTCTCAGACGGCACTGCATCAAGAACTTTCACTCAACAATAGCTGATATAACCACATGGGTGATGGATTACTTTGGCAAACCTTTGTCAAGCACTACAATACAGAGTTACATGCACAAATGCCACTTTAAAGTTTACTGTGCAAAAAAAAAAGCCTTATGTTAATCATGTCCAGAAGTGGCGTCGACTTCTCTGGGCTCAGAAGGATCTAGGATGGACCCCGTACTGTTGCACATCTTAAGACGTGTTTGCAGGAAGAACGGGACAAAATAAAACCTGAAACACTAAATCGCTTGGTATCCTCGGTGCCAAAACGTTTTTTGAATGTGGTGAAAAGGAATGGAAACATGGGACAGTAAAGCATTTACCACTTTGTTATGTGTTGCAGGCCTGAAATGCAGGAATGGATGTTTATTAATAAATGAAATGAAGTTGACCAGACAAAACATGAAATATCAAATAAAAGTCAAAGTAAATTAAAACTGTTTAGTACACCCTTAAATCAGAAAAATGCTAACTTTTATTTTATGGCAAATAGTATGAACACAAGATATTATATGTTTTATCTGATCAGCTTCATTTTATTTGTTGATATACATCCATTCCCGCATTTCAGTCCAAAAAAGTTGATACAGGGAAAATTATGGGGTAGTTATGAGGTAAAAAGCTTAATAATGCTGTGATTTCAAAGAGGTGATTAGTTATACATTAGGAAGAAACTGTCCTAAATTTCTTTTTTATTTTAAATAATAAAAAATAATAAAACTGCAAAGGAAAAGAAAATAGGACAAATTGGGACTTTAATGCAACCCTTGTCTGTAGGCAGTTTTTAGATACTGCAGAAATAAATTGAGCTATAGTTTTATTTCTGTAACAGTGGTGCTATTTTTATATCACTGTATTATTTATACTGTGTAATGATGCAGTTTTATATGCTCTTCTAACTGTTTTGTTTTACACATTCAAGTTAATAGAATACTCTGTCTTGGTGGTGTAATTTTGTAGTTTTTTCGATATGTGCATGGTGTGTCTGCATGCTGACAATGACTGATGATGAGTCCTTCTGTCCTGTCTGACCCTGTTGATTCTGTCTGGACCGGTGGGAATGGTGAAACGGTGCAAGCAAAGCAGGAAACACAAAAGCCATTTCCTTATGTAATCATTTCATCCATTCTACTCTATCTTGGACCAAAATGTTACTCTTTGTAATACAACAATTGATGTAATACAGCATTTGTGTGGACAGCAGTGTAATGCACTTCTGTACCCATTATTTTAATGTCCATGAGTTTTCACTGAGAGGTCAGCAGATTCATCTTTTGTTTACATTCTTTACTTTCCCAGAATATCTAGACTAAGGATAAAAACACTTTTAAAACAAACACACTAATGAATTCTAGTATATGCTGATATTTAAATACTTTGTTATTTGCAGATGTGGGTAAACAGGCAAATAGCTCTTAAGTATCTCACTTTAAAAAATAAGAAAAACAGGATGGAAACTTGAACAGCTTTCAAGTAAGAAAGTATTTAGAGAGAAGACATGAGTAGTGCATCATGTGTTACGCAGGATCAGATTTCTAAACAGTTGTCATGATGAAAAATAAATCAATTAATTGATTAAAAACTACAAATGTAAGTAACTAGCAATAGATAGATGTAGAGATATTATTTGTTTAATCATTTATTTAGATGAAAATGATGCTGGGCGGTATGACGGTGCATTCGGTCTTTGATTGCTCATACGGTATGGATTTTTCATATACTGCAATACCGTAACACAATTCATTTTAACAGCGGTAGGCTTCAAAAGGCAGCAAATCATATAATATTGTTCGCCGCTAAAAGCACTGTGGAGTGCCGTGCAGATTAAGTAGTTAGTCCGTTAGCATGACAGTGTTAACAGATGAGAAAGGTTTCCTCAATATGGTGAAAAAAAAACAACAGATGAAAAATGAAAAGAGGAAGACCAAATATGCACCGGAAGAACCTGCCTAAGAAATGAGGCGTGTTGGCAGTTCTAGAACAGACTAGAACACTATATACTGTACGATTTGTCGAGCCACGGCTGTTACAAACAACGGCATTACGAATGCAGTAACAATTCACATATGCAAAGACACGATTCCTTTACAGACAGTCGAGAAAGAAGCGTTCAGAGCAATAATTAAAACAATGGATTACAGGTATGCTTACGGGGCAAAGATACTTCATGTTAGTCACTATTTCAACTTATAAGCAAACTGGAATCTTTTTAAAGTCGTCCACTTTTGTAGTTTGCAAACGTTGTTTAATTTGTTAAAGGGAGAGCTAAGGGTAATTGGTACAGGCATCTTTAAGAAAGATGTAAGCTGTTTAAGCAACAGGTGGTATATGACTAGCAAGCACTAGCACATTCTAGAAAGTACTGTATCAACCACAAAGCTGTATATAAATATATGTAAGCAAAAGCATGCATGATATCTGTACATATTATCAAAAAAAACATAAAAAAAAAAAGATTATAAAACACTATAAAAGGATATTGGCAGAAGATCTAGTGCTATTTTTTTGGAGGGGTGGTGGGGTAGTCTACATTATTACTAATTCTAGAGCCTAAAACTAATTCTAGTTTTAGGCTCTAGAGCCTAAGCAACTCTAGTTTTACTTCTTTGCTGGGACATCTTGTAATAACCTGGTTTTAAAAATATGCACTGTACACTACCTTTTTTAGAAAGTACTTTGTGTGTGTGGAAAATATCTCAACAGCTGATCAAACTCGCTACATTGCTAGTGCAGATATTTATAATTACTAATCATAGTGCCCACAACTGGAAACTGTATTAAGTGTTTAAGCAACAGCTGTTATTGTGTAAGTGGTAAAAATTGTCAATTTCATGACTTTTTATACATTTTATAAATATAATGTATAAAACTGCAGATCCAGCCAGCCAAAAAAAAAGTTGGAACAGTAAAGCATTTACCACTTTGTAATGTTGCCATTCCTTTTCACCACACTTAAAAAACGTTTTGGCATTGAGGATACCAAGCGATTAATGCTGACTCATCTGACCTCAATACATGTTTCCACTGTGTGATGGTCCATCCTAGATGCCTCCGAGCCCAGAGAAGTCGACGCCACTTCTGGACATGGTTAACATAGGGCACCTTTTTTGCACAGTAAAGTTTTAAGTGGCATTTGTGCATGTAACTCTGTATTGTAGTGCTTGACAAAGGTTTGCCAAAGTAATCCCTTGCCCATTTCCTGGATGCTGCTTTTGTACCAAACCATAATTACAATCACCTGTTGACACCTGTTTAACTCATTACTAAATTGCCCCGTCCCAACTTTTTTTGGAATGTGTTGCAGGCCTGAAATGCAGGAATTGATGTTTATTAATAAATGAAATGAAGTTGAGCAGATAAAACATAAAATATATCTGGTTCACACTGTCTGCAATCAAATAAAAGTCAAAGTAAATGTAAGGAACACTGCATTTTTATTTTATCTGCATTTTCCATTCTGTCCCAACTTTTTCTGATTTGGGGTTGTAAAATAATTAAAAGACTTACAGTACTATTTACATCACTTGTATTAGAGCTTAAAACGAGTAAACTGAAGTCTCCTAACTGGACAGATACGATACACTGAAATACCGCCTTTAAAAAAATGTTGCATTTGTATGGTAGTAAACCTGTGTTTAAATCTGTATGCGCAACAACAGCTATATGAACAGTTTTAAATACCTTCAAAATCATCCTACACAGAGTAGGTTTACTTGACCTGCAGATACCTCAAATGCTACCAGTTTATTACTTATATGGACTTGTGGAAGCTATAGTACAGCCTACAGCATTGTTAATCCTAGAGTCTACAATAGATTGAACTACCATTCTTATCAGTGTGTTAACGTTAACACTCACAGAACACTCTTTCCTAGTATACGTTATGACACTGGGCTGGTTGGTTTCCACTCTTTTTGCAAGAGCGACAAGTTAACACTATCACCATGCCCCGCCTATCTGTTGAAAAAAACTGTCAGGTGTCCATTTTTTATTAAAGAAAGTACATTGTTGGGCATTTAAAGCCCCTCATAATAATGTAGGATTAACTAGCATTACATGATAAAAACTTGCAGAAATGATCAACAGTACAGTGTATAAATGCCGTTGCAGATCCAGAACAAATCTACATACAGTGTCATTATTTCAATAAACCAGGACTAGTACATTCCAAAAAGTTGTGCATCCACATACAACTGTGTGAACAACAGGTACAAACGGGGTCCAAAAAAGTTAGGACATGCAGTGATGTTATGGAACTTTCCATAGACAAATAAATAGGTAAGAGGTAAACAATGATCACAAACAGGTTAATCAATCATGTGCGAGAAAGGGGCATGGTTTGCCAACAGTACTGCACGAATGCCCGCCATATTTCACCATCTACAGTCCATAACAATATTTAAGGATTCTAAAATGATGGCACAATCTACATGTGGAAATGATGTAAAATGAACATGTGTGGTCTGGGGAGTCCACCTTAAATTGTTTTAGTTAATGATGGACATCATGTTAGTGTGGCTGTGTGTACTCACCATGGCTGCCTGGAAGCAGCTGTTTTAAAGATACTTTTAATTCAGACTTCTGGACATAAGATTTTGTCTCTTATCAAACTCACTCAGGTCTTTATGCTTGATCATACCTGCTGAATTTTAACATTTGTACTATGAGTAACTACCACCAGGCCAACATTTGATATATTCCTGACTGTGATGGGCACAAACGAGAACAGATTAAAAATACAGTTTAATATAAGCCACTTTATTTTGAAGAATTATTTTGGTATGGAAAATGCAAAAAATTTTAAAATGCAGTGTTTCTTACATTTCTTACTTTGACTTTTATTTGATTGCAGACAGTCTGAACCCAATATATTTCATGTTTTGTCTGCTCAACTTCATTTCATTTGTTAATAAACCTCCATTCCTGCATTTCAGGCCTGCAACACATTCCAAATAAAGTTGGAACTGGGGCAATTTAGGGCTAGTAATGAGATAAAAAAAACTAAATAATGATGTGATTCCAAACAGTTGATGTCAACAGGTGATTGTAATCATGGTTTGGTACAAAAGCAGCGTCCAGGAAAGGCTGAGTCTTTGATGAGCAAAAATGATCAGAGGATCTCCAGTTTGTCAACAAATGCATGAGAAAATTATTGAGATGTTTAAAAACAATGTATGAATTTCAGTGCGTAAAGGCCAAGGGTGCAAGCTTAAGCCAAACGCCTGTGATCTTCAATCCCTCAGACGGCACTGCATCAAGAACCGCCACTCAACAATAGCTGATATAACCACATGGGTGAGGGATTACTTTGGCAAACCTTTGTCAAGCACTACAATACAGAGTTACATGCACAAATGCCACTTAAAACTTTACTGTGCAAAAAAGAATCCTTATGTTAACCATGTCCAGAAGCGGCGTCGACTTCTCTGAGCTCGGAGGCATCTAAGATGGACCATCACACAGTGGAAACGTGTATTGTGGTCAGATAAATCAGCATTCCAGGTCTTTTCTGGAAAAAATGGACGTTGTGTGCTCCGGACCAAAGACGAAAAGGACCATCCAGCAACAAGTCCAAAAGCCAGGATCTGTCATGGTATGGGGCTGTGTCAGTGCCCTTGGCCAACGTAATTTACACTTCTGTGATGGCAGCATTAATACAGAAAAGTACATTGAGATCTTAGAGCAACATATGCTGCCTTCAAGACGTCATCTTTTCCAGGGACATCTATGCATTTTTCAACAAGACAATGCAAAACCACATGCTGCACACATTACAAAGGCATGGCTGTGGAGTGAGAGTGTACGGGTGTGATGTGTTAGATGTTTTGCATTTGACCCCCAAGCTGGACGGATTCCACGGATTGAAGTCAGTTCTTTCAAAACACAAACTTGTTCCATTTTATGGAGGGAAAACTCTCTTAACTGTGTCAAGCACAGATCCTGACCATTGTGGTCAGCTTTTTATTTCCCACTTTATAGGCTGGGATCCCATAACACAATGTGCCAAAATGTGCTGGCACCTTCCAGAAGGTTCGGACTGCGAGTGGAATAAACCTGTGGGAGCAACAGCTGGCATGTTAGTGCTAGATTTCTCAACTCCAGTATGTCACAGGGCAGGCGGACATTTTTGCCCACACCTAAACACCACAGAACCACAGAACCACAGACACCACGAGCATAACCAGCTTGTGATGAAGCACAGAGAAAAATGAACACTTGTAGAATTGCTGAGTCACGACGGTAAGAGTACATTTATATTTCAACGACCATGTCATGTCTGGGTGTGTTCATGACGTCTCCATGATTAGGGTATTTAAAACCAGAAAAATGTGGACACCAAATGTGGCATACAGATAATTTTATCTATCGACTGATTATTGTTACATGGGTATAATGTGATAGTAAGCAATATGCTACGCTGCTGTGCTATATTTAAACGCTTCTCGAATTGGGATCAGCCTCTTTCTCATTTTCAATGCAAATCAAAGCTTGGAATAGCAACAGACAGGCGTGATGGTTATGTAATGGGATTAGAATTGAAAATAGCACAGCTTTTTTTTTTTAAACGGTAGACTGCGGGGTGCTGAGCGTCTACTGTAATATAATCCGTAACACGCAGCACACGGGCACTGTTGATCATAACCCCGAATCTCCTCAAATCCATTTGTACTTTGAACTACAGTGACATGACGTTATAGCCATGTTGTAATATAATTAATTAACACGCGATCGATGCACAAACAATCAGAAACCGCCCACTGCAGAAACACGATTAACTGTGCAGACTGTTAGACTGGATGTATTTCTTATTCCACGGCGGAACAGAGGGGGACACACACGGGATTCCACTCATTTGCGCAGACTACTACGCAAGGCACAACGATACGACAAACCACAACACACGATCAGCCACAACATCAGAGCACATCAATAAGAAAAGCATACACACACACACCCTGCGTGGTCGGTCCCGTCGTTGCTTGATCGCTGGTTAATCCGTGTGCAGCATGAGAAGGACGCGCCGTGCTGCTGATTGACCTCCCGCAACGATTCTGCACAAGAAGCTCCGCATCACCTCACACCACGCTCATAATTTCACGCTACGCAGAGGATGATGTTAATCCGATTCAGGATTTTCGCTCCAAACTCCACACCCATCTCTGTTGCGTGTCTCATCAAGAACACGACGCAGGTGTTTCACCCTCGCCTGCAGACTACAGTGCGTCCGTGTGGTTGAATAGAACGCCGTAACTCGCATTAAGACCCGCCCACTTCCCCCCCCCACAGACGGCCACGCCCACCTGCTGGTTCTCCCCACACACTGATGCTGAGCGCAAAAAAACTCAGAAGCTTAAGCCATGATTGTCTTAGACACATTAATACACACGACAATATTTCGGTTTTTACCTTTTACTCCTACCATACTGTCAGTTTACCCTATTATACTCAAAATAATAACATGGCATCAATAAATTTGGAGCAAGCCATTTTGGGGGGCTAAAGGTTCCACTTTCAGAGATTAATAAGATGGTCAATAGGGCAAACAAATCTATCTATCTATCTATCTTCAGTATTTTCCCTCAGGATAAATAAAGTATCTATCTATCTATCTATCTATCTATCTATCTATCTATCTATCTATCTATCTATCTATCTATCTATCTATCTATCTATCTATCTATCTATCTATCTATATATATATATATCTTCAGTATTTTCCCTCAGGATAAATAAAGTATCTATCTATCTATCTATCTATCTATCTATCTATCTATCTATCTATCTATCTATCTATCTATCTATCTATCTATCTATCTATCTATCTATCTATCTATCTATCTATCTATCTGATGTGTTAGATGTCTCATGGGAAGTGGTCTGTCTATCTATCTATCTATCTATCTATCTATCCATCCATCTATCCATCCATCCATCCATCCATCCATCCATCCATCCATCCATCCATCATGACTAGCAGCATGAAAAAAGTTGAGCCCATTAGCCACCTGGCATTGAAAGCATGGTAAGCTTGTTGTAGTGCTGTTCCTCAGAAATGTTACAGGCAGAGATCTCTGGTTTGGACCTTGAAAGTAGACTCCAAAAGCGAAAGCATGGTGAAGGTCGCTAAAGGAATGTCACGAATGGTCTGCCTCTGTTGCAAGCAGCCAGGCCACTTTGCAGAGCAGTGCCCAAGGAAGAAGCGAGTGGCAGGCGAAGGGCAATGTATACCCCGCCATAAAAACACCTCCACCATGTATTTAAGCCAACTGGCAGTGCCATGAGTGCTTAACGACCTGGTCAACACCAGTCGACAATTAATCTGACATGTCATGGAGTATTAAATCACCATCCATCCTGGCAGCCATCAGATGTAAACGTCAACACTCTGACTGGACAAGCCATATAATAAAGATGAAACAACAATCCCTTTTGGCATTTTTTAATGGACCCTTCTGTGTTTGCTGGTCAAGACTGGCCTGCATCATGAAGTTCACCAATTAAGTTCTTGGTTGTTAGACAGTCTTCGTATGGTTACCAGTGACACACTTCTTAACCTTCATTAGGTCATCCTGAAAGTGTTTTGCAGTAACAAGGGGGAATTTATTTATATACTAGGATTTTAACATCATGTTTTACACACTTTGGTTACATTCATGACAGGACAGGTAGTTACTGGTTTCACAGTATTTATCAGTTCACAAGTTTAATGTCAAACACAGTCATGGACAATTTTGTATCTCCAATTCACCTCACTTGCATGTCTTTGGACTATGGGAGGAAACCGGAACTCCCAAAAGGAAACCCAAGCAGAAACAAGGAAAACATGCAAACCCCACAAAGAAAAGACCCAGACTGCTCCACCTGGGAATCGATCGATTTGGATTTTTCTGTTGACAGTTTGCTGAAGTGCACCTTGATGACTGCAACCCTGATCATGCACTCTATTAAACAGCCTGTGTTATTCCTCTCTGTATCCCTTATTTGGTTAACTGGCAATAATATTTTATAGTGAGGTGAATTGGAGATACTAAACTGTCCAGGACTGTGTTCGATATAACCTAATGAACTGAAGAACCTGGTGTAATGAGTAACTACCGTTCCTGTCATCAATGTAACCAAAGTGTAAAACATGACATTAAAATCCTAATAAACAAACAATAATATTTTATACTTACGTAATTGCCAGGAATTTCTGTTATGTATTGATTAAGTATGTGTTGATAAAGCATTTAATTAAAACAGTATGTTGACCAATCAAAGTCATTCATGCTTCAAATAATCCAAAGGTTGCCAGATTTCAGATAATGTACTGAAACCATTGCAAGTGAAAAGCACTATGATTCAAAGATGTTCACGGTTTACTGTTATGTAACTGCACCTGAAACGTTCTGCACACATTAGATATAACATTTCTGTTTGGAAGCTTCATCACAGCAGAATGTCAAAATTCAGGTAGGACAGGAGATTATTGATATTACTGCTCCTGGCAATGGATTTGATTTGTCAGCTCCTGTAACAGCAGGTAGGAGAAAGTTTTGTTGAAAACATTGCTGCCAAGCAAGTATTACTTGTTTAGGTTATTTCATTTAGCCTTCACATGTGTGTGTGTGTGTGTGTTTGTGGGCACACGTTCAGTTAAACTGCATTTCACCAGTTACCACTTACTTTTGGATTCAGTTGGCAGTTGCTGCAACTGTATGTGCATTAATTAATTATTTTATGAGCTATACTCATTAAGATTTGTTTTGCAGGTTTAGCTGATGACAATTCTAGAGTGTAAGAAATCCATTGACTCTTAACACCTCGTTCTAACGGTTAACAACCATGAGCTTTTATAAGCAGTTAAGGATCTAAAAGTAAAGATTTTTAGCGAATTTATGGCTACAGAGCAGGGAAAGGTTACAAATACATACTAAATCACTATTATAACTGAAGTTAGGAGAAACGGTGGAAGTCATGGATAGATCTGGAAAACCTCTCTGACAGAACTTTGGATGCTGACCAGTAGGGCAAATCAAAACCCCCATAAATCATGCAGGAAAGTTTAACTGGAACCCCTAAATCACATTTTCGTTTTGGGATGTATTTTGTCCTGTCATACCTGTTTTCTGTTTGATGAACCAGAGATGACGGCATCCTAGTGAAAGGCGTGAATACTGCTGACTGATCTCATCTGCACTTTTTTCTTTTTAAATCTTTTAATACTCCACTGATATATTAAAAGATTGATTTGTTTTCATTACTGTTTGCCAAATTAATTTATACAGTAATATATTTAGAAATGCATCAGTATAGCATTTTAAAATGGCAAATATTGTTGACTCACCAGGGTAAGATTTTATGCTGGATCTGGAAGTTGTATGACACTAAACAAATCAGCAGATGTTTTAAAAAGCAAGAGTCAGTTTTTTTATTAAGTGCATAAAATAAAGAGTGTATATGCAATTAATAATAATAATAATATTAATATTGCAGTAACGGCCCAGACAGGACACCAATCCATAGCAGGGCTTTGGCCATTCCACTTATTATGCCAAGTTCACACTACACGACTTTCCAAGTCTTTAGGTCGCTGTACAGTTCACACCACACAACTGGATCTCTTGTAATCGGGAGTCTTTCAAGTCAATGTGTATTTCACACTACACGACTGATCGGCGATAGGGGGTTTCACACTACACTATCTATCACCAACTGGAATTGCAGGCGAGCTTCTCTGGTCTCCCAAACTACGTTTTGTCATGAAAACAAACACGAGAAGAGACGAAATGTTTAGCGATACCACGTCCAAAAATGCACGTCAACAATAGCAAGCGATCGAAGTTTGTGCACTGATGTGCAGCGTAAAATCTAAGAGGAAAAATAAATGAATCTGAGTGGATTTGGCTACGCAAACAGCATGGATTGTTCTGTAGTGAGTTGGAGGTTAATAAATATTTTTGCAATGCAACGTTGGTGTTTTGTTTTGTACTGAACGATAAGGTTTAGAAATACTGTAAAACTTGTGTGTGTCGATGCATTCTGATATAAACTATATTAAGCCCCTGTCTCACCTGTTTACAACTCCTCCCCTGCATTTCCCCTCACACCGTATCTTGCGTTCTCATTGGCTGTTCGACATAGCACTCATTTCCAATCGGGTAACTCAGATTCAGATATCTGACATGCTAGAAATCTCGCTTCAGTCGCCGAGCGCTCAGCGAGCCGCACAGATCGAGTTGTTGAGTAGTTCACACATCTTGTGCCGACCAGTCGGTGAGCGAAAATCAGGGCAAAAATTGTGTAATGTGAACTAGGCATTAGACATAGCTAATCATGTCTATATGTAGATGCCCAACAGGCTGATAACATCGCTAAGGATTCAAACCCTAGATCTCGGCAGTAGTGGGCTAGATGAATTTACTGCTGTACCTCCTGAGCACCAATTACAACAACAACAATAATTTTGTATTACTGCATTATTGCATATAATAGCATTTTTGTTACAGTTTAAAAAGTTATCAAATAAATGCAATTTTTGTCATTCCAGAGTAAATTTAAGTATGGTCAGTAGATTTTCATTTAGAACACTTTTTGTCATGTCATACTGTTGTCTCCCTTCTTCCATTAGCAAGGTGTTTCGTTTAATGCACCACTGCCTGTGATCTCCAGAGTCGGTAGTACATTAAAATCCCGAGAGAGCTGGCATAATGTCTGGCACCAACAAGCACACCACAAACCACAGTCAGTGTCACTTAACTGATTCATTTTCTGAGAAATGTTGTGAAAAAACAGGCCATGAACAGTTCTACAGTCCTACAAGAATTGCCACTTACTGCTATTGTATTTTGGAGCTATATTATTATAACATACAGCCTTAGTGACAACATCAGTGAGCACTCATGGTGGACATTAAAGCTTGGTCTGAAGTATTCCATTTCATCCTTAAGGTGTTGATGGAGTTAAGGTCAGCCTGTAGACCAAACACAGTAATCTGTTTTTTACTGATCTCTGTTTGTGCACTTACAATTCCAGGGCTTTTCCCATTTTGTTGCAATACAGCAATCTTCCAGCAATTATATATAACTGTAACAGACCGAACAGGATGCCAGGGCTTTGGCTATTTAAAAACCCCATCAGCATTGCTGTGTCTGATCCACTCATACCAGCACAACACACACTAACACACCACCACCATGTCAGTGTCACTGCAGTGCTGAGAATAATCCACAACCTAAATAATACCTACTCTGTAGTGGTCCTGGGACAGTCCTGACCATTGAAGAACATTGTGAAAGGAGGCTAACAAAGCATGCAGAGAAACAGATGGACTACAGTCAGTAATTGTAGAACTACAAAGTGCTTCTATATGGTAAGTGGAGCTAGTAAAATGGACAGTGAGTGTAGAAACAAGGAGGTGGTTTTAATGTTATGGCTGATCATATTTATGTATATTTGCTTTTACATTGACTGTGCTTCAGCACCTGGTCATGCCATTTATAAGTTTTTGAGTCCTAATGCTTTAGGGCTGAGCAGCTTTTACTTCAATGTATTTTCACTTTACAATTACAACTCTTACCGTTAATTATACATGCAAAAACTGACAACCTGATTTTAAAAGTTGGCATCCTTTAATATTTATATGCTAAAAGTAACCAAACCTTTCAGTACTACTTCTCTCTCCACTGTTTGTCTGTGGAGATTGTATGCAGGGCTTTATGCAGCTGTTAACTATGGATTTGGCAGTGAATTTAAATACAACATGTTTGTTTATTAGGATTTTGTCATGTTTTACACTTTTGGTTACATTCATGACAGGAACGCTAGTTACTCATTACACAAGGTTATATCAAACACAGTAAATTTAGTGTCTCCAATTCACCTCACTTGCATGTCTTTGGACTGGGAGAAAACCGGAGCACCCGGAGGAAACCCACGCAGACATGGGGAGAACATTCAAACTCCACACAGGAAGGACCTGGACTGCCCCACCTGGGGATCGAACCCAGGACCTTCTTGCTGTAAGGCGACAGTACTACCCACTTAGCCACCGTGCTGCCCAATACAACATGTAAAAGAGGTGCCCAGTGTACTGTTTAAGTGTAATGATTTGGTGTTAGGTTGTTTTTGGTTTTATTAGTAGTCTTAATTTATTTAAAGCATTGTTATAAGTACAGAAATATGAGAACAAAATGGAAATATACACTGATGAGGCATAACATTATGACCACCTTCCTAATATTGTGCTGTGGTATCTGGCACAAAGATGTTAGCAGCAGATCCTTTAACTCCTGTAAGTTGTGAGATGGGGCCTCCATGATTCGGACTTGTTTTTCCAGCACATCCCACAGATGCTCAACTGGATTGGGATTTGGGGAATTTGGAGGTTAAGTCAACACCTCAAACTCGTTGTTGTTCTCCTCAAACCATTCCTGAACCATTTTTTGCTTTGTGGCAGGGCTCATTATCCTGCTGAAAGAGGCCACAGCCATCAGGGAATGCCGTTTCCATGAAAGGGTGTACATGGTCTGCAACAATGCTTAGGTAGGTGATATGTGTCAAAGTAACATCCACATGGATGGCAGGACCCAAGGTTTCCCAGCAGAACATTGCCCGAAGCATCACACTGCCTCCTCCAGCTTGCCCTCTTCCCATAGTGCATCCTGGTGCCATGCGTTCCCCAAGTAAGCGACGCACACGCAACCGACCATCCACGTGATGTAAAAGAAAACCTGATTGATCAGACCAGGCCAACTTCTTCCATTGCTCCGTGGTCCAGTTCCGATGCTCACGTGCCCATCGTTGGTGCTTTCGGCGGTGGACAGGTGTCAGCATGGGCACCCTGACTGGTCTGCGGGTATGCAGCCCCAATCGCAACAAACTGTGATGCACTGTGTATTTTGACACCTTTCTATCAGAACCAGCATTAACTTCTTCAGCAGTTTGAGCTACAGTAGCTTGTCTGTTGGATCGAACCACACGGGCCAGCCTTCACTCCCTACATGCATCAGTGAGCCTTGGCCGCCCATGACCCTGTGGCTGGTTTACCACTGTTCCTTCTTACGACTGGGAACACCCCACAAAAGGTGCAGTTTTGGAGACGCTCTGACCCAGTCGTCTAGCCATCACAATTTGGCTCTTGTCAAACTTGCACAAATCCTTACGCTCGCCCATTTTTCCTGCTTCTAACACATCAACTTTGAGGATAAAATATTTACTTGCTGCCTAATATATCCCACCCACTAACAGGTGCTGTGATGAAGAGATAATCAGTGTTATTCACTTAACTTGTCAGTGGTTATAATGTTATGCCTAGTGGGTGTATAAACCATAGTGTGAGTGTGTAAATAATAATTTTTTCTTGAATAATGTTAGACATAATAATAATAATAATATTAATAATAATAATAATAATGAATATACAGGTGGTATTGTATATTTTTGGTATATTAGATACCTCTGATACCAGTAAAACAGGTATTACGTCTCAAATTTAAAACTACAATAATTTTATG
Source organism: Trichomycterus rosablanca (assembly GCF_030014385.1). NCBI lineage: Eukaryota > Metazoa > Chordata > Actinopteri > Siluriformes > Trichomycteridae > Trichomycterus > Trichomycterus rosablanca. Next base: position 25,776,026 of record NC_085991.1, on the reverse strand, counting down.
GATTTTGTTTACTACTAATAAAATAATTATATTTATACATTTAAAAAATATACATATAATAAATTCGAACTATTAGATTTGTATAGAACATAACCGCAGGAATAAAAAAAGCTGTCGCCCGTTAATGACGTCACTCGATGGCGCCCAAACACCAGCTTTTAACTTGTAGCAGCGATCAGATTGTTATAAACACAGTTCCGCGCTGTTAAACACATCAGTAACAATTAAAAGTAAAGCGGATTATAATTTAAAAGTCGGGTTGGACGTGCATGGTCCTCGCCATATCGGAGGACGGGATGGCGGGGATGAGGTCAGGGCAGATGGACAGTGACGAGGTGCAGTTTGTGGCTCCTGATGGATTGTGCTGGATCTCTGTGCTGTCCTGTTTACTGCTCGCCTGCTCTTATGTGGGCAGTTTATATGTGTGGAAGAGTGATTTACCCAGGTACACACTGATTTACCCAGGTACACACTGATGATCTGTTAGTGTATATGTGTGGAAGAGTGATTTACCCTGGTACACACTGATATGTGTGGAAGAGTGATTTACCCTGGTACACACTGATATGTGTGGAAGAGTGATTTACCCAGGTACACACTGATGATGTGTTAGTTTATATGTGTGGAAGAGTGATTTACCCAGGTACACACTGATTATCTGTTAGTGTATATGTGTGGAAGAGTGATTTACCCAGGTACACACTGATGATCTGTTAGTGTATATGTGTGGAAGAGTGATTTACCCTGGTACACACTGATATGTGTGGAAGAGTGATTTACCCTGGTACACACTGATATGTGTGGAAGAGTGATTTACCCAGGTACACACTGATGATGTGTTAGTTTATATGTGTGGAAGAGTGATTTACCCAGGTACACACTGATTATCTGTTAGTGTATATGTGTGGAAGAGTGATTTACCCAGGTACACACTGATATGTGTGGAAGAGTGATTTACCCAGGTACACACTGATGATGTGTTAGTTTATATGTGTGGAAGAGTGATTTACACAGGTACACACTGATGATGTGTTAGTTTATATGTGTGGAAGAGAGATTTACCCAGGTACACACTGATGATGTGTTAGTGTATATGTGTGGAAGAGAGATTTACCCAGGTACACACTGATGATGTGTTAGTTTATATGTGTGGAAGAGAGATTTACCCAGGTACACACTGATGATCTGTTAGTTTATATGTGTGGAAGAGTGATTTACCCAGGTACACACTGATGATGTGTTAGTTTATATGTGTGGAAGAGAGATTTACCCAGGTACACACTGATGATGTGTTAGTTTATATGTGTGGAAGAGTGATTTACCCAGGTACACACTGATGATGTGTTAGTTTATATGTGTGGAAGAGAGATTTACCCAGGTACACACTGATGATGTGTTAGTTTATATGTGTGGAAGAGTGATTTACCCAGGTACACACTGATGATCTGTTAGTTTATATGTGTGGAAGAGAGATTTACCCAGGTACACACTGATGATCTGTTAGTTTATATGTGTGGAAGAGGGATTTACCCAGGTACACACTGATGATCTGTTAGTTTATATGTGTGGAAGAGAGATTTACCCAGGTACACACTGATGATGTGTTAGTTTATATGTGTGGAATTGTGATTTACCCTGGTACACACTGATTTACCCAGGTACACACTGATGATCTGTTAGTTTATATGTGTGGAATTGTGATTTACCCAGGTACACACTGATTTACCCAGGTACACACTGATGATCTGTTAGTTTATATGTGTGGAATTGTGATTTACCCAGGTACACACTGATTTACCCAGGTACACACTGATGATCTGTTAGTGTATATGTGTGGAAGAGTGATTTACCCAGGTACACACTGATATGTGTGGAAGAGTGATTTACCCAGGTACACACTGATGATGTGTTAGTTTATATGTGTGGAAGAGTGATTTACCCAGGTACACACTGATGATGTGTTAGTTTATATGTGTGGAAGAGTGATTTACCCAGGTACACACTGATGATGTGTTAGTTTATATGTGTGGAAGAGTGATTTACCCAGGTACACACTGATGATGTGTTAGTTTATATGTGTGGAAGAGTGATTTACCCAGGTACACACTGATGATGTGTTAGTTTATATGTGTGGAAGAGTGATTTACCCAGGTACACACTGATGATGTGTTAGTTTATATGTGTGGAAGAGAGATTTACCCAGGTACACACTGATGATGTGTTAGTTTATATGTGTGGAAGAGTGATTTACCCAGGTACACACTGATGATGTGTTAGTTTATATGTGTGGAAGAGAGATTTACCCAGGTACACACTGATGATGTGTTAGTTTATATGTGTGGAAGAGTGATTTACCCAGGTACACACTGATGATGTGTTAGTTTATATGTGTGGAAGAGTGATTTACCCAGGTACACACTGATGATGTGTTAGTTTATATGTGTGGAAGAGTGATTTACCCTGGTACACACTGATGATGTGTTAGTGTATATGTGTGGAAGAGAGATTTACCCAGGTACACACTGATGATGTGTTAGTTTATATGTGTGGAAGAGTGATTTACCCAGATACACACTGATGATGTGTTAGTTTATATGTGTGGAAGAGTGATTTACCCAGGTACACACTGATGATCTGTTAGTTTATATGTGTGGAAAGGTATGGGGGTGCTTTATTGCCTATGACATGAGTGACCTGCATTTGTGTTAAGGTACTATTGTTGACATTAAGGCATACATTGAGATTTAGAGTCATATGCTTCCATTAAAGTGACGTCTTTTCCTGAAAAGTCCATGATTATTTCAGCAGGATGATGCCAGGCCTTATTCTGTATGTGCCACAACAGTCTGGCTTTAAAGACACAGAGTGTGTGTTTGACTGGCTTGCCTGCAGTCCATATCTATCTCTTATTGAAAATGTAAGGTGCAGCCTTAAGCTGAAAATCAGACGACAGCGACCCTAAGTGTTGAGCACCTGAAGTATCGTATCAGACAAGAGTGGACAAAAATAGCATGTCAAGGACCATTGTTACTAGCCATAAGATTAGGCTAGTAACACTGGTACTAAAGCTCTGAAGCTCTAAAGCAATATTGACATTTTGACGGCCAGTATATGCTCCAGTACCAATACCAATTTGAAGGCCAGTATCTACTTTATAATTTAATTTGTCAGTTGACCATCTTCAATATATGTAAATGTAGTTGATCATGAATAAATACAATGTCTAGTTTTGCCATATCTAATAGGTTACCCATCCTAATTAGTTTTGACTTTGAACAAATCAGTTTGAAGACTAAATGATCAAAATGAACTGTGTATTTGTATTCTTGTGCTACAAGGGACCATCCATCAGTGATAAAGAGACGCTTTACTAGTGTGCTGATTGTCTCAGCTCTGTCTCCGCTCTTTGTGTGGTCATGGAAGGAGTTTACAGGCATCCAGGTGAGATTTTCTAAGCTACAACACAACACACACACACACACACACACACACACACACTTGGTGGGTATATAAGATGTGACACATACACTGATCAGCCATAACATTAAAACCACCTCCTTGTTTCTACACTCACTGTCTGTTTTATTAGCACCACTTACCACATAGATGCACTTTGTGGTTCTACAATTACTGACTGTAGTCCATTTGTTTCTCTGCATGCTTTTTTAGCTTGCTTTCACCCTGTTCTTCAATGGTCAGGACCACCACAGGACCACCACAGAGCAGGTGTTATTTAGGTGGTGGATGATTCTCAGCACTGCAGTGACACTGACATGGAGGTGGTGTGTTAGTGTGTGTTGTGCTGGTATGAGTGGATCAGACACAACAGCGCTGCTGGAGTTTTTTAAACACCTCACTGTCACTGCTGGACTGAGAATAGTCCACCAACCTAAAATATCCAGCCAACAGCGCCCCATGGGCAGCGTCCTGTGACCACTGATGAAGGTCTAGATGACCAACTCAAACAGCAGCAACAGATGAGCGATCGTCTCTGACTTTACATCTACAAGGTGGACCAACTAGGTAGAAGTGTCTAATAGAGGTATTTAAACATTCCAGAAGTGCTGCTGTGTCTGATCCACTTATACCAGCACAACACACACTAACACACCACCACCATGTCAGTGTCACTGCAGTGCTGAGAATGATCCACCACCTAAATAATACCTACTCTGTGGTGGTCCTGTGGGGGTCCTGACTATTAAAGAACAGGGTGAAAGCAGGTTAAAAAAGTATGTAGAGAAACAGATGGACTTCAGTCAGTAATTGTAGAACTACAAAGTGCTTCTATATGATAAGTGGAGCTGATAAAATGGACAGTGAATGTAGAAACAAGGAGGTGGTTTTAAAGTTATGGCTGATCAGTGTATATACATGTATAATGCAAATGTACATTTAGTTTATTACTATTTCAGTAGCTGTCTGATCTGATGCTGATGTCTAGTATGTCTTCTATGTAGCCTTCTCCCTCTTTACTAGCTCTCATGGGAATTCGATTTGAGGGCCTCATTTCTGCTATCATTCTCCCCCTCCTGCTCACCATGGTAAGAAACTATGTCACAGAGTTTAATTATGAAATATTAATAAAAGTTTTACAGGCCTCATGTAATGCTAAAGCTGTAATATTATAAGACATATGCTAAAGCAGTAATGTTATGTCCTAAAAGGTTTATTATTGTATAAGCTATTGATTCTGCATTAAACCTTTTGCACTACACACTAGCAATGTACTAAACCACATATAAATAAAACTGCAAAAGAAAATGTGGTCAGTGAAAATGCAACAATGTGTGTTTATAATTACTACAGTATTTTGTAGGACTGTCATGGAAACCATATAAATACTGTCAGCGATAAGAAGTTATTCGACAATATCTTAAAATCCATTGGTGTGGTGTTTTTTAGATTTGTTTTTTGTCTTCTCTTTTAGTGTTTACATTTACATTTTCGGCATTTAGCTGACGCTTTTATCCAAAGCGATTTTTGTGACAACAGTGGCAATCTGGCAGTGGTGAGGCTTGAACCGGCAACTTTCTGATTAGTGGACCAGTACCTTAACCACTAGGCTATAGCTGCCCCCGTGTGTTGCTATAAGACCTAATGTGTGCTCTCTATACAAACCAGACAAAACTGAGCACAGCAAATTCAAGCCAAGTGCTAAACGAAGCGGCTGTTCGTTGTTAATTTGACATTAAATAAATACATTTTACTTGGAAGGAACTACTTTGTATTCCTGGCTGGATGCTTGACCAATCTTCTTACCAGAATTGCTATAGCACTCAAGACAGAACAGAGAGCACATCCTCCCCTTAGACACTTTCAATTGTGTCTGTTGCACGCCAAGCCAGACCAGACCAGGCTAGTGAAGCTGCTGATACGCCAACTCCTTGTAGTGGTGGGCCGGTGCATTTGACTGCTGTATTACCAACCCTTCAAACATGCTTCTGGTCACAGCCTTCCTCCAGGAGTTATTTTTGCCATTTAAGCAACATTTAATTCTGCCATTGAAATAAACTATCGAAAAGTTTGCATTAACTTCTTAAAGTTCAAATATTTTAAAACACTATGAATAGAAAATGAAAGTGCAGATGAGTGAAAACATTAGGACCACCCCCACAGAATGTGCATGGTAATGGTCAGGGATATATTAAATGTTGGACTGATGGCCAGATGACTGACTTTAAGTGTCTCAGAAACGAGTTGGTGCTCACAGACCAGCTGTACTGGGTATCCAACAAAAGTGGTCCAAGGAGGGACAAGCCAATGGGTTTTTAAGCGGTCAGGACTGACAAGAAGACACAAAGGCTTGTCTCAGATGTTGGGTAATTTTAACAGTGGTGGCTCTGAATGTGTGAGAACAGTGCATCAAACCCCATTCTGTGTATTGTGTTGTGTAGTTGCAGGCCAGTGAAAGGACTGGACTAGACTGGAAATGAGAGCAATAGAAGAAGGTTGAATAGCTTAATGAATTCTGTTTTTTTTTGTACATGGCTGGCCACATGTGCATTGTTTACCTGTTGGCACCAGAATGCATTGCTGGACAATCCATACCACTATGTACAGTTGAAAGACCTGCTGGTAATGTCCTGGTGCTAGATAGCAGTACTCTTTTAGTTATCTTGTACTAAGATCTGTTTTGACAGCATATTAGGCAGGTGGTCTTAATGTTTTGGCTCACTTGTGTATGCTAAAAGGATTAGAACTTCGGTAATTAAAATATAAAGACTAAGATTTGTCTTTGTCTGTGTTAGGTCCTGTTTTTGGGCCCCCTTTTTCAGCAAGCTTTGGACTGTCCATGGGGCTTCATTGATGGAGTCAAAGTGGCTGTTGGTAAGGAACACAAGGTGTTTATGACTTAAACAGTGTTTGGGTCTCTGTCTGTTTTTTTAGGCATGTTGAGCAATTTTGATTAGCAATTACTATCATGGGAAATATTTTTTTGGTGTGTAATAGTGTAATTGCTGGGCACTGTTGTTCAAAATTTCAGTTAAACTTAAACACAAGATTTGAATCAAGGTAAATCTTGATTAAACTGAGAAGCTTATAGTAGGTTTTTATGGGGAGTTTTAGAGTTTTAGGATATGGATTTTAGGTTCAAGTTTAACAAAATGATACTATTATATGAATTATTGTTATATGCCTTATAGAAGCCTTAACTTTCACCAGTTTTTTGTTTGTATTAGGGGTACCTTTTTGTTGTTTACTGTTAAGTGGGGTAAGCAATTCAAAATAATATGAACTCAGATCATTAGGTCAAATAATTGTATTGCATAGCCATGTAATGGTCATTAATTTAAGACAGGACTGGGTGCATCTTATGGTGCAAACACTGTTCTCCAACAGTGTTTCCAAATTTAAAAGTGCTCAAAAGTTATGGTCTTTCAAATCCCCCAAATAAAATCTCAAAACCACTTTTGGGATGTAAAAAGACTGAACGATATCTTCAGCCTCCCTTATTTGTTTAACAATATTGTTCATTTAAGAAGTATTACAGCTTATCAAGACTGCAAGGAGAAAACTGTTCTACATTGTTCTTGCTTCTTAGAATGGATATAATGTGTGTATACTCTGTTGTGCGTCTGCTCAAGTCTTTTTTTTGGTGTAGCTGTTGATATTAATCATCTTTTATCTTGACTGCAGACCCCAGCTTCTGGGCACTATGTATGAGTGACATGCGCTGGCTGAGAAATCAGGTGGTGGCACCTCTAACAGAGGAACTGGTGTTCCGGGCTTGTATGTTGCCCATGCTGGTGCCCTGTGCTGGACCTTCCACAGCCATCTTCACATGCCCACTTTTCTTTGGTGTGGGTGAGTATCAGAATGCAGACTTATAAGAGTAAAAGCAAAAAATGATCTGGCTTTAAGAAGAAGTTGTAATGCAGATGCGTTGATGATTTGCTGTATGATTTTTCCCTACAGCTCATTTTCACCATGTCATTGAGCTGCTACGTTTTCGGCAAGGCACAATCTCAGGAATTTTTCTCTCTGCAGGTAAGTGGCACCACCACCAGAGTTACAAGGTTCCATTGTATTATTAATACTTGCAAGTCAAATTTTACATTCACTTGTAATGGACCTTTACTTGTAAGGAACTACTTTGTATTTAAAAAAACTTTTGGCTGAATCCTTGACCAATTCGCTTACCGGGATTGCTATAGCGCTCCAAACACAGAACAGAGAGGACAAAGAAATGTTCATCTGCATCTGTGCCGGCGCCTTAACTAGATAGTACGAGTCTTCATCTTTCTGTTACAGTGACAAGAAAGTAACCTCTCATCCAGCCCATCCTCCCCTTAGACACTTTCAATTGTGTCTGTTGCACGCCAAGCCAGACCAGGCTAATAAAACTGCTGAAATGCCAACTCCTTGTAGTGGTGGGCTGGTGCATTTGACTGCTGCATTATCAACACATCAAACATGCTTCTGGTCACAGCCCTCCTCCAGGAGTTATTTTTGCCATTTAAGCAACTTTAGTCCAGCTGTCAATTTTGAATCATGTGCTTGTTTATTATGTGACAACCTCTAAGATTGTAGCAGTGTAAAACTTGCTGGGCTGTTCACATGGCAGACCTGTTTTTTTGTGGTTCATGTGATTTATTGGCTTACTCAGACAAATTTCCTCAACAGCTTGGATTTCTTTTCAAATACAAAGAGACCACTTTGTATACAAAGAGTTTGTACAAATCTTGGGTCTTCGGGACTTAACTTTTATGACTTCTTAAAATTAAGATCTGTACAGAGCTCCCTATAAATTTCTATTGTAATGTTTGGGGCTCAGTATAAAGGCTGTTGTGGCCTCCAATAACTAATGCATTACCAATGTATACTATCTTCGTAATTGCTGGATGTATATTTTTGACAAAATGCCTCAAACATGCCTAACAATTTATATGTAAACTTTTGACTTTAACTTGATAAACTCATGGTTTTATATTTATGTTGCAGTGTTCCAGTTTTCATACACGGCAGTATTTGGAGCTTACACGGCATTTATATTCCTCAGAACAGGTTAGTCTGGACTTTAAACTTCAAAGTTAAAGTTAGATCATAGAATATGGAATATAAGTTACAAGAATATGGTCTTGTAACTTACTTATTTACTCTTATACTTGATGCTTTGCATCAATGACGCTGTCTGTTCTTGTGTATTTGTAAGAAATAGCTCAAGGGCTATAATCGACTGTGCAGACCTTGGAAGTATAAAGTAGATTCAGAAAGTATTCAGACCCACTGACTTTTTGCAGTTGTTAAATAGATATTTTTACTCACTTTTACTTACATTACAAAGTGAATATGTCTTAGAGTTTTTGTAAAATTAACTGAAAAGCAAACACCAGACACCTTGTAGTGACAGTAAATTTTGGTGAGGTGCATTGTTTGCTGTATTTGTCATTGAGATGTGTTTAGAACTTAATTGGAGTCCTTGTGTTTTTATTTGAATTGATTAGACATGCACACTCTCTGTCAGGACAAAACTAAGCTATGAAGTCCATAAAACTGTCTTTGGATCTCTGTGATTAAATTGTAGCAAGACATAAATCAGGGCAATTTTTTATTTTTTTTTTAATAATATCCAGTTCATTAAAATGTAAAATTTTTGCGTTTACATTCACATATTTTACCTAAAGCAACATTTTGTTATTTAAAATTTTTACTACATTAGTTCATCTGTTTCTTTTACCCAAACATTTGCAAAATCCTTTTTGAAATGTGCTGCTGAATTTGTAAGTTATGTTTGTGTTCAGCACATCTGCACAAAATCAACACAACAAAAAAATCTAGCTCAAATATAAATCAACATGGTAAACATGTAATAGGGACTAACTTTATCTCATGATGGTTTGGAGTGCCCACCATGGTCAAAAATACATTCAAGTGCATAAAATGACAGGAATAATATTCATTAGTTTAGAGGTTTTTATAGTAATTAGAGATTTAGCATGTTCTCATAGGCAGAATATTAAATCTGTTAACTACATATGGAACATGCAGTAAAATCTGATTTTTATTCTCCTGATCCTGTATTAATTAACAGAATTACTAAGAAGAGACTATACATTTTTGGCTAACCAACCTTTAGATTTTATAAGTTTGACTTTGATGCCTGCAACACACTCAAAAAAGTTGTGATAGAAGCATGTTTACCACTCTTTTACATCACCTTTTCGATTAATTACACTTTTAATCATTTTGAAACTGAGGATACTTATTGTTACAGTTTTGTTTCTTGCTTGATACAAGACTTCAACTGCTTAACAGTCCATGGTCACCATTGTCCAATTCTATTCTGCATTATGCACCATACATTTTAAAAAGGAAATAAAAATGTGTTAAGTGCCAGTGGTTTTCTGAGGTACTCCCAAGCCCATGTGGAACTGTGGTTTTACATACAATGCCGTCTGAGGGCTCGAAGGGCACAGTCATGATTTCCTCACCTGGTACAAATTCACCTGTGTATTATACGGTGTAACGTGAATACTAATGAAAACGTTTCACTCTTGTTTCAACTCATTTTTAACCTGTCCTAACCTTTTGACTGTGCTGCAGGCATTAAATTAAACATGTGTTTATGTTTAAAAAATGGGTGTTGGTCAGGAAAAACATTAAAAGTAATTTCTTTATACATTTGTCTGTTAAATAAAGGTTTAACAGAATTAAAATCACATTGATTTTATTTAGCATGACCTGGGGCAGGTTTATACTTTTAAGTAAAAAAGATTGTCAGCTTCATTGTTTGGGCAGCTACAGACCCTTACAGGAGTCCCTTCACAGAAAATGTCAATTTTCATTTAATTTAAAGTAATAATAATAAAGGCTTTTATTAATACTGTTAAAATTAGTAATGATCATATAATTATAATACTACTAGAAATGTTCATTTTAAAATACATTTGTATATTGATGTCTTTTTTTTAATTAAAACTACAATTTTTTGTACATATGTTTAATCAAAAACTCGTCAGCATTTGTATTGCTCTGTTGTTTTCCAGGTCACTTGGTAGGCCCTGTGCTGTGTCACTCTTTCTGTAACTACATGGGTTTCCCTGCTGTGAGTTCAGCTCTGGAGCATCCACAGCGCCTCACTGTTCTATCCTTTTACGTGCTGGGCGTTGTGCTCTTCCTCCTCCTCCTCTTTCCCCTGACTGACCCACTGTTCTACGGCTGGCCTACACCTGTCTGCACACTCACCTCTACACTCAACTACCTTTGCTCCTGATTCCTCACCTTGTTTCTCTTCAGTACCCACGCTCAGAGAGGTCACCAGTGTCTCAGCCTCTTCTATGTGGTGGGTTTGATGCAGATTATGAGAGCTTGGTTTAAAAAAAAAAGGTATGAGAACTACATACCTCGACATATGTACTTCAGACCATCAGAATCGCATTTTGAGCATGAAGCGAGTCAAATGAAGTCAGCGATTCAGTCTCTGAAAGAGTTCGAAGAAGACGGGTATTTATACATCGCTGCATGTCTATTGTTGTAATTAAGACAATATATTTGGATTCAGGTTTATAGGGGTATAGTGTTTTACTATTTTACTACTTTACTATAAAGGGATGTACACTGTATTTTTGCATCACTGCTGGATATGAATGACACATGTTGGTGTTTTGCATAATCTTGGCTAGAATTTATGCATAAGCTGCTTTGTCTGGCACTAGCACTTGAAGAACAGTGTTCATATCTTTACAGAACCTTTTTTTGTACCACAGAAATGAATCAACAATTATTTACTGCTCATCGAATTTTGACTTAGCAATGTATGTCCAATTCTGGGTTTGTTATAGGGGAAGTTATTTTATTAAGTTATTACTGGTCATTTAGAGAGTAAAGGATATTTTCGTAAAGATTTACCTGTCGCTGACCTCATGCCAGACAGGTAAATCTTTGTATTTAACAGAACTAAGGTAATTTATAAAATGTACCAGCTTTTATGAATAAGAACACACCATTCACATAATTCATTTATGCAACGGTTTGTGACCTTGTGTGGACTGTTTTATGCCCAGTGTGACCGATAAAAAAATGTTTTATTGGTGAGGCAAACAAGCTCCAACAGTACGTTTACAATTAGACATTGCAGTAAAATTCTGGTGTTTTATTATAGTGTAGAAACATAATATATGACCAAATGATCAAGGCACACTTTGTCTTACTAAGTAATAGAACGATTTTGATATGGAAATAGTCACTTTAGTCAATGTGTGAAATTCTACAATTGGAAATAAATAAATCATACTGTAAGGAATTCTTAATGTACAACCATGGTAACATTTGAACTTCTTTTGAACAGTTGATTTAGTTTGAAATTATACTTTAACTTCTAAATCATTTCAATAAAAATATCCATTCCATTTTTTTAGTTGCAAATTACTAGATGTGGGTAGTAATGTATATTTTACTTGGTTGCAGCTCCTTGTGCAACTTTCAAGTAATTTGGGTACGTTTCACTCCAGCTGAAGTAAAGATTAACATAGCTTGAGTTGCCAACATGTCTTTACTACTAGGTTTTACTTTCTATAGCTGAATTCCAGATGGCTTTCTAGTGTGCATACACTGCCTATTTTGTATTGATTGTGCATGTGACGGTCAGAGATATATTAAATGTTGGCATGATGGTAGTTACTCGCAGTACATGTTGAATATACCAGATATGGGCAGCATAAAGACCTGAGTGACTTTGGGTCAAGTCATAATGGCTAGATTGAAGGATTTTTAAAGTTTGCTCTTGCCATATAGAACAAAATCGAGGCTGTATGTATTCCTGTCAGTAGGATGTATTCTTGTAATAAGATGAGGTAAATACATTTACTTCAACAGCAGTTTGGGCTAACTTTACCCACTTCTGCAAAATAAATATGCCCTATTTGATTACCAGATTAGAAACAGAAATACCAAGATGTGTTCGGATATCCAGATATAAAAATAACCTTGCTTATCCCTAATGTCTAATTTTACATCCCAATTCAACTCATTCGTTTTGATCTAGTGTTTATGCTTGCAGGATGTTTGTGTGCATGTATGGCATCTTTTCTGTGGAGTCCTTTTATATAGCGATGGAAACCACTACTCTGCACACTGCTACACTGCTACACTGTGCATTTATAGCAGTACAGAAACCCCTACTGTCAGTTAGTACTACCATGAATTTATTCTGATCCACAAAGTCTACAATTAGACAGTAATGTTTTGTAGTTCAGCATAGATACACTAATCATCCATAACATTAAAACCACCTCCTTGTTTCTACACTCACTGTTCATTTTATCAGCTCCACTTACCATATAGAAGCACTTTGTAGTTCTACAATTACAAACTGTAGTCCATCTGTTTCTCTACATATCTTTTTAACCTGCTTTCACCCTGCTTTCACCCTGTTCACCACCACAGAGCAGGTATTATTTAGGTGGTGGATCATTCTCAGCACTGCAGTGACACTGACATGGTGGTGGTGTGCTAGTGTGTGTTGTGCTGGTATAAGTGGATCAGACACAGCAGTGCTGCTGAAGTTTTTAAATACCGTGTCCACTCTTTGTCCACTCTACTAGACACTCCTACCTAGTTGGTTCACCTTGTAGATGTAAAGTCAGAGACGATCGCTCATCTATTGCTGCTGTTTGAGTTGGTCATTTTCTAGACCTTCATCAGTGGTCACAGGACGCTTCCCACGGGGCGCCGTTGGCTGGATGTTTTTGGTTGGTGGACTATTCTCAGTCCAGCAGTGACAGTGAGGTGCTGTGTCTTATTCACTCATACCAGCACAACACACACTAACACACCACCACCATGTCAGTGTCACTGCAGTACTGAGAATGATCCATCACCTAAATAATACCTACTCTGTGGTGGTCCTGTGGGGGTCCTGACCATTAAAGAACAGCATGAAATGGGGCTAACAAAGCATACAGAGAAATAGATGGACTACAGTCAGTAATTGTAGAAGTACAAAGTGCTTCTATATGGTAAGTGGAGCTGATGACATGGACAGTGAGTGTAGAAACAAGGAGGTGGTTTTAATGTTATGGCTGATCGGTGTAAATGCAGATGTGCACATTATTTTAGATCATTTATGTTTTATAATTCACTTTAAATCAAAAAGCTATTTTTCTCTACAGAGTATATGTTGCTTCAGTATAGCTCAAAAGCTGTCAAAATGATGATTTAAATATAAGTGTGATTAAATATGAAGCTAGCATTATGTTTTGATATGTTGTCTATGTGAAACCATACTATTAGCAAAACCTAAGCAATAAAAATAGCTCAAATCAGGGATTTAAATAGTCCATAGTTTTGTAGTTAAGCTCAGTATTTATCTGGGTCATTTTAAATGCATTTTCAAAGTTCTGGTTGACTGATTTTAGCTTTGAGCCATCACACTGACATGTTTATGAAAGGCTGCTTGGGAATGCTGCTCTATGTAATTGCTTTTTTGATGGTTGCGGGTCAAACGTTGCTCCTTTTGCGCTATAGCGCTTTATATCGCCTCGTTTATCAGTGTATCATGTATTTGAAAAGAGCCATCAGCTAATTTTGTTCATGTTAGCTCCTAGAGTAGTGTGCTGAAATCAAACAACAACTGTAAGCTCTTGTCAAAGGTGGTCAACTTGCTAGCCATTTTCTGGAGTACTTTTTTCTCTCAGTGCTAATTCTTACAGCTTTCGGTTTCAAACCTGTCTTTAAAAGGCAAATCTTTGTGCCGCTCAGGTGGCGCAGCGGTAAAAAGATACGCTGCAACCGGAGCTGGATCTCGAGTACGTCGTATCGAATCCAGCTCTGCCTTACCGACCGAGGCTGAGAGGCTATATGAACAACAATTGGCCTGTTGTTCAGATGGGCGGGACTAAGGTCGGAAGTGAGTCTCTCTCTGTCAGAATGGTGCGGTTACGACCTCTGCTGGCTGATTAGAGGCACCTACACGGAGATGAGGAAGGAGTGCTCTTAGGGTGTGTCTCTCCGCACGCAACGCTAGGTGGCGCAACACTCGTCAATGTGTGGGTGGCGAGATGCATACGGCTTGCTGCTCATATGTCGGAGGGGATGTGGGTTAGTTTCGGTCTCCTCGGTCAGGGCAGGGTTCAGCATAGGCAGAGAGGAAGCACGATGCAAATTGGACAACTGGACGTGCTAATGGGGGAGAAAAAGGGGAGAAAATTAATTATTTATTATTTCATACCTACACTGATTCCAAAAGAGCTGCAAAAGTATGTGAAATGCTAATGAAAATAAACCAGTGATTTCTTTATTTTTATTCTTTTTTTTGGAAGGTTTTTTAGTGCTTTAGCCTGTAAAACATGTCTTCCATTATTTCATTACCATTCTAAAAGGTCCACTTGTCAGAAGTTGGCAGCATTTCTGAACAGTAGTAAATTGTACTGAAAAATACTCCCGAGCCCCAGTGATGATGATCATAGCAAGGAGCATACTGGTTTTTAGTTGCAGTGATGTCTGGGAAAGGTTAGAGGCATTATTGTGGTTTAGTCTTTAGGAATATACAGTATATTAATATTAATATTATGTAAGCGTTTCTAAGCCATAGTCTTAGAAAGCTCAGGCAGTTGTAGCCTAGTGGTTAAGGTACTAGACTAGTAATTGAAAAGTCGCTGGTTCAAGCCCCACCACTGCTAGGTTGCCACTGTTTGGCCCCTGAACAAGGCCCTTAACCCTCAATTGCTCAGATTGTATAATGTACTGTAAGTCGCTTTGGTTAAAGGCGCCTGCTAAATGCTGAATATGTAAATGTAGTCTTGCCCTTTTCGTACAGAGAGTTCTCTCTGAATTGTGTGATTCTGATGAGGACTGTAGAGGAAAAAATATTCAGAATCCTTGCAGTCTATTAGGGAATATTGTTCTTAAACTGTTGTCTTTAATTACCCCATCTCATTTTTTTGGACAGTGTTTCTGGCATCAGTGAGTAAAATGAGCATTTATAATTTACAAAGAATAACTTGATATGGTATTGATTTTCTACATATTTTCTGTTTAAATATAGGTTATAGAGAAACACTGCTTTTGTTTTTACTAGTATTTCACATGCTGTCTCATTCCCCCATACACTATATGGCCGAAAGTATTTGGACACCTGATCATGTGCTTGTTGGACATCCCATTAAAAAACGTATGGTATTAAAATAGTGATTTCTAGCCGCTCAGGTGGCGCAGCGGTAAAAAGACACGCTGCAACCAGAGCTGGATTCTGAGTACATCGTTTCGAATCCAGCTCTGCCTCCCCGGTTCGAGGCTGGGTGGCTGTATGAGCAACGATTGGCCGGTTGCTCAGTTGGGGCGGGGGGGAAAAGAACCGGATGTGGGTCTCTCTCTGTCAGAAAGTAGATTACGACCTCTGCCGGCTGATTAGAGGTGCCTGCACAAGAGATGAGGAAGAGGTGTGTCTCTCCGCATGCAACGCTAGGTGGCGCCAAACTCATCAATGTGTGGGTGGCAAAAATGCACCCGGCTGCTGCTCATGTTTCTGAGGGGATATGGGTTAGCTTCGATCTCCTCTGTCAGGGCAGGGTTCAGCATAGACAGAGAGGAAGCACGATGCAAATTGAACAATTGGATGCGCTAAAGGGGGAGAAAAAGGGGAAAAAAGAAAAAAGAAAATAGTGATTTCTATATGATCTTGTCAGCTTTAACAACAACCACTCTTCTGATAAGGCTTCTTACAATACTATGTCTGTGGACTAGTCATTTTTGTGCCCAAGAGCATTTATATGACTGGGTGCTGATGTTGGTCAAGAAAGCCTCAACGGATGTTCCAGTTCATTCCAAAGCTGTTCAGAGCGGCTGAGGTCAGGGCTCTGTGCAGGTCACTGGAGTTTCTTTAAACCAAGCTTTTCTTCATGCCTTTCCTAAACATTTGCTGCAAAGTTGTAGGGAAATAATTTCCTATATATAATTGATTTATTACACCTGTCAACAATTGTTCATTCTTGTGCCCAAGAGCATTTATATGACTGGGTGCTGATGTTGGTCAAGAAAGCCTTAATTGATGTTCCAGTTCATTTCAAAGCTGTTCAGTGGGGCTGAGTTCAGGGCTCCATGAAGGCCACTGGAGTTTCTTTGATGGAAGGTTTTCTTTATGCCTTTCTTAAACTCTTGCTGCAAAGTTGGAAGCAAATAATTACCTATATATAATTGGTTTATTACACCTGGCAGCAATTGTTGTGTCTGAAACACATAAATTAAAAAGGTTGTCCCAATACTTTTTTCCATATAGTATATGAACTCTATGTATGTCAGTTGTGAGAATTAGCAGTGTTAGTTTTCTGTGGAAGTACAAACAAAAATATGCAGCATTATGATCTACTATGTCAAACTAAGTGTGTTTTTGATGTTGCAGTAGCACAGCTTGGTAGAGAGGATGCTGGGTTTAATCCTTGCTTCATGTTTCCATGTAGGTATTAACAAGGTATTTGATTTTCCACCACCTCCCAAATTATGCTCAAGATGGATTGGCTACTCTGTATTGCCCTTAGGTGTGAGTAAGTGAATGTATAAGTTTGTGTATTCCTGCCTTGTGACCCAGTGTTTTTGGGCAGGGCCAGACCCACCAGGGGCTTTTTGATCGATGAACGAAAATGTGTTAGTATTTCTCCTGTGCTTGTTCTGCAAAATCATCTGCTATTAATGCTGTCTGAAGGCTCAACGTTCTTCTGATTGGCTTGGTTATTGCATATTTGTCACATTTAATATCATGTTTTATGATATTAAAACCTTATGTTATACAAATGTACCACCCATATACAGTGTATCACAAAAGTGAGTACACCCCTCACATTTCTGCAGATATTTAAGTATATCTTTTCATGGGACAACACTGACAAAATGACACTTTGACACAATGAAAAGTAGTCTGTGTGCAGCTTATATAACAGTGTAAATTTATTCTTTCCTCAAAATAACTCAATATACAGCCATTAATGTCTAAACCACCAGCAACAAAAGTGAGTACACCCCTTAGTGAAAGTTCCTGAAGTGTCAATATTTTGTGTGGCCACCATTATTTCCCAGAACTGCCTTAACTCTCCTGGGCATGTAGTTTACCAGAGCTTCACAGGTTGCCACTGGAATGCTTTTCCACTCCTCCATGACGACATCACGGAGCTGGCGGATATTCGAGACTTTGCGCTCCTCCACCTTCCGCTTGAGGATGCCCCAAAGATGTTCTATTGGGTTTAGGTCTGGAGACATGCTTGGCCAGTCCATCACCTTTACCCTCAGCCTCTTCAATAAAGCAGTGGTCGTCTTAGAGGTGTGTTTGGGGTCATTATCATGCTGGAACACTGCCCTGCGACCCAGTTTCCGGAGGGAGGGGATCATGCTCTGCTTCAGTATTTCACAGTACATATTGGAGTTCATGTGTCCCTCAATGAAATGTAACTCCCCAACACCTGCTGCACTCATGCAGCCCCAGACCATGGCATTCCCACCACCATGCTTGACTGTAGGCATGACACACTTATCTTTGTACTCCTCACCTGATTGCCGCCACACATGCTTGAGACCATCTGAACCAAACAAATTAATCTTGGTCTCATCAGACCATAGGACATGGTTCCAGTAATCCATGTCCTTTGTTGACATGTCTTCAGCAAACTGTTTGCGGGCTTTCTTGTGTAGAGACTTCAGAAAAGGCTTCCTTCTGGGGTGACAGCCATGCAGACCAATTTGATGTAGTGTGCGGCGTATGGTCTGAGCACTGACAGGCTGACCCCCCACCTTTTCAATCTCTGCAGCAATGCTGACAGCACTCCTGCACCTATCTATCAAAGACAGCAGTTAGATGTGACGCTGAGCACGTGCACTCAGCTTCTTTGGACGACCAACGCGAGGTCTGTTCTGAGTGGACCCTGCTCTTTTAAAACGCTGGATGATCTTGGCCACTGTGCTGCAGCTCAGTTTCAGGGTGTTGGCAATCTTCTTGTAGCCTTGGCCATCTTCATGTAGCGCAACAATTCGTCTTTTAAGATCCTCAGAGAGTTCTTTGCCATGAGGTGCCATGTTGGAACTTTCAGTGACCAGTATGAGAGAGTGTGAGAGCTGTACTACTAAATTGAACACACCTGCTCCCTATGCACACCTGAGACCTAGTAACACTAACAAATCACATGACATTTTGGAGGAAAAATGACAAGCAGTGCTCAATTTGGACATTTAGGGGTGTAGTCTCTTAGGGGTGTACTCACTTTTGTTGCCGGTGGTTTAGACATTAATGGCTGTATATTGAGTTATTTTGAGGGAAGAATAAATTTACACTGTTATATAAGCTGCACACAGACTACTTTTTATTGTGTCAAAGTGTCATTTTGTCAGTGTTGTCCCATGAAAAGATATACTTAAATATCTGCAGAAATGTGAGGGGTGTACTCACTTTTGTGATACACTGTATATATGTATATGTATATGTATATGTATATGTATATGTATATGTATTGCCACTTTAACCTACCAAATGGTTGCAGTGGCTGCAAACTTTCTGTAGTTTGATTTCAGTGTTTCACATTACTAGAGAAGATTTTGCACTATCTTTGCAGAACTTCTTGATCAGAGACACTGCATGTTTTTTTAGGTTAAATTACTCATTTCAGCTTTAATTCCTTATTGGATTAAATCCAGAACTTTGGCTGGGCCACTTCAAAACTTCATCTTCAGCTACTGACACACTGACGTTTACTTTTTTTTTGTGATGAGTACACAGATATGTGAATTGTAGCCCTGTTGGCGGGCTTTTCCCCTGTAGATTTTAAGTTCAAAATCATGGTTTTATCATGGCTAATTTTTCATTTCACTGCAATGAAACTGCTTACTTTAGTATCCACTGTGCTCACTTGCGTCATCTTTCCTCTGTAGTGAACCTAATCTGCAAGCTAACAATCTGCATTTGCTATATGTTAATCTCTGCCTCAGCGAATATTAAGCATTCATCCAGTCTATGGTCTGAAAGAGCAATAAACATCACAATCTTTTTTTTATGAGAACAGCAATGTCCTTTTTCTGTAGAACATTCACAACAGTCAGCAGAATCTGGATAGTGGCTAACAGCTTTACCATTTTATAACTTGCTGCTGTAATTACAGTGCAAAAGTTCATACTGAGAGCTATATTTTTTACTCAGATGTATTTTGGTGTATCATGAAGGGGTAATGTACATCCATGCTGTATTTGACCAAGGCCATGTGCAATGCAGTCTGCTGCAACTCACTGGGAGATGTTTCAATATTTTATGACAATCTTTTTGTGGGGTTTTCAAATCACTCAGCAAAAACTGTTTAAGAATAAATGGAATTTTAATAAACAAATGTTGACTTTTTTTTTGTGTCCAAGTTCATTATTTTTCTTAAAAATTGCATAATAAATACACAATCAATAAAGGTATCACAGTATTCTTGGCGGCATAGTGGCTCAGTGGGTAGCACTGTCGCCTCACAGCAAGAACGTCCTGGGTTCAATCCCTAAGTGTGGTGGTTGCATGTTCTCCCCGTGTCTGTGTGGGTTTCCTCCGGGTGCTCCGGTTTCCTCCCACAGTCCAAAAACATGCAAGTGAGGTGAATTGGAGATACTAAATTGTCCATGACTGTGTTTGATATAACCTTGTACACTGATGAACCTGGTGTAATGAGTAACTACCGTTCCTGTCATGAATGTAACCAAAGTGTAAAACATGACATTAAAATCCTAATAAATAAATAAATACATATAAAGTCCTAATACAAACACACTTTCAATGCATCAATAAAACATTTATATACTTTTGTATACTTTTAACTTTAGTCCAGATATATCAGGTGAAATTACTGTTCTACTATAGACAGAAAAAGTATTATTTTATGTTTGGTGGTATGGTGCTTTACAATGTTAGTGTCCTGTAGAATTGAGTTAAAATTTTGCTGTACGTCACTGTCTATATCACATGTGTCAAACTCAAGGCCCGCTGGCCGAATCCGGTCCTCCACGTCATTTTGTGTGGTCCGCGAGAGGCGTATGATTGTCTTAAAATATGTTGTAAAGTCGTACATAAACTACATCTTCCACAATGCATGTCGAGTTTGTGACCCAGGCAGTGACTGCATCCTGACACTAGATGGCAGTGTTTCCACAGCAGTGTTTAACTAAGGCGGTTTTCCAACAAGTGATGTTGAGAAATATCTACAAATAATCCAAAAATGTCAAAGAAGAGAAAATTCATGCAGATGGAAGGCAATTTAATAAAAGTAGGGAAAGCGAATACAAGTTTGTGCTTCAGGAAGAAAAAACGGTATGTCTTTTGTGTTATGAGGTGGTGTTGGTGGTAAAGGAGTACAATATAGATATACAGTATAGATATACAATATAAATTTGGCATTTTGACACCAAACACATAATTTAGCCTCCAAGAAAAACAACAAATTGTTCAAGAATTAAAAGGCAGACTGCAATCACAGCAGGATATTTTACAAATTGCCCTTTGAGGGCCACCAAAATGCTGATGTGGTCCTCGTTAAAAAAATTAGTTTTACAACCCTGGTCTATATGGAGTTTAGTATGTTTTCTATGTCCTTAGTTCCTCCTACCACCAACAAACATGGCAGTAGGTGAGTAAGTACATGAAGTAGTGTCCTGTCTTGATTGTATTCCTGCCTTGGGCTTAGTGTGAAATCACCACGACCCTGATCAGAATAAGATGATTGTTAAAGATGAATTAAAGAATGATTGTATGTAATTTTTGTTTAACAAAACAGTAGTGGCTGTTCAGCTTTTCAAAAAATGTATTTGGGCATAATAATGTAGCTTTCCTCCATTGCTGCAGACCCCTACCTTAACCTAGGAGGGCCAAACACATGCCCCTCCGATACTTCCGATCTTTTCACTTGCATGAAATAAGCTCACACATAGAGCAGTATTGCGTACGGAGGCTCACACACAGAGAGAATGCAGAGACAACTTCTGTGTTCTCAGCATATCTTTTTGGAGTAAATATCAAGATCCTCAGACAGTACCTGAAGGCAAGGCATGAATCTGGAATAAAAAAAAACTGTTATTCTACATGCACTTTTTCTGTCAGAACACTAGATGGAGATGTTACGTTTCTGTTTCAGTAGATCTGTAAAAGTCTGCCAGATGGCTGTTCTCTCACCAGTTCTGCTATAATGACTTAGTAATGAACTTAATCATTCATTTTCAATGGCTTTCATTCTGTTCAACACCACCCAGAAACTCTGGGTGCAGGCCAGCAATACCCCCTGGACAGGGCACCGATCCATTGTATCAAAAAAGTACACAATCATTTCATTTAACCATCGTTTTTTTACTGGTCAGGGTTGTGTTGGGTCCGCTCTCCCTGGAAACTTTGGGCTTATCATCCAAATGAACTCAAACGGCATTTTTAAAATAATGATTTAATTCATTAAAGAAACAATGCTGTTCAGCCCCACCAGGCCCTATGTGAAAAAGTTAAATCAACTTGTTGGCCAAATTCAATTGACAATGGATACAATTTCACTAGCCGCACCCAGGCATGATTACTGCCAGACCTACTAAATCTAAACATCACTTAAATAAAACCTGTCTGACAGACTAGAAGTTCTTAAAAAGTAGCACATGATGACACATTCTAAAAAGATTCATACAGGGTGAGTCAAAAGTCTCAGGACACTCTTATTTCAGAAATGAAATGGAAAATGACATATCTGAATACCCCAGCAAGTAATGGTTGAGGGGGCCTATCTTCTAGGCTGTGTCCGGAACATGGCCGCCATCTTTAAAGCCGCCATATTGGATCAAGGGCAAGTTTTTCCAATGGGAAGGTGGTCATGTAGCATATCAAAGAAGACCAGAATTTTCTCAGAAATCAATTGCCGCAATCAGATTTGCAGATGTAATTATACAGATGTAATTGAAATCTACCAGTCTGGAAAGTGTTACAAAGCCATTGCTAAGGCTCTGGGACTCCAGTAAACTACAGTGAGAGCCATTATTAAAAATTGAACAGTAGTGAACCTTCCCAAGATCAATGGCCTACCAAAACTGTACCAAGAATGCAGTGACAACTTATCCAGGAGGTCTCAAAAGAACCCAAATGAACATATAAAGAACTGTCAACCTCACTAGATTCAGTTCAGGTCAGTGTACACGATTCCACAATAAGAAGGACACTGGACAAAATGGCATCTGGGAGAGCTGCAAGGCGCAAACCACTGCTGACCAAAAAGAACACAAAGGCGTTTTTTGCCAAAAGTCCAAAATGGAACCTTTTGGATGACATGGGTCCTGTTACAGCTGTCATAAAGCTAACACGACGTTCCACCATAAGCACATCATACCAACAGTCAACCATGGTGGTGGAAGTGTGATAGTCTTGGGTTGCTTTGCTTCCACAGGACCTGATTGACTTGTCATAATTTATAAAACCATGAATTCTGCTCTCTATCAAAAAATCCTGAAGGAGCAGCAGGACAATAACCTGAAGTCCAGCTGTGAATGTTTCAAAACAAACAAAGTTTGGAAGCGGCTGATTCTTGACTTGAATCCCATTGAGATGTGGTGGCAAGACCATAAATGAGCAGTTCATGCTCAAAAACACTCCAACGTGGTTAATTTGAAACACAAGAGGATTGTCCCCAATATTCCTCCACAGCAAGTTATCGCAAATGTTCCCTTCTTGAATATCTAAATATCTTGTCACATTTTCTTCCTACTAAATTTCATCTGTGACTAAAACTCAAATGTAATTCCCTTAAACCACTTAAGGGTCTGGACACCATGGTTTGTAACCTATATAAAGCACATGCGTCATGAGCAAATTTTGTCTTTGTAAATGTTCCTTCATGCAGACACATTAAATGTAGCAGATTATGGTGTATAAATAAATCTGGGAAATATGCTTTTTAAGTAAATATTTACTGTTTCAGAAGGCTGGTGTCCGTCTTTTGCGAAGGAGAATGATTAAGTTTGGTTGGTTTTAATACTGCTTGAGTACACAACTGCAGATGTCTTTGGCCTAAGCTAAGGTCATTGTTTATGACTCCCCAGTATGAGGGGCCGAAATGGAACTTAAGCAAAAAAAAAAAAGCATTGCTAGCCAAGAGATACATCAGTGCTCATCTGACATTAAAAAAGCTCCTGGATGATCTCGAAACTTTTTGCAGTAATGAATAATGTTATTGGACAAGTTATTGTTTAAAGAAAAGAAAAGACAATACAGAATTTATAGTAAGAACAGTATAACACTAACACTTAGGAGTTGCCATGGTGATGGTGGACGCTGGCGCATTTGGCTGCCGCTACCGTTACCGTATTTTACCGTATTTTATTGTATTTTTATCGTTTTTCGTTTTCATATTTTTGCACACCTTGTGGATCTATTTCTTTTGATACTTTTATTTGTGCTTTTGATACTTTTTGTTCTTTCTACTGTACATCGCGTCTGCGGCCGGTGGTGAACGGTTGATGAGTTTTCCTGGGATCGGCACGATGTTGAACTATTCCGTTGACCAGCTGAGGAAGTTCAACAATTGCACTACTCCATCGTGTATTTCAGTCATCAAACAGCTTGGACTCCTTCGCCGGCCTCGTTATATTCACAGCGGCTCCCGGAGAAAGCTTGTTTATTTTCGAAACGGTAACGCTATTCCATCCTTCTGGTCAGCCGTGCGCACTGTCGCTCCGCAAACACGTCATCAGAGCGCTGCTGCCTTGCACACCAGTAGCGGTGTAGTCTCCATGACAACGCTGTCCACGGAGTGGGATGGGAAACGTGGAGTGGACTTTGCAAATCTCCGTTCTCTTCCTCGTTCCTCACAGCCAACTACACAACAATACCACTTGAAAATGGCATTGCTTAATGTTCGTTCACTCAACACAAAAAGTACTGTACTCAGTGAATTTATATCTGACAGTGAACTAGACTTTTTCTGTCTCACTGAAACTTGGCATAAACCCTTGGATTATTTTACGTTAAATCAGACCACGCCAATGGGATACTCGTATATTGATGAACCTCGTATGGAAGGGCGAGGTGGTGGTGTTGCTGCAGTCTATAGGGATCATATTAAAATAACCACTTTGTCTTTTCCTGCTGCTCTTTCTTTTGAACACCTGGCTTTCAAGTTGTCAGGGCCTTCTCCTCTGGTCACTGCTGTAGTTTATCGTCCGCCAAAGCCAAACGCTTCCTTTCTCTCTGATTTTTCAGATTTTTTAACCCAGCTTAGTGCCCTCTCATCCTCTGTACTGCTTATGGGTGATTTTAACATCCATATTGATGACAACAACTGTAAATTTGCCAGGGAATTTTTGGAATTGTTACAGTGTTTTAATTTCACACAACATATAAATTTTCCAACTCATAAAAAAGGTCATACTCTTGACCTTGTCTGCTCTACTGGTGTCCTAGTTCATCAGCCGTCCAGCCATGACCTTACTGTCTATGATCATTTGACAATCATCATGGACATTGAGGTCACTAAGCCCATCACTAGAGCTAAACATAAAATATCCTTCAGGAATCTTCAATATATCTCTCCCTCTGCTTTCTCAGATTCTCTTGTTAAAAAGATGTCTGTCTGTCCTGTACTGTCTAGTAATTCATCTGACCTTGTCGATTACTATAATGACATACTCGCCTCATGTCTTGATGAGCTGGCTCCTTTGAGAACCAAATTTGTTTCATTTAGTCATTCTGCACCATGGTACACAATTGAGCTTCACCAAATGAAATCCCGTAAACGCCAGCTTGAAAGACTTTATAAGAAAACCGGTCTAACAGTACATTATCAGATTTATTCTGATTATCTTCAACATTACAAAGACGCTCTTACGGCAGCCCGATCCACTTACTATTCCGAACTCATACATGCTGGATCAACAAATCCTAAGACTCTCTTTTCCACAATAAATAAACTTCTCAAACCAGTTGACAATACTACCAATTCCTTTACAGTTGACAAGTGTAACTCTTACCTCTCATTTTTTCAAACAAAAGTTGAGAATATCCACAATTTTCTGACAGTTTCCCCTGTCATCTCTGTTTCTCCGCCTGTCTCACCTCAATTTATTACCCAGCCTCTGTCTCAGTTCTCACCTGTGTCTCATTTGGACCTATCTGAGATCTTAACAGGGATGCGAAGCTCCACTTGTGTTTTGGATCCTGCTCCATCAAAACTTGTTAAGGGTTGTTTTCCAGTTATCTCATCACTTATCACAGATATAATCAATTCCTCTCTTAGTTCTGGCTCAGTCCCTCAGTCACTCAAATTGGCTGCTGTTACTCCCATACTTAAAAAACCTGGACTTGACTCTAATATTATGAGTAACTTTCGGCCCATTTCCAATCTTCCATTTCTGTCGAAAATACTGGAACGTGTTGTTGCCTCACAGCTCAAAGATCACCTAAATTCCAATAATCTATTTGAATCATTTCAGTCTGGTTTCCGCCCCCAGCACAGCACTGAGTCAGCGCTCCTCAAAGTCACAAATGACCTTCTTCTTTCCTCAGACTCTGGACAAATTAATATTCTCGTCCTCCTTGATCTTACTGCAGCTTTTGACACCATTAATCACTCCATTCTTCTGTCCCGCCTTGAATCCTCTGTCAACATCACTGGTACTGCCCTTTTGTGGTTAAGGTCATATCTCGTAAACAGACAACAGTTTGTTAATATCAACAATTGTAGTTCTGCCATTGCTCCACTGTCCCAAGGCGTTCCCCAAGGCTCAGTGTTAGGTCCCCTTTTGTTTATTCTTTATATGCTCCCCCTTGGTGACATCATACGTCGGCATGGTTTACATTTCCACTGCTATGCTGATGATATTCAGCTTTACATCTCCTCCAAATCCATTAATACTGAACTTCACTCCACTCTGACAAATTGCATCACTGAAATGAAATTGTGGATGAAAGCTAATTTCCTCAAATTAAACTGTGAAAAATCAGATATGATCATCGTAGGTCCTACAACCCTGGCAAAAACCACAAAAAATTTTCAAATTACCATTGATAATGACACTTTGTCTCCGTCTTCTAACATCCGAAATCTTATGTGTAATTTTTGATAGCAACCTCTCTTTTGACCGCCATGTAAATCACATCACCAAAACTGCTTTCTTTCATCTAAAAAACATAGCACGTCTACGTCCATCACTCTCCTTTTCTGCCGCCGAAACCTTGATTCATGCTTTTATTACATCCAGAATTGATTATTGCAATAGCATCCTTTATGGTACATCTAACAAAATCCTAAAAAAACTTCAGTATATCCAGAATTCAGCTGCTCGCCTCCTTACTCATACTCGCTCCCGTGATCATATTACACCTGTTCTCCAAAAACTTCATTGGCTTCCCGTTGCTCAACGCATTCAATTCAAAATTCTTCTATTCACTCACAAAGCTCTCCATAATCAGGCCCCATCCTACCTCACCGACCTGCTCCATCAGCACATTCCCTCCCGTAGCCTTTGCTCTTCTGAGGCTAATCTACTGTCCATACCCTCTAGGACCAAGCACCGGACCTGGGGTGACAGGGCCTTTTCCATAGCTGCTCCATCTTTATGGAATGCTCTCCCCAAACACCTACGAGATTGTCCTGACCTGTCCAAATTCAAGTCACTTCTCAAAACTCATCTATTCAAAATGGCATTTAACTTGTAACAACACGAAATAAATGCTTTTATTTTTGCTATTCTTTTTAATAGTTTTTATACTTAGATCATGACAGAAATGTGAAGTCCTAGATCCTAAAACTTGTAAAGTTTTCAGTTTCCTGATTGCATGTGAATCTGTCCTGTTTCTGTCTAATTTTAAGAAATTGTTCTATATTTGTTGTTCTCTCTCATAATTTAGCTAATTTTTAATGAACTGTCTTATGCTGCTCTCTTTGTTTTTATCTTAATTATTCTTGATGTTGATGTACTATTTTGATTTTGTACTATGATTTGTATGGTGTATGTACGTATTTGTTTTGATTATTTGTCTTATGTAAAGCGTCTTTGAGTATCTTGAAAAGCGCTATATAAATAAAATGTATTATTATTATTATTATTATAAAAAGGCTGCTCAGGGGGCACAGTGGTATATAGACCGATCAGCCATAACATTAAAACCACCTCCTTGATCTACACTTACTGTCCATTTTATCAGCTCCACTTACCATATAGAAGTCCATCTGTTTCTCTACATACCTTTTTACCCTCATTTCACCCTGTTCTTCAATGGTCAGGACCCCCACAGGATCACCACAGAGTAGGTATTATTTGGGTGGTGGATCATTCTCAGCACTGCAGTAACACTGACATGGTGGTGGTGTGTTAGTGTGTGTTGTGCTGGTATGAGTGGATAAGACACAGCAGTGCTGATGGAGTTTGATCCACCACCTAAATAATACCTGCTCTGTAGTGGTCCTGACCATTGAAGAACAGGGTGAAAGCAGGCTAAAAATGTAGAGAAACAGATGGACTACAGCCAGTAATTGTAGAACTACAAAGTGCTTCTAAATTGAGTGGAGCAAAAAAAGTGGAGCTGATAAAATGGTCAGTGAGTGTAGAAACATGAAGGTGGTTTTAATGTTATGGATGATCAGTGTATATATAAAAAGAACACGTCAAACAAGATGCTTTTAGTGTGATGGTAACACTGTGTAGAATAGTGGTAGCTTAGTGATTAAGGTACTAGACTAGTAATCAAAAGGTTGCTGGGAGAAGCCCCGCCACCACAATATTGCCATTGTTGAACCCTTGAGGAATGCTCTTAATTTTCAATTGCTCTAATTGTATTCAGTCATAATTATAAATTGCTTTAAATTAATCGCCACTAATGTAATTTTTTAGGCTGAACAGTGAATTAAACAATTTCTTAAGAAAGATATAACGTTATCTGTCTGAAACTTTTAGCTGGACATGATTCCAAACACAAATAATTAAATATCTCAATGGCTAAAAATAAACCGATTAAAGGTTTGGAAGGATCTAGTCAAAGTGCTGACTCAAGACCATTAGAGATGTAGCAGGACATAAACCGAGCAGTGAACATCTGCAAACCCAGCACTAAAGCAATACATGTGGGCTAATTCTTTTCCCTATGGCAATCTAAAAGACTAATTTTAAATTATAGCGAGTATTTAGTTGCAGTCATTGCTGCTAAATGTGATGTAAGATAAGAAGATATACTTTATTTGTCATATATATATATACAGGTGTACAGTACAATGAAATTCTTTCTTCGCATATCCCAGCTTGTTTTGGAAGCTGGGGTCAGAGCGCAGGGTCAGCCACCTTACGGCGCCCCTGGAGCAGACAGGGTTAAGGGCCTTGCTCAAGGACCCAACAGTGGCTGCATAGCAGAGCCTGGATTTGAACCGCCAATCTTCTGCTTGATAGCCCAAAGCTCCACCCACTAGGCTACCACCATCCCCATGTAGCCAGTTGTGAAGTTAAGTGTGCAATTCCGTTTCCACATGGGTGATAAAGGTTTTGGATAACAGAGAGAGGATAGGTCATGGAGGCCAAATGCAGTTTCAAATGTTCATTTATTAAAGGATTTTTTAAACTCTAGAAGCAAACAAACACTTTCTATCACAGCAGTCATTTACATCACTGTTGAGACATGTTGGCTCATTATTCTTTGTTATTATTATTTTTTTTTACATCTCTTTGGAGGGCTTTTGTCAATTACACTAAAGCAGCAAAGCATCCCAACAACATCACACTACTACCAGTCATGTTTAACTGTTTGTATGATGTTCTCAATATAGAAGGCTGTATTAGCTTTATGTCAGGACCCACATCTTTAAAAATGGGACAGTATGGAAAATGCAAATAAAATAAAAACACAGTGTTCCTTACATTTACTTTGACTTTTATTTGACTGCAGACAGTTTGAACCCAAGATATTTCATGTTTTATCTGCTCAACAAAAAAAATTCATTTGTTAATATACCTTCATTACTGCATTTCAGATCTGCAACACATTCCAGAAAAGTTTGGACGGGGGGATTTAGGGCTAGTAATGAGGTGAAAAACGAAATAATAATGTGATTCCAAACAGGTGACGTCAACAGATAATTGTAATCATGGTTTGGTACCAGTGATGGCATAGTTACCTTGAAAAAGTAATCTGATTACTGATTACTGATTACTCCTTTAAAAAGTAACGTAGTTACTTTATGGATTACTTGATTTTAAAAGTAACTAAGTTAGATTACAAGTTACTTTATTAGTTATATAATGCGGAATATTTCTTTGCAATACTTTATCATTTGGCTGCCAACTTGTGTGTACTGATGAGACTCAATTGAATCCCAGAACATGCCAGTGTGAATGCATGGAAAACAAATTTTAATTTTCTTTCAAGAATATGATACAGACTGACCAACACTATTACGCTAAATCAGCATTGAAAATTGACTTTACTTTTAATAGCCTTCTACAATGCTGGAGCTTCTTAAAACGGAAGATTTTCTTTTAAATAGAAGTGTTATTTACCTGCTATTAAATAGTTTTCCAACAAAATCCGCCCAATTTGGCGGATAATCGCCCAATCTGGCAACACTGGAATGCGCAGAGCCAGCTGGCGCTTTTACTCGTAGCGCGCCACGAATACTACTAAATAGTACTACTTCTGTAATGGTGTTGGTGGTTGACATTTATGTTGAGTGTATTACTGCACTGTTTTGGTGAAGAACTACTCATCTGAGGTGCGCTGCTCCTGCGTGCAGAAATGCTTCCGCAAAAAAATTGCCGGCAAAGCGGTGGTGGGGGGGCCAGAGGGGTGGCCAAAGATTACTTTATGGTGGCCATGGCAACCACTGGCCACCCCCTGGCTCCGCCCCTGCCAAGAAGAAAGCAAAAATATCTTTTCACTAAGGAAAATGACAAAAATAGTAACGCACAGTAACTTGGATAAGTAACTTTAATCTGATTACTGGATTGGAAATAGTAACGCGTTAGATTACTCGTTACTGAAAAATGTGGTCAGATTAGAGTAACGCGTTACTAAGTAACGCGTTACAGACCATCAGTGTTTGGTACAAAAGCAGCATCCAGGAAAGGCTTTGATGAGCAAAGATGGTCAGAAGATCTCCAGTTTGTCAACAAATGCGAGAAGAAATTATTGAATTGTTTAAAAACAATGTACCTCAAAGAAATATTGGAAGGGATTTGCATATTTCTCCCTCTACAGTGCATAATATCATTAAATAATTCAAGGAATCGGGAGGAATTTCAGTGCGTAAAGGCCAAGGGTGCAAGCTTAAGCTGAATGCTGATGATCTTTGATCCCTCAGATGACACTGCATCAAGAATCACCACTCAACAATAGCTGATATAACCACATGGGTGAGGGATTACTTTGGCAAACCTTTGTTAAGCACTACAATACAGAGTTACATGCACAAATGACACTTAAAACTTTACTGTGCAAAAAAGAAGCCTTATATTAACCATGTCCCGAAGCGGCGTAGACTTCTCTGGGCTCTTAGGCATCTAAGATGGACCATCACACAGTGGAAACATGTATTGTGGTCAGATGAATCAGCATTCCAGGTCTTTTATAGAATAAATGGATGCTGTGTGATCCGGACCAAAGATGAAAAGGACCATCCAGACTGTCATCAGCAACAGCAACAAGTCCAAAAGCCAGGGATCACTTCTGTGATGGCAGCATTAATGCAGAAAAGTACATTGAGATCTTAGAGCAACATATGCTGCCTTCAAAACATCATCTTCTCCAGGGACGTCCATGCACTTTTCAACAAGACAATGCAAAACCACATGCTGCACACATTACAAAGTCATGGCTGCAGAAGAAGAGGGTACAGGTACTGGAATGGCCTGCCTGCAGTCCTGACCTGTCCCCAATAGAGAATGTGTGGAGAATTTTAAAACAAAAAATGTGACGACGACCCCGTACTGTTGCACATCTTAAGACGTGTTTGCAAGAAGAATGGGACAAAATAAAAGCTGAAACACTAAATCACTTGGTATCCTCGGTGCCAAAACGTCTTTTAAGTGTGCTGAAAAGGAATGGCAACATTACAAAGTGGTAAATGCTTTACTGTCCCAACTTTTTTGGAATGTGTTGCAGGCCTGAAATGCAGGAATGGATGTTTATTAATAAATGAAATGAATGAATGTTTGTTTATTCATCTTGTGACCACTTGATAAGGGCTTGTTGTAGCCTTCTAAAAAACCCTGGATGCAGGGTAGAATGACACCCAAGACAGAAAGTCAGTCCACTAAAGAGCATTACACACATTAGATACAGTGTTATGCAGTAACCATTCTACACAGTAACCATTCTGGCAAGGTTCAAACCTGATTCTTGAAACTGTCTGGCACACACACATGATCTGTTTAAAAGTTATAGTGGTTAAAAAGTTACTTGTGTGAGTTAGATGAAGAAGCTTGCCAGCTAGTCAGTCTTGGTTAACTGTCACTTTAAACACAGTTATCAACAGTAAATGACAGTTTCTAGATCGCAACTATTTAAATTTTCACTGACATCTATCAGAGATTAGAATGTTCTCAGACAGCCATTATCTCAGCTCACTTTCTGAAATCCTTGGCTATAATGTGTTTCCTATCTAAGTGGGAACAGAATGTGATTGGTGCTATCAGACTATCAGAAGTGATAGTCTTTCTTATGAACCAGTTTCAGTCTTGCAAGCTCAGATAAATGGCCTTTGGTCATTCGGTGTTAGAGAGTTTTCAGTGACTGTGGGTGTAAGACAGGATCAGAATATACAGAGGTGGAAAGTAACGAATTACATTTACTCGCGTTACTGTAACTGAGTAGTTTTTTTGTGTACTTGTACTTTTTAAAGTAGATTTTACAACCTGTAATTTTACTTTTACTTAAGTATGTTTTGTATTAAGAATTGTAATTCACTACATTTTAAATAACATCCGTTACTGAGTAAAAAAAAAAAGAAAAAGAAAACAATAAAAAAACTCGACATTAAACCGGCCCGTTAGGCTGTTTGATCCGGCCCGCTGAGCATTTACGCATTTGTGTGCTTTAGAGTAGGGCTTGCGAACTGAATCACTGAGTTAACGAGTCAGAAACGACTCACTCTAGCTGCGTCCGGAATCGCATACTTCCATACTCAATAGTACGCGAAATGAGTACGCGAGAGCGGTTAGTATGTCCGAATACATAGTATAAATAAAGAGGTACGCGGATGACCTACTTATTGGGCAGCCATGTTTGAGTATGCAAGCGATGCACACTTGCGGTCCGCTAATGTATCCCATAATGCAACTGGAGCTGCGTAGGCGTTCAAAGCGGAATAAGAAACAAGAAAGATAGCGAAAAACTGAGTCCTCTGTTCACAAGTGTAAGTAAGATAAATAAAATAAAACATTTTAAAGACGAATAAATAAGAAAAACACGATAAATATCCAAAATTTTGGCGAGTGGGGTTTGTAATGAGTCTGTAACTATGGTGATATTACGTCATCACGTCCTTATGTCATCACTTGACGTTGGCAAGATGGCGCATGTAGTACGTGTGTGCATACTGCACACTGCTGTACTGAAAGTATGTACTTTTTTACCGGCCGAGTAGTGCATACTTCCTCCAATCTAGTACGTACTCTGTAAGTATGCAATTCTGGACGCAGCTTCTGTTTCATTATAATGTTGTGCATAAACAACTCCATGAATCGGTTCATTTGGTGAAGAGATTCAGATGTATAAAGCAATCAGAGCTTCAGAATTCACATTCTGGGCGGAATTTCAATCTCTTTCTTCATTGGTTGTTCTATAAATGACAGTTTAGTGAACGAATCACCAATTTAAGCTTTTTACCGGGAAAGCCGAGAGAATAAATATAGTTTTCATTAGTTAGGTGGATAAAACAGTTGGGTATGGATTTATATATTCTGGAAACATACAAGATGGTCTTATATAAAGTGGATTATATCCCTAATGGAACAACACATGGCTATAGATCAGGTAAGCAGATAAGTGGTTATGATTTTCTGTTGCTGTGTGACTGATCTGGGTCACAGTTCTGCTGTTT
Organism: Trichomycterus rosablanca; assembly: GCF_030014385.1. Taxonomy (NCBI): domain Eukaryota; kingdom Metazoa; phylum Chordata; class Actinopteri; order Siluriformes; family Trichomycteridae; genus Trichomycterus; species Trichomycterus rosablanca. The sequence continues at coordinate 25,742,538 of NC_085991.1, read as the reverse complement.
ACGGTTGGCTTTCATTTTGCAACGATAGCAAAGCATTATGAAATATTGTGATTTTTTATGTTCATTATTTTTGAGTATTTATTTAAGTAAAACGGACAGCATAAATGTGATTGTGAGATTCTGCTGGTTTGTTTTTGATTTTGATCATGTTCCTATGACGGTGTAAGACCCGTTATATTTTTTATAGGTGCAACCCTAACCGCCTAACCCTTTTATTGAGGATAAACAGAAATAATGCTGTTTTGAATTGACAACAGCAGTTGCAGTCTGTTAGGTGTGTAGAGAGGTTAAATCCACACATGAACTGCTAATATGCTGCATGGCTGGTGAGCTGTGTGTAGTCTGCTGTATCATTCATCTATCAACCTCTGTTGGAAAATGACGTCCCTCCTTCTGTTAAAAAAGTAACTAAGTAACGTTTACTCTGAGTACATTTTAAATGAGTTACTTTTTACTTTTTTAGACTAGTAATTTTACTCATACTTAAGTAAAAAAATCATTAAAGTATTTAAAGTACTTTTAATTGAGTACAATATTTTAGTACTCTTTCCACCTCTGAGAACATATACGTGTCTTGTAAAAAAAATGAACCCTGCACTCTACGGGTGTGTTCGAAAAGCTTGTGAGCTCTCTACATAGACAGCATTTTATGTCATCCTACGCGCGCTCCCGAGAACGAGGCTGTTCGAAATCCTAGATGCCTTAATAAGCTGTCTAGTTAGGCATCTTAAAATTTCAATGTTATTTTGACTCGGCAGCTCTTCTCTCACAGAAAAAACAAAACAAAACATGGCTGATGGTGCGGAGAAACGAACGCGTTATTTTCAAACGTAAATAAATTATTATTGATTTTTAACTTGTATAAACTTGCACAAGTGTATTTATTTGCAAGTTCGGGTTTGTCAGCGAATTTAACTGTTTTCGGTACACGAAGGGAGATGTTAGTTGACAAGCTAGCGTGCTGTGCCACCCCATCTCATTGGTTTGGATGGCAAGATGCTAACTGTTAGCTTAGCAAGCGAAACCCGATGGAATCGCTGTCTAAGTACTGCGTACCTTCGTAAGCTGCCTTATAAATCATTGACTTATTAGAATCCTCTCTACTGAGGCAGCTGCCTATGTAGGCAGTAAGACAGCAAGGCAGCTCACTAGGTTTTCAAACACACTCTTAGCCACAGATGAATCAAAGCAGCTGGACACCTAAACATCTCATGCACGTGTGCATGATAAACATAATATTCCAAAACTACTGGCATTGGTATGATTGGTTAATCCCTCTGGGAGGGCTTTCTGCCACATTTTGGAACATGGCTGCCATAAAGGCATTTATTAGGTTGGGCACTGGTGTTAGTCAATGAAGCCTGCCTTTAGTTTGTGTTCCAACTGGTCCTGAAACTATTTAATAGTGTTAGGGGAAGTTCTGTTACATGAAACTTGGCAAACCCTTCTTCATGAAGATTGCTTTGTGCCCCGGGGTTGTTATTATGCTGAGACAGTAATGAGTCTCTCACAAACAGTTGCCACAGTGCTACAAGTACACAATTCTTTGAAATAATACTCAAAGAACTCAAAATCAGAAAAAGTTGGGACAGCATGGAAAATGCAAATAATAAAAAAAACATTATCTTACATTTACTTTGACTTTTATTTGATTGCAGACAGGATGAACCTGAGATATTTCATGTTTTGTCTGGTCAACTTCATTTCATTTATTAATAAACATCCATTACTGAATTTCAAGCCTGCAACACATTCCAAAAAAGTTGGGACAGTTTTGGCACAGAGGATACCAAGCGATTTAGTGTTTCAGCTTTTATTTGATCTCATTCTTCCTGCAAACACGTCTTAAGATGTGCAACAGTACGGGGCCGTCATTTTTTCTTTTAAAAATTTTCTATTGGGGACAGGTCACGACTGCAGGCAGGCCAGTCCAGTACCCGTACCCTCTTCCTCCGCAGCCATGCCTTTGTAATGTGTGCAGCATGTGGTTTTGTATTGTCTTGTTGAAAAATGAATGGACGTCCCTGGAAAAGATGACGTCTTGAAGGCAGCGTATGTTGCTCTAAGATCTCAATGTACTTTTCTGCATTAATGCTGCCATCACAGAAGTGTAAATGACCTTTGCCAAGGGCACTGACACAGCCCCATACCATGACAGACCGTCACAGTCTGGATGGTCCTTTTCGTCTTGGGTGCGCATGTGGCGTCAATTTATTTCCAAAAAAGACCTAAAATGCTGATTCATCTGACCACAATACACGTTTCCACTGTGTGATGGTCCATCCTAGATGCCTCAGAGCCCAGAGAAGTCGACGCCGCTTCTGGACATGGTTAACATAAGGCTTCTTTTTTGCACAGTAAAGTTTTAAGTGGCATTTGAGCATGTAACTCTGTATTGTAGTGCTTAACAAAGGTTTGCCAAAGTAATCCCTCACCCACGTGGTTATATCAGCTATTGTTGAGTGGTGGTTCTTGATGCAGTGCTGTTTAAGAGATCAAAGATCACGGGCCTTCAGCTTAAGCTTGCACCATTGGCCTTTACGCACTAAAATCCCTTCCAATTCCTTGAATGGTTTAATGATATTATGCACTGTAGAGGGAGACATATGCAAATCCCTTCCAATCTTTGTTTGAGGTACATTGTTTTTAAACAATTTAATAATTTTCTCACGCATTTGTTGACAAACTGGAGATCCTCTGATCATCTTTGCTCATCAAAGACTCAGCCTTTCCTGGATGCTGCTTTTGTACCAAACTGTGCAATTACAATCATCTGTTGACATCACCTGTTTGGAATTGCTTCATTATTTAGTTTTTTCACCTCATTACTAGCCCTAAATTGCCCCCATCCCAACTTTTTTTGGAATGTTGAAATGAAGTTGAGCAGATAAAACATGAAATATCTTGGGTTCAAACTCAGCAATCAAATAAAAGTCAAAGTACAGTAAATGTAAGGAACACTGTGTTTTTATTTTCTTTGTATTTTCCTCACTGTCCCAACTTTTTCTGATTTGGGGTTGTATTATATTCTGTAACATTAACATTTCCAGAATCACAAGACTATAGAAACAGACCAGGCCAGACTCCTTTTTTGTTTAGTATTTATTTGGCCAGGTCTCTTTTGTGGCTTTTATGAAAACCCAGATTTGTCTGTCAGACTGCCAGATGCTATGCTATTCAAGTTATTGAAAATGTTTTATGCTGACCTTGCTTCCAGAAGCAGGTGGTTACTTGGTAATGCGAATTGCTAAGAGGAAGACAGGAAGTTTGCCATGTTTTTAACAGTCATGTTCCTTAAGCTTGTGTTGCCTATCACATCATGGCTGGGCTGTTGTTCATTGCTTCCACATGTATTGTGTATCATTCAGCTCTTCTGTGCTTTAGTGTTGCTCTTCTCAGTAATAATAAACACGTTCTCACCCACCTCTGTCTCCAATGTTTTTTATAATTGTATTTCTTCTGCCATCTGTTATAGAAATTCCCAAATCTGAAACAGAGCTTAATGGGAAAACAAGTAGATAAAGGTGTATGATGAATCTCTCCTCCAGAGGCTGTCCGAGGTTGAAGAGCTCTCAGTCAATCACCGCAACAGGAAGCGTTCACATCTGGCATTGCCAGCAGCCATAGAGTTTAGCACACCAGGAGACGTTACATCTGTCTTGGCAACTGTTTACTGCAAATGTAAGTGCCCACTGTGTATAAATGGTGTTTGTGTGGGTGTGAGAAAGAGAATAATTCAAAACATAACAGTAGGTGTAAGTTATTTACAGCCAATACTTTTAAAGCTATTTAAACTGACACAGTGAGATCTATAATTATTCTTCATGCCAATTTATCTTTTAAGGAATTTTGCCACCCCTGCATTACTCTAGTATTACTATAAATTGTACTGCAAACACAGCGCAGTGCTGAAACGCATGTAAATGTGTTTACCAAGACTGCCACATATATTTCAGAAGATAAATAGAACCCTTCACTTCAAAGATTTATCCTGCATTTTAGCTTTCGTCTACCGTGGAGGCGTTTAAATAATGCTTAACATGTAAGGAGTGATGGTGATGGGTGAAAAGAGAAGACAGAAATTTAAAAAAGCAGAGGTAGAGGACAAAAGGATAATAATTTAGCCTCCAAATTAAAATCCAGCCAACTGCAATACACCAACGAGGCATAACATTATGACCACTGACAGGTGAAGTGAATAACACTGATAATCTCTTCATCACGGCACCTGTTAGTGGGTGGGATATATTAGCCAGCAAGTGAACTTTTTATCCTCAATCACGTTTTCTTTTACATCACTAATCAGATTTGTCTGACTCCCCGAACACATACCTCCTGTGCTTTATTTATGTGCCATGCCCCCTCAGTTTCGGGAGCACATGGACTTATTGTTTTTGTTTATGCTCCACGCCCCCTCAGTCTCCCCCCTGCCTTCTGATTTGCCCCCAAGTTCATTGCGACCTGTTTCCCTTTTAAATTTCCTCTGTTTCTTTATTTATGTTAAGGGCTGTTAGACTGAAGTAGAATTGGATCATGTAGCTTTTTTTTTTATTTTAAATGCATTTTCTCCCCTTTTTTTCTCCCCCTTTAGCATGTCCAATTGCCCAATTGCATCATGCTTCCTCTCTGCCTATGCTGATCCCTGCTCTAACCGAGGAGATCAAAGCTAACCCACGCCCCCTCCGACACGTGGGCAGCAAGTTGTATGCATCTTATCACCCACACATTGACGAGTGTTGTGCCACCTAGCATTGTGTACAGAGAGACACACCCTAAGAGCTCTGTGTTAGGGGAAGTTCTGTTACATAAAACTTGGCAAACCCTTCTTTATGAAGATTGCTTTGTGCCCCAGGGTCGTTATTATGCTGAGACAGTAATGAGTCTCTCACAAACAGTTGCCACAGTGCTACAAGTACACAATTCTTTAAAATAATACTCAAAGAACTCAAAATCAGAAAAAGTTGGGACAGTATGGAAAATGCAAACATCCCCTAACATCTCTGTGTAGGCGCCTCTAATCAGCCAGCAGAGGTTGTAATTGCACCAGTCTGACAGAGAGAGACCCATATCGGACTTAGTCCTGCCCATCTGAACAACAGGCCAATTATTGTTCACGTGGCCGCTCAGCCGGCAAGGCAGAGCTGAGATTCAATACGATGTATTCGAGATCCAGCTCTGGTTGCAGCGTGGGTTTTTACTGCTGTGCCACCTGAGCGGCCAGGATCATGTAGCTTTAAATCCTTGTTGAAGTTACAAATTTCTTATCTTAGCATAGCATAGCATAGTCTAAGTCTAGCCAAAGTATAACCTTAAAATCCTTGTTATAGTCTGGCCTTAGTGTAACAATTAGATCCTCGTACGATTGTATAATCTTCATCTGGTCAAAATATTGTCTTTGTTTTGTTCAAGTCATAACTTTCTTCTTGTTCATGTCTTTGTCCTAGTTTCCCCATGTGCCATGCCAATCATTTTCTTGTTTGGTGTTAGCTTAGCTTTATCTTAGGAATTAGCATTCTTGTTTTAGTTCATAGTGTAGCTCCCCCTAGTTTTCATAGTATCTTGTCAAGTGTGTTAACCATATAACCACGTTCCTTGTTCATAGTAACTATCTTGCTCTATAAGAATTGTCTTGCTCCCTGCTCCTTAAAAAAATGACATCACTTTTCTACAAAGTTACCTTCCGATGCATTTTCCCAGCATCATACCAACTTTTTAATGCCATCAGTAAAAAATGTTTTTGGTTGAGCGCGTAGCCACTGATGCACCACTGCTTTCACATCATCATCACATGAAAATCTTCTTCCCCTTAAAGCTTCTTTGAGTGGTCCACAAAGATGGAAATCAGATGGCGCTAAATACGGACTATAAGCTCTCTCTCAGTCTCTCAGACATGACCAATTTTTACTCCCCCCGCCCTCACCATGCAGAAACTTCCCTTGTGGAAAGATTCCTTGTATGTCATAAAATGGCTAAGATGACTCAAAACACACTTACAACAACAAAGTAAAAAAAAAAAAAACATTTATCTTTGAATTTCCATGTCAGAGTCCAGACTTATGATGTAGTATAACCTGACTAAGTACTGTTTATGCAAGATCATTCCAAAATGGTTTTACATTTTAGGCTAATGTGAAGAGAAATTAAGGTTGTTTTTGACACTTAAATACTAAAAATAACACAAATATAATTTATTGTTTCCTTATGCTTTTTAATCGTGCACAAAACTTAATGTGACTCATTGTACTAAAAAAACGAGCAAGGAATTTTATTACTAGAGAGAACTGATGAGCAGTAATAAATATGAGTTTTAGTGTTTCTGTGTCGTTTTAATACACGTTACGTTAATTTTTTTTTTTAATCATAAGCGTTTTAAACTCTTTAAAAAAAGCTGATTCTTACAATTTCTTAGCACCCTGAGCTAAAACATGTGGACGCTTTCAGCGTGAATTTGACAGTTATTCCATACAATTTACTTTGATGACGTTTTACTGCACCGCTCAAGCCAAGCACTAAACAAAGCAGCCATTTATTGTTCATTTGAATTTAAATAAATAAATGTTGAGTTTAAGGGTACAAATCTCTTGACGAAGGGCATTGAGTTTCCAAGATTTTATGTTTAGGGGACGTTGAGTTACAAGGTACCACTGTATAATGCTTTAAAAAAAAAATTTCAGCTTAAAATGTTTAGTGGAGACAAGGTAAATCCAAACTTTTTTCTTGCAACCAACTCAGCATGTGCAAAGGTAAACAGTTATTAGCTCACTCATTCAATTTCTAAGCCACTTATCCTAATCAGGGTTGCAGGGAGTGCTGGAGTCTATCCCAGCTCTCAATGGGCTCAAAAGCACATAGAAACACCCTGAACAAGGCGCCAGTCCATCACAGCGCAGATATACAAACATATTTACACCTTAACACACACACACACACACATCTGAGGGCAATTTTAGTATCTCCCATTAACCTGACTGCATGTCTTTGAACTGTGAAAGAAAACCCACACGGACACGGGGAGAACATGCAAACTCCACACAGAAGGGACGGGATCACTCCACTTTAGACTTAATAAACTCAGGACCTTCTTGCTGTGAGGCAGCAGTGCTACCGACCGAGCCACCTTGCCGCCCCAGTGATTAGCTGCTTAAGCATCTTAATTTATACTTAATGTTTTTGGCATTAAAAAATAGCATTATTACAATGTGGACAGAGTTCAGTATGTTTAAGGATTTTTTTCTTTCGAAATATAAGTTCCATTCAGTTTCTTGTCACGTATTAACCAGTAGATATTCATGTTGCTAATTTGAGGGACAGATGCCCGAGCAGGTTGTGATCGGATTCTTGCTGTGTACCTGCTCATTTCTGCTCATCTCCATTCACTACTGCACAGAAAATAAATGTAGTTGATCACTAGCTACTCACAGTCAGCTCTGCATGAATCGTGTCCAAACATGACTAGTCTGCTTAGTGGTGTTAATAATAATTCAATGCTAATTCAATGCAATCAGAGGCACGTCTTTTGCATGCTTAAGGACTCTTTCGATTGATTGAATTATAATGTTCCATAATGTACATGCACATCTTACATATGAGATCATGAATAAGAGAGTGAATAAGATTAGATTTTTATTCTTCATGGTGACTTGTTAGATTAATTTCAGTATGCTGTCTCTGTAACGCAGCAAATGATTTTCTAGAAACTTACTTATAAGATCATATTTATTTTGTGGGTATGGTATACCACCCCCAAAACCTAATAATAAAGAAAATCCTGCACATGCACAGGACAAACACATGGGTCAGATATCTGCATGGATCTAACGTTAATAACGTAGAAGTAATTCATACCTACATATTCAACAACAATGCCCAAAAAAACTGCAACAACTTTTACATCAGAATTTAGGGCATAACAATATAAAAATGACCACCACAGCATTTGTTATCAGTGTTATACAGAAATAGCACTGTGCTAAATACTAAAGCTATTTATTTTCTAAAACCTGATGTGATATACACCAACCAGACATAACATTATAACCACTGACAAGTTAAGTGACTAACACTGATTATCTCTTCATCACTGCACCTGTTAGCGGGTGGAATATATTAGCCAGTAAGTGAACTGCAGCTCTTGTGGGGTGTTCCCAGTCTGCAGTGGTCAGTATCAATCAAAAGTGGTCCAAGGAAGGAACAGTGGTAAACCAGCGATGCAAGAAACCTGAAACTAGATTGGTCAAACAGAATCACCACTAGATGAATCAGCGCAAAGCCATATTTAAAACCTAATTTTAATAAAGCGGTTCTGTAAAGTACTCAAACAGTGCTATAAAAATTAAAGACTACAACAACCAAAACAAGGCAAACTGAAAATCATCCTGTTTTTGCTACTGCTATACAGTAGTTTACCATTTCCATGGCGTATTTGCTTGCAGTGAATGGAGGGAAATGCCACAGCCTCATCGTCAACAAACTAACCCTTATTTCACAAGTAACCAAGTGATGTTAAAGACCTGCCCCAAAAGCCATTTACTTCAACCCCTACTAATAAATGAGAGCATGGTTCTTGCTTAATGCCTAGCATCTTAGGATCTCAATGAGCTTAATATTGTGATGGGGGAGGGGTATCAACTAGAGCCTCAATTCTACCCCATGCCTTTTTAAAACACGTAAGAAAAACAACTGACTTTAAACAATAAACTGAATAATACTATCCTCTAGTCTGTATCTTAATTATATATATTTTAATCACCTGATAAAGGTGCAGCTATTTACCCACATGCCATGGAGCTGTAGGGCTGATTAATATTCCAGTGAGAGGCAGAGCGACTCTGGCCTCACATCTCTTCCACTCAATACAATTACGTGTGAAGTGATTGAGGTCGATAGCTCCTACTCTAATTTCCTGTTGTTCCAAAGTGTTATCGAGATCAATTTTAGTATTTTATTTATTAGTCCTTAAGTCTTTTTATTCATCAGAACTTTTATTTAAACTACATTGTCCCCATTCCAGAGGATTGAATTCACTTTGATAGTTTAACATGATGTGAAAACCAAAACTCGGTTGTTTAGACTTAGAAAAAGCTGTATAGAAGAATAAAAGCATAAGTAAACACTAATTCAGTCTTTAGATGTGTATTTGTTGGGACTCGTAAAATACAGTATCTTGTTAGTGCTCTCTACCTTTCTAAGCCTTTAACAAGCCAGATCATCTTACATTAGTCATATAAAAGTTGAACAGACATGAAGCAAATGAACTGGTCATAAGGTTAGAGAGAAATAAGATAATAAAATAAAGTGCTTTCTTAAGAGGAATCTGAGCCATTGTTGTTGTAGGACTCTGAAGTGCTGCCTATGAAGATTTAAACCAGATGATGTGAACAATTGTATACTTTTCTTTTTCATATTACTGGAATTGACTTAAGCAAGCACAATATATTGTTTTTTCAACATGTTAAGTTATAGGTCCAATGACCTTATAGTCAGTGAAAGTCATTTTTGGCTTGTCAGATATACACGCCCAGACAAAATAATGGGCCAAAATTCCTTTTAATGGTCCTAACAACAAATCACTGGACAGAAGTTAAGCAAGAACTAAGAAAATGTACAACTAAGACCTGTCGCACTATTGGCGACTTGGGGGTATGCACAAAATGTCTTTTCAATATACTGATGTAAAAATATACCATAACATTAAAACCACCTCCTTGTTTCTACATTCACTGTCCATTTTATCAGCTCCACTTACCATATAGAAGCACTTTGTAGTTCTACAATTACTGACTGTAGTCCATCTATTTCTCTTCATACTTTTTTAGCCTGCTTTCACCCTGTTCTTCAATGGTCAGGACCCCCACAGAACAGGTATTATTTAGGTGGTAGATGATTCTCAGCACTGCAGTGACATGACATGATGGTCGTGTGTTAGTGTGTGTTGTGCTGGTATGAGTGAATCAGACACAGCAGTGCTGCTGGAGTTTTTAAATACCGTGTCCACTCACTGTCCACTCTATTAGATACTCCTACCTAGTTGGTCCACCTTGTAGATGTAAAGTCAGAGACGATCGCTCATCTATTGATGCTGTTTGAGGTGGTCACCTTCTAGACCTTTATTGGTGGTCACAGGACGCTGCCCACAGGCCGCTGTTGGCTGGATATTTTTGGTTGGTGGACTTTTCAGCAGTGACAGTGAGGTGTTTAAAAACTGAAAAAAAATCAGCATTGCTGTGTCTTATCCACTCCATACCAGCACAACACACACTAACACACCACCACCATGTCAGTGTCACTGCAGTGCTGAGAATGATCCACCACCTAAATAATACCTACTCTGTGGTGGACCTGGGAGAGTCCTGACCATTGAAGAACAGCATGAAAGGGGGCTAACAAAGCAAGTAGAGAAACAAATGGACTACAGTCAGTTATTGTAGAACTACAAAGTGCTTCTATATGGTAAGTGAAGCCGATAAACTGGACAATGTGTGTAGAAACAAGGAGGTGGTTTTAATGTTATGGCTATTCGGTGTATATTCCACTCATTAGCTTTGTGTAATGCTAGGATATGTTCATATGTCAGCGTTTCCATCAGTTGTTGATATTGCAGGGATTTTTTTATTTTGAGGAATAATGCATTGATCAGGGTGTGGCTCTCCATGCACAAGGCTGATCCGCATGTGAACTCGCCTCGTGCAGGTGAGAAGATGCATTCGGTCCTGCACACGTGTCGGAGAGGTTAATTCATTGACAGCATTAAAAGTGTAGTGTATGCAATATAATATTTTATATATGTTACTTTTTAATGTCTTAATTTAGCATTTACAAAAATTCTGTCTTTTAAAGTCTTTTAAAATAGAATAATGTTGTGCCGCTCAGGTGATGCAGCGGTAAAATATGCTAGCACACCAGAGCTGGGATTTTAAATACATTGTATCGAATCTCAGCTCTGCCATCCGGCTGGGCTGGGCGGCTACATGAACAACGATTGGCTGTTGTTCACAGGATGGGTAAGCCGGACCAGGTGCAATTACGACCTCTGCTGGCTGATTTATGGTGCTCCGCATATGAACTCGCCTCGTGCAGGTATTAAGAGGCAGTCGGTACTGCACACGTCGGAGGGGGCGTGTTGGTTGCGAAGCTCCTCAGTCAGCAGTGGAGGGTTGTGGTAGAGGTGAAGCGTAGCGCAATCAGGGTAATTGGATATGACTAGATTAGGGGGAAAGATTTAGGTAAAAATAGGAGAAAAAGAAAAAAAAAAGGGAATAATGTCCATTCAGCATCTAAATTACAATGATATAAAATTAAACCAAAAATTGTTCACTAAATATTGAATGTCCTTGGCTGTACCTGTCCAGTTATATTCTCCTAAGAATAACCAGTTTTTAATCTTAATGAATTCTTCCAAAAACTGTTTTGCTATGCAACGATTTGTGAATCGACTAAAAATATTACCCACACCCACCATTAGCAATCTGGCTATTAACAACCTTGGAGATTGGAGTGACTTAATCCAATCAATTACACTTTCTAGGGGGGGGTTGACTTATTTTTTTAATTGTTTGAGTAGTATTAAATAAGAGTTTAAGCCCAATACATGTTGACTGAAGTTTATTTATGCATTCTGTTTGAAGTGCTTTGTGCAAAATTGCACCTTTAGGTTGAGCTGAAGTGGGCCATAAATAATAGTAGTAATCACAACCATCAAAACACAGTTTCACATTATCCTTCAAACCAGAAAGGATTATTGATGGAGTTTAAAAGAAGCAATGATTACATGCAGACTTTTTTAGGACATACCTCACTCCAGATGGTGCACTTCATTATACAGAATTCACTCTCATCTATAAAAGTATGTCCTTATGTGTCTAATCTATGAAGTTACACAGACACAGACAAACTACACCGATCAGCCATAACATTAAAACCACCTCTTTGTTTCTACACTTACTGTCCATTTTATCAGCTCCACTTCCCATATAGAAGCACTTTATAGTTCTACAATTACTGACTGTAGTCCACCTGTTTCTCTGCATGCTTTGTTAGCCCCCTTTCATGCTGTTCTTCAATGGCCAGGACCCCCACAGGACAACCACAGAGCAGGTATTATTTGGGTGGTGGGTCATTCTCAGCACTGCAGTGACACCGACATGGTGGTGGTGTGGTAGTGTGTGTTGTACTGGTATGAGTGGATAAGACATAGCAGCGCTCACTGTCACTGCTGGACTGAGAATAGTCCACCAACCAAAAATGTCCAGCCAACAGCGCCCCATGGGCAGCGTCACTGATGAGGGTCTAGAAGATGACCAACTCAAATAGCAGTAATAGATGAGCGATCGTTTCTGACTTTACATCTACAAGGTGAACCAACTAGGTAGGAGTGTCTAATAGAGTGGACAGTGAGTGGACACGGTATTTAAAAACTCCAGCAGCACTGCTGTGTCTGATCCACTCATACCAGCACAACACACACTAACACACCACCACCATGTCATTGTCACTGCAGTGCTGAGAATGATCCAACACCCAAATAATACCTGCTCTGTGGTGGTCCTGACCATTGAAGAACAGGGTGAAAGCAGGCTAAAAAAGTATGTAGAGAAATAGATGGACTACACACTAATTGTAGAACTACAAAGTGCTTCTATGTGGTAAGTGGAGCTGATAAAATGAACAGTGAGTGTAGAAACAAGGAGGTGGTTTTAATGTTATGGCTGATCGGTGTATAGCACTAAACCATGGACATCAACAAAACACAGAAGGTTAAATTGGTTGCTTTATGTAGTAAATCATGAGGAAACAATAAGCATACTTTTAATAAATTAATTTATGTATTCTGTTGTACAGTACCAACATTAATAGCTGTTCCATTGCTGTTCCCACTAAATGTTTTTGAACAAATGCCATATTAATCCCATATGATCGCATTTCATATTACTTTTTTGTACTACATATGCACTCTTTATGGGTCAGGTTTTTTTTTTAGCTTCAGTTCTGGAGGCCCACTGCCCTGCAGAGGTTAAAGCTTTCCCTATGCCCAACAAATCAGATTTGGAATGGTAGCTAAGCCCCCACGAGCTGGATAAAGTGTATTTTGAAACAGAAAAAGCTTAAAATTCTGCATGGCAATGGGCCGTCATGACAGATGTCGAGAATCCCCTGATATTTTTCATGTCCAAGATAATGCAATTTTAATATCCAGCCTAAAAATATATTACTTCATAAGTGTGTCCAAACATAACAAATAAAATGTCTTCCCAGATGTTATCAACCATCCCAAATTGATTCTTACAAGTGTCATGGGGTGGTGACTGCTTTTTAAACAGGGGTGCCTGGTGTAACCTCACACATAAGACATTAAAATGAGTGCAGTTGAGGATGACTTAATCAAGAAACAAAGGAAAAAACAACTAAAGAAACAAAACTCTACAAATAAATACTAAAAAACCAAACAATAATCCACAAACCGAAGTGGGACTCAGGAATAAAGGACAGGCATGCTTAATAAGAAGGCAAAACACTGGACTCTATGCAATGTGATCACCAGGAGAAATAGGAAACATAAGGACATACTCCATACCAAATAAAAGAGCACTTGTGTCTCTCTCCGACAGCTACTCAGTCCACTGGCGAATTACCTCCCAAGCACTTACCAGCTTTTCAATGGGCGCAAGGCACACAGTAACACCCTGGACGGGGCGCCAGTCCATCGCAGGGCAGACACACACTTACACACACCCATTCTCCTACAGGGCAATTCAGTGTCTCCAGTTAACCTGACTGCATGTTTTTAGACTGTGGGAGGAAACTGGAGCTCTTGAAGGAAACAGACACAGAGAGAACATGCAAATTCCACACAGAAAGGACCCGGACTGCCCCGCCTGGGGATCGAACCCAGGACCTTCTTGCTGTGAGGCAACAGTGCTACCCACTTAGCCACCGTGCCGCCCAGTAAATGTAACAAATGTAACTAAATGTAACAAAGCAGAGTAAATATAAAATAAACTCATCTCTGGTAACCATACTGGAGTCTGTTCTGCAAATTACATTTTTACTCATATCAAGAGGATAATAAGAGTCCAAACTGCTTATCTGCTGCATTCTTTAGCATTTTCCCAATGGGTGAAACATACTGTATGGCACTTTATATGGAGAAAACATGCAGACACAAGTTCTACCAATGTTTGTCTGTCCTGTCACACAAGGATCTCACTTTTGTTTAATTACCAAGTGTAGACCAGCCTTGTGCTGGTGTTAGCTGTCATATTCTCTGATAAATGGGGCTGATTTCCTCATTTAGCCCTTGCCATCTACTAACTTTATTTTTGTTTTATAAACTATATGATTCCTATGGTTAGACCATATCAAGATTTTTTTTTCTCACACATTAAGGCTGGAAATCTGTACTTTATAGATGAAATTGAGATATTGCACTTATATATTTGACTTGCAAGCCAGGCAAGATGTTGTCATTGCTTAACTGGGGGTGGGGTCGGGGTCAGTGCTCTACTCTATAGAGCATGGTTTTAGAATAGGACTTTTCACATACATTTGGCCATAAAGTGTACGTCCCTTACTTTTAATGTGAAGTTTTGGATGTACACTTTAAATTTCAGCTGTAGGTATTTAGCTGTTTGTCATATCATGCTTTTTAGGTATTTGTTACGCCACCAAACTGGCGGCGTATTGTGTTTTGTATTGTGTCATTTCTGCGACAGGTTTGTATCTAATAGATCACTGTCCTATTCGGAGGCTTGAATTGGAAACAACAAATGAGACATGTCAGTCTGGATCCAGCTGCTTAACTCTGCAACCAACCAGAGCATCAGATCCGTGTTGGGAGGCAGAAGCCAACCATTGATAAATCGCAGACCAACACTGATTCGGGGCCTTTCTTATAGCCCGCTAGACTCTGTGCTGTTGCCGAACTGTGTTCATGTGTTGAGTGTGTTAGGTGGTTAGAGTTTGCTCAGGTTCTTCTTGTTGTTTGATTATTGTTTACCAGTACTCTACTGTATATTTTCTGGCAACAGTGACAGTGTATATTGACTGTATTGTCTCTACACTGTTCTGAAATGCTGGAAAGGACAAACACTGACATGACCAGATAGCATATGCAGAAACATCAATAGATAAAAATCATTCAACTAAGCACTTAAGCTCTGTCCTCTTCTCACCTCCACCCTCTATTCTGACGGCTTCTCAGCCTTTTTGCTTTTTCTCGGGTTCAAATGTAATTTTAGTTTTACACATATACAGATATTTGTTCAATTTTTGATTTCTCACAGAAGTCATGTCATGCACGTAGCAGTATATATCATTCTTATGCGCTCATGCTGAAACTGTAGGTTTCAGGCAATCTGCGCACCACATTTTCCCATGTCCTGCCGCTACAGCCTGATGTGAAGAACGCAAAACATATTCTAACTGTTTTATTTTACTGAGTGTGAGGTATGTCTGATAAGACATATTTGTGCTGCAATGATTCATGTGATGCACAGCTAGAATCTGTGCGTGCATAGTAGAACTATTTTGCCTCTGTTTAGTACATCTGCACATATGGATTAATGGTTGTTAAAAATGCAACACAGGGCGCCCAGGTGGCGCAGCAGGATATTCTGCTAGCACACCAGCACCAAGTTTCTGAACTCCTCGGTTTGAAACTCGGTGTTGCCTCCGGTTGGCTGGGCACCATCTGGCGGGCATTATTGGCAGTGCCTGCAGCAGATACTGATTGGCCACTGTATCTACAGGACAAACCAAACTAGTCTCCAATGAATGAACCTTTTGCCTCCTTAAATGCCCTGAGCATTTTCCCTAAACAAGATGCAGCTGTGGATCATTAACCCGGAGACCAATCACAAAAGGGGCGTTGGCTTGAGACTAAGAGGAAACACACACTCCTGTAACATGTGCTCCCGAAGAGAGGGGCGTGACACATAGGAGCACTCCAGGAGCACAGAGAGGCTGGAATAGTGACATGCACCATCATGCCAGCCATAAGCTGTACAACTTTTTTAAACATGTTTTTTTAATATATATATTTTGTTTATGCATTTTTTCTCCCCTTTCTAGCACGTCCAATATTCCGATTGCGTCATGCTTCCTCTCCACCAATGCCGATCCCTGCTATGATTGAGGAGAACGAAGCTAACCCACGCCCCCTCCGACACGTGGGCAGCATGCCGTATGCATCTTATCACCTACACTTTGACAAGTGCAGTGCAGCTTAGCGTTGTGTACGGAGAGACACACCCTAAGAGCACCCTTTTTCATCTCTGTGCAGGCGCCATCAATCAGCCAGCAGTCATAATTGCACCAGTCATGAGCGAGAGACCCCCCATATCTGAACAACAGGCCAATCGTTGGCAGGCAGAGCTGAGATTCGATATGATGTATTCGAGATCCCAGCTCTGGTTCCAGTGTGTACTTACTGCTGCGCCACCTGAGCGGCCCCTTTAAACATGTTTTAACCTAAATATGTTTAATCTGTCTGATATACCTGTACATCTTGTAATATCTAACTGATCTTATAACTGATAACACATTTTGCCTACATAATTAAAAGCTCAGGATAAACATAGAATGTTCTGATATGTAATTAAACATGTCTGTGGTTTATGCTGATAACAGAAAACATTAAATTATTTTAGCACATCTTTATACACTGCCTGGCCAAAAAAAGGTCACACACTCTAATATTTGGTTGGACCGCCTTTAGCTTTGATTATGGCACGCATTCGCTGTGGCATCGTTTCCACAAGCTTCTGTGATGTCACAACATTTATTTCTGTCCAGAGTTGCATACATTTTCCCCCAAGATCTTGTATTGATGATGGGAGATTTGGACCACTGTGCAAAGTCTTCTCCAGCACATTCCAAAGATTCTCTATGGGGTTCAGGTCTGGACTCTGTGGTGGCCAATCCATGTGTGAAAATGATGTCTCATGCTCCCTGAACCACTCTTTTACAATTTGAGCCCGATGAATCCTGGCATTGTCATCTTGGAATATGCCCGTGCCATCAGGGAAGAAAAAATCCATTGATGGAATAACCTGGTGGTTCAGTACATTCAGTTATTCAGCTGACCTAATTCTTTGGGTACATAACGTTGCTCAACCTAGACGTGACCGACTGCAGCAACCCCAGATCATAGCACTGCCCCCACAGGCTTGTACGGTAGGCACTAGGCATGATGGGTGCATCACTTCAGTCGCCTCGCTTCTTACCCTGATGTGTCCATCACTCTAGAACAGGGTAAATCTGGACTCATCAGACCACATGACCTTCTTCCATTGCTCCAGAGTCCAATCTTTATGCTCCCTAGCAAATTGAAGCAGTTTTTGCCAGTTAGCCTCACTGACAAGTGGTTTTCTTAAGGCTACAGAGTTGTTTAGTCCCAATCCCTTGAGTTCCCTTCACATTGTGCGTGTGGGAAATGCTCTTACTTTCACTATTAAACATATCCCTGAGTTCTACTGTAGTTTTTCTACCATTTGATTTCACCAAACGTTTAAGTGATCGCTGATCACGATATTTTTTTTCCAGCAATCTCCGTAGATGTTTTCTCTGCTTGATGCATGCCAATAATTTGACAATTCTGAAACAGATCAACATCTTTTCCACGACCACAGGATGTGTCTTTCGACATGGTTGTTTTACAAATGAGAAGCTGCTCACTGCATCAGTTAGGGTTAAATAACTTGTTGCCAGCTGAAACATAATCACCCATGCAGTAATTATCCAGTGGGAGGGTTTTACCTATTTGCTTAGTTAAATCCAGGTGGTGGCCTTTTTTTTGGCTAGGCAGTGTATAATGCACATTATGAGATGCTGAAATAGTGTTTCTATTGTCCAAATCCAGTAAGTCTAAGAATTGTCCATGCTATGTAATTTTATATGGTTCTTTATAGATGTAAAAACTGGACAATAAAGAAGAAGAACATAAAAAATACTATTGTCTACAATATTTGGTGGCTAAGAAGGTTTTTAAGCAACCATTAGATGGCAAAATGCATCTTTGACCGAATCAGTTGTTAATTATTATGTAAAGCTCAGACTAGCAAACTAAAGCGCTCATTATGAGACAGACTCATTATGGGACAAACAACCCACTGATTAAGAGTAAAAGTATAAGCAGACAGACAGCTACAAAACGGATTAATACAATCATGGTAATTATGAACAAGCCATTAAGAAGCCTCAAAGACTCAAACAGAAGACATAATATTCTGGAAAAATACATTTCCTCCTAGTCAGAAATCGAAATCCACTTGACAGACACTAAAAATAAGAACAACAATGCAATGGAATGGATCTTTCATTCAAATAATCATTTACTGACTATGCAGTATTGCACCATGTGTACATTTTTAAATCAATAATCTGTCATCCCTATCTACAGGGTAGGCCATTTATATGGATACACCTAAATAAAATGGGAATGGTTGGTGATATTAACTTCCTGTTTGTGGCACATTAGTATATGGGAGGGGGGAAACTTTTCAAGATGGGTGGTGACCATGGCGGCCATTTTGAAGTCGGCCATTTTGGATCCAACTTTAGTTTTTTCAATGGGAAGAGGGTCATGTGACACATCAAACTTATTGAGAATTTCACAAGAAAAACAATGGTGTGCTTGGTTTTAACGTAACTTTATTCTTTCATGAGTTATTTACAAGTTTCTGACCACTTATAAAATGTGTTCAAAGTGCTGCCCATTGTGTTGGATTGTCAATGCAACCCTCTTCTCCCACTCTTCACACATTGATAGCAACACCGCAGAAGAAATGCTAGCACAGGCTTCCAGTATCCGTAGTTTCAGGTGCTGCACATCTCGTATCTTCACAGCATAGACAATTGCCTTCAGATGACCCCAAAGATAAAAGTCTAAGGGGGTCAGATCGGGAGACCTTGGGGGCCATTCAACTGGCCCACGACGACCAATCCACTTTCCAGGAAACTGTTCATCTAGGAATGCTCGGACCTGACACCCATAATGTGGTGGTGCACCATTTTGCTGGAAAAACTCAGGGAACGTGCCAGCTTCAGTGCATAAAGAGGGAAACACATCATCATGTAGCAATTTCAAATATCCAGTGGCCTTGAGGTTTCCATTGATAAAGAATGGCCCCACTATCTTTGTACCCCATATACCACACCATACCATAAATTTTTGTGTTCCAACAGTCTTGGAGGGATCTATCCAATGTGGGTTAGTGTCAGACCAATAGCGGTGGTTTTGTTTGTTAACTTCACCATTCACATAAAAGTTTGCCTCATCACTGAACAAAATGTTCTGTGTAAACTGAGGGTCCTGTTCCAATTTTTATTTTGCCCATTCTGCAAATTCAGTGCGCCGATCTGGGTCATCCTCGTTGAGATGCTGCAGCAGCTGGAGTTTGTAAGGGTGCCATTTGTGATTAGCTAATATCCGCCGAAGGGATGTTCGACTGATGCCACTCTCCAGTGACATGCGGCGAGTGCTACGCTGTGGGCTCTTGCTGAATGAAGCTAGGACAGCCACTGATGTTTCTTCATTAGTGACAGTTTTCATGCGTCCACATTTTGGCAAATCCAACACTGAACCAGTTTCACGAAACTTGGCAAGCAGTTTGCTAACTGTAGCATGGGAGATGGGTGGTCTCGTAGGGTGTCTTGCATTGAAATCTGCTGCAATGACCCGGGTACTGCGTTCACCAGACATCAACACAATTTCTATCCGCTCCTCACGTGTTAACCTCTGCGACATGTCAATGGCTGTAAACAAAGAGAAGCTTGTAAATAACTCATGAAAGAATAAAGTTACGTTAAAACCAAGCACACCATTGTTTTTCTTGTGAAATTCTCAATAAGTTTGATGTGTCACATGACCCTCTTCCCATTGAAAAAACTAAAGTTGGATCCAAAATGGCCGACTTCAAAATGGCCGCCATGGTCACCACCCATCTTGAAAAGTTTCCCCCCTCCCATATACTAATGTGCCACAAACAGGAAGTTAATATCACCAACTAGGGCTGGGCGATATATCGAGATTTTATAAAATATCGATATATTTTCATACGCGATATAAGATAAGACAATATCGCGTATATCGATATAGATGTTGCGTTCCAGTTAGATCAGACAGTTCGTCTTTCTCTTCTCCCAGTTTGTCTCTGCACATGTTCACCTGCCCCGCCCCTCTCCCTCACTGCCCCGCCCCTCTCCCTCACTGAACACAACTCGCCCCGCCCCCACCGCTTCACCAGTAATTCCTGCAGGCAGCGATAGCATGGAGACGGATAAAGACATGACAGAAGCTATCGAAGAGGAGCTGCTTACTAAAATGAAAAATAATGACTAATTTTGGAATTATTTGGAGACGGTTCGAATTCAAAGTGTCAGATGAGCAGCAGAATAATGTATTCTGTAGAGAACGCCGAAAACAAGTCCAGACAAAAGGTTCCAGCTCCGTGTACCTTCATTCGTTTTTCACTTCAAATCCCAAAGTTAAAAAACAAGAAAACGAGTCGTTATTTGTTTTAAAAACCAACACAAGCGCATGCACGCGCTGACATGCACGTATTTACTTCACATTAAGTGTTGAGAAAGTAATAATAACGTAACGGTGCGTCTCCTGTTGTTCTGACTCTTGTGTTTGTATATGTGATGTGCATATACTTGCTCTATCTGTAAATACAAACATTATGGGGATTTCTGTACTGGATGTTGTACGTGGTTGTGTTAGTTTATACTGGACGATCGCCCGACGTCCGAAACGTCATTTATTTATTTATCTTCTATTATAGTATTTCTTGTTGTCGGCCAATAAACAACCAAACATTATTAAATTGCATGAACTAACTCTGCAGTAAACAAGGAGCAAACAGCAATTAAACAACAAATAAAGCTGTTAAATAATAATAAAGTGCATGAAGAAGAACGCTGATGAAAATGCATTAAATGTTGTAATAGTTACACAGTAACATGAACGATTAGTTCTGCCTGTATTACAGAACTGAGTTCTATACAGTAAAAGAAAATATTAATGTAAATGTTTTACTTTTAATGTCACACAAGCTCAGCCGGAAACCGTGTCATTCCGACATCTTCCCTACACACTCGCTCCCTGCGCCCTATCGTACACTTAACATTCTTAAAGGGCCAGACAATATATTTGTAATTCACATTACACAACAGGAGATGCCTTAGAAAACAACTTTTTTTTTTTCTTAGAATAGCTCTTTTTTTTTTTTTAAGGAAAAATAATTCTTGTGTGAAGCTTCCCCAGCATGAATATTAGTGAATTAGCATGAATATGAAAGTGCCTGTAAAAAAACTGGAACATGTAGCTTTGTCTCAGAAGTGTCTTTTTGTTATTACCTTAAGGGATAAAAAAATATCGAGATATATATCGTATATCGCCATTCAGAAAAAAATATCGAGATATAATTTTTGATCCATATCGCCCAGCCCTATCACCAACCATTCCCATTTTATTTAGGTGTATCCATATAAATGGCCCACCCTGTATATTTAAAGCTTAGTTATAATTTAAAAAATAGTAATAAAATACACTTGCATCTGGGGACCTACAACCCCAAATCAGAAAAATTTGGGACAGCATGGAAAATACAAATAATAAAAAAACACAGAGTTTCTTACATTTACTTTGACTTTTATTTGATTGCAGACAGGATGAACCTGAGATAGTTCATGTTTTATCTGGTAAACTTTAGTTCATTTATTAATAAACATCCGTTCCTGCATTTCAGGTCTGCAACACATTCCAAAAAAAACTGTGTGCTTGTAACTCTGTATTGTAGTGCGTGTCAAAGTAATCCCTTGCCTATGTGGTTATATCAGCTATTGTTGAGTGGCGGTTCTTGATGCAGTGCCGTCTGAGGGACTGAAGATCACAGACGTTCTGCTTAAGCTTGCACCCTTTGCCTTTACGCTCTGAAATTCTCCTGATTCCTTGAATCGTTTAATGATATTATGCACTGTAGAGGGAGAAATATGCAAATCCCTTTCAAGCTTTCTTTGAGGTACATTGCTTTTAAACATTTCAATAATTTTCTCACGCATTTGTTGACAAACTGGAGATCCTCTGGCCATCTTTGCTCATCAAAGACTCAGCCTTTCCTGGATGCTGCTTTTGTACCAAACCATGATTACAATCACCTGTTGACACCTGTTTGGAATCACATAATTATTTAGTTTTTTCACTTCATTACTAGCCCTAAATTGCCCCTGTCCCAACTTTTTTTGGAATGTGTTGCAGGCCTGAAATGCAGGAATGAATGCAGGTATATTAAGTGAAATAAAGTTGAGCAGACAAAACATGAATTATTAAGTAAATGTAAGGAACACTGCATTTTTATTTTATTTGCATTTTCCATACTTCCCCAACTTTTTCTGATTTGGGGTTGTAAGTTTAATTCTTGCCTCTGGTTATTGTGAGACATTTGGAATATATCCTTCATTTTTCTCCCAGCTGTTAAGGACATGTCAGTAAGATGATTGGCTATGAAAAAAAAATTCCTAAGTCTAAGAGATTGAGTGAATAGGTGAGTGTGTTCAGAGTGTGCTACTGGTAGTTCTGGAAAAAGTACTTACTGAAAATGAATATTAGTCATAGAAAGCAAAATCTATAATTA
This sequence comes from Trichomycterus rosablanca, assembly GCF_030014385.1. NCBI lineage: Eukaryota > Metazoa > Chordata > Actinopteri > Siluriformes > Trichomycteridae > Trichomycterus > Trichomycterus rosablanca. The sequence continues at coordinate 25,719,907 of NC_085991.1, read as the reverse complement.
GTTATAATGGATTATCTAAAAACTTTTAGAAACATTTGTTGGGGTTACGTATTTTTCAGTCTTAAGAACTGTAATGATTTTTGCAACTGTTCTTTTTCTGTAACTAAATAATTAAAATGTTTTGGTCCAAAAACATTTTCACTAATTTCATAAGTTATTGTAGCAACTTACATGTTATACTATAAGACTATTTTTCAGGATGTTAAGATGTACTCCAAGAATTAGAAATATAACAGGTCTGCTATCAGTTAAAAGCTGCTAAAACATGGGGGACTTTCCAGAGCCTAGCAAGCTTCAACAATGTAGCTAATCTAGAGGCTGCTGGTCAAGAAAGGAAATGCTAAACTTGTATTATATGCACCTGTTTGAGTTTAATTTGTTGGAAACTAGCTAATATGTATAAGACCAACTTTTAGTAACATCCTTCCATTCAAAAGATCACAGAATATGACAAATTTTGCAGCAGCAAGGCCTCTCTTAAAGGGAATTCATCAAGCAAACTGAATAAAGCTGTTATAACAAATTTGAAGAATTAGTAGAGGTCAAGGACGAGAAAAGGAATTTTAAGTTTCTTTCTTTTATGGGAGACCAAAAGAAGTCCAGCAAAGACTTGGCTTAGCATCTGGCAGCTTAATCGAAATCCTAATTTGACCCTTCTGCAGTCCAAAGAAGCTTGATCAGGAATAGTTATTTTGAAAAGGCTGAGATATGTAGATCAGTAGAAAAGAGTATTATTAAGTGCTGAATCCTAGTCCAAATTTCTTGGTCTAATCAATATGTAAGAAGAGTTGGAAAGAGATGGAAGAATGAGTGCTTGTGGCCTTGAGTGAAACATAGTGAAGGGTCTGTCCTGATTTGGAGCTGCATTTCTGCCAGTGGTGTTGGCAATATTATCCAAATTGATGGAATCATGAATGAATCAGTTATATATACACTGATCAGACATAACATTATGACTACCTTCCTAATATTGTGTTGGTTCCCTTTTTGCTGCCAACACAGCCTTGACCCATCGAGGCATGGACTCCACTAGACCCCTGAAGGTGTGCTGTGGTATCTGGCACCAAGATGTTAGCAGGGCGCATTATCCTGCTGAAAGAGGCCACAGCCATCAGGGAATACTGTTTCTATGAAAGGGTGTACATGGTCTGCAACACTGCTTAGGTAGGTGGTACGTGTCAAAGTAACATCCACATGGATGGCAGGACCCAAGGTTTCCCAGCAGAACATTGCCCAAAGCATCACACTGCCTCCACCAGCTTGCCTTCTTCCCATAGTGCATCCTGGTGCCATGTGTTCCCCTGGTAAGCGACGCACACGCACCCGGTCATCCATGTGATGTAAAAGACAACATGATTCATCAGACCGGGCCACCTTCTTCCATTGCTCCGTGGTCCAGTTCCGATGCTCACATGCCCCTTGTTGGCACTTTCGGCGGTGGACAGGCATCAGCATGGGAACCCTGACTGGTCTGCGGCTATGCAGCCCCATATACAACAAACTGTGATGCACTGTGTATTCTGACACCTTTCTATTAGAACCATCATTAACTTCTTCAGCAGTTTGAGCTACAGTAGCTTGTCTGTTGGATCAGACCACACGGGCCAGCCTTCGCTCCCCTCGTGCATCAGTGAGCCTTGGCCGCCCATGACCCTGTCGCCGTTTTACCACTGTTCCTTCCTTGGACCACTTTTGATAGACACTGACCACTGCAGACCGGAGCTTTAGAAAGAGACAAATACATTTGGTTGGGTAATATTATGATCCAGAAGACGTCACACAGCTGTAAAGAAAAATTTTAAACACATTATATGGGTTGAAGTATTTTTATAATTTTAGAAAGAGTACATAGGAATTTTTTCTTGTTTCATATGTTTGCCATTATTTTTATGAGGAGATATACGTTATGTGAACTGCTGTTGGATCATAAAACTGTCACTGAAATGTTATACACACTTTGTCAAAAAAACTGATACCATATGTTCAGGCTGGTACTACCTGCACAACATGTACATCTACACATTTACAAAAGTTGACCTTCTAAGGTTCATTCATCTTTTATTTCATACTGTGGTAAATAATGCTGGAATTGAATATTTTGTTGCTATTTTCTTCCATTACTAAATATAAATGTTTATTGTTTAAACTGCATTAACAAGTAAACATAATGGTTGTTGCTACTGATGTTTCCATTACGAGTAAACTGAAGTGCCAATCATTTTATTTTTGAAGGACACAACTGATCCACACTTCAGTTTGGAACAATTGATCTACACTTCATTGGCAATTATCTTACAAATTGCTGGAGTGGGCAGACCCACTTTAGAACAACCCTCTGTAATGCTGATTACTTCAGAATAGACCACATCAGTTTCATATATTTCTGACATTGGTTACTCATCTAAAGATTATCTCATATGCTCAGTGATAATTATGGTTTTATTAATATTATTGCAACTCTCAGTTTGCAATTTTCAGTTTTCAGACTTAGGGGTAGGGTTAGGGGCTGGAGCCTATCCCAGCTTTTTAATGGGCGCAAGGCACACAGTAACACCCTGGACGGGGCGCTAGTCCATCGCAGTTCAGACACACATACACACACACATACACACACTCATTCACCTATAGGGCAATTCAGCGTCCAATTAAACTGACTGCATGTTTTTGGACTGTGAGAGGAAACCGGAGCTCCCGGAGGAAACCCACACAGACACAGGGAGAACATGCAAACTCTGCACCCCTTTTTAAACTGGTAGATTTAAATTATTTTGTTTGACATCTTGGATCTGAGATCCAACCTGATAATGTGCAAACATCTGCATGATCTTTAACAAAATGATTTGGAATTATATTTCATATGCATACAGTTGCAAAAATAGTTAATATGCATGTACTTTTATTTATGGTTGTATATACATAACAAATATTACTTGTTTTGCACCCAATATTTTAATGTAATTAAGTTAACCTTTCAACACAAAGTTGGATAAAAAACCTAGACCAATAATTGACTTGGCAAATATTTTTGAAATAGTTGCTTGTTCTGGTTTTGTATCTTTAGTACTATTTAAACTGTTATAGAAATATCTGTAGAGAATTTGTACTATAAGTCATATGTGCTTAATATAAGACATGTAAACAAGAGATCCTTGTATAAGTTACAGATCTGAGATTGTCTTCTGGCTGTATACACTGTCAGCACATCAAAAAGTTCCATGCATAAATCATGGAACCATAATTCCTGAGAGGTATATTAGACCAACTGTATAAAATAGTTGTATGCTATAAATTCTAAAGGGACCTTGGCTATTAATTCTGAAAACAAAAATTAATGCAGTTAATAATTCAGTCCTGTAATGCCATCATTAATGAGACACCTGAACATGACTCAGCAGCGAAAACACAGCAGTGAGAAAAATGCAGCTGAGAAACAGGGATTTGTAACATAATTTTCAGCAAATCAATGTTGTGTAGTATTTTATTTTAGTGTTTTGTCTCATCACAAAACATTCACAATATGAGAGACGCTCAACAAAATATGAATTATGAGAGAGCAGCAAGGAACAGAACATTTTTTCAACCAAGAAAAACATCAGTGTGTGCCTGATGTGCATCTGAAAAGCATCTGGATAACCCTAAATCTTATGAAATAATGTTTTATGGACAGATAAATAAACTCTGGAGGACAGAAAAACTCATTCATTATGTTTGTCAAAATGTTTCAGCATTTTCTGCAGGAACTTTATACCAGCAATTAATTTTCATTTTAATAAATTTTAATGCTGTTAAGGTGTTTTGCTGCTGGACAAAGGATCAAGTGAGGGACAAAGTCCACTGTACATCAGAACATTTCTTTCTATGAGCTTAAAATAAGGAGTAATTACGTAATGCAGCAGGGTAGTAATTCAAAATACAAATGCTAGTTTACATCAGAATAGCTGAAAATCAAATGATTTTTATTTGAAGTTTTGGCGTGACTGGATTAAAGTCACTATGAGATATGTTGTGTAGAGAATTAAAATAACGGTTTAAACCTGAGAATCTATTGGTGTGTAAGATTGAAGATGAGTGGACTAAAATCTTATGATAAAAATATGAAAAATAATAAATTTATTACTACAACCCCAAATCCGAAAAAGTTGGGACAGTATGGAAAATGCAAATAACATAAAAATGCAGTGTCCCTTACATTTACTTACTGTGCAAAACAGAAGACTCATGTTAACCTTGTCCAGAAGCGCCGTCGACTTCTCTGGGCTCTGAGACATCTAGGATGGACCATTACACAGTGGAAACGTGTATTGTGGTCAGATGAATCAGCATTCCAGGTCTTTTTTGGAAAAAATGGATGCCGTGTCCTCCAAACCAAAGACGAAAATGATCAACCAAACTGTTATCAGCAACAAGTCCAAAAGCCAGGGTCTGTCATGGTATGGGGCTGTGTCAGTGCCCTTGGCAAAGGTCATTTACACTTCTGTGATGGCAGCATTAATGCAGAAAAGTACATTGAGATCTTTAAACAACATATGCTGCCTTCAAGACGTCATCTTTTCCAGGGACGTCCATGCTTTTTTCAACAAGACGATGCAAAACCACATGCTGCACACATTACAAAGGCATGTCTGTGGAAGAAGAGGGTACGGGTACTGGACTGGCCTGCCTGCAGTCCTGACCTGCCACATATAGAGAATTTTGAAAGGGAAAATGTGACTACGACGACCCCGTGCTGTTGCACATCTTAAGACGTGTTTGCAGGAAGAATGAGACAAAATAAAAGCTGAAACACTAAATCACTTGGTCTCCTCGATGCCAAAATGGCTTTTAAGTGTGGCGAAAAGGAATGGCAACATTACAAAGTGGTAAATGCTTTACTGTTCCAACTTTTTTTGGAATGTGTTGCAGGTCTGAAATGAAGGAATGGATGTTTATTAATAAATGAAATGAAGTTGAGCAGGTAAAACATGAAATATCTCAGGTTCATCCTGTCTGCAATCAAATAAAAGTCAAATTAAATGTAAGAAATGTTTTTTTTTTAATTTGCTTTTTCCATGCCGTCCCAGCTTTTTCTGATTTGGGGTTGTAAATTAAAGTGGCAATATTTCTTTACACAGGAAGAATAATGGTAATGAATAAATTACAAATGTGTTGTGTCTGTGCTCAAGTTCCCTTGGAATTTTGTATAATTATCTAAATTTATTCAGCATTGCATATCACACACTGTGTAAAAGATCCCTAATGGCAAACGTGTGAATTGATGTAACCCCTAAATGTTTAAAAGCTGCAAGTGGGAATGACACAATGCTTTGGCATTACTTTTAGAGGCATTTAGATAATGTCTTAATTGTGAAATGGGTTGGACAGGTGTTTTATTACCTCCAGATGTTTTAATACCTCCTCTGTGATTTCTTTGGCAGTAGCTGGAGGTGTTTGCTGCACCTGAGTCAGGTCTCTATAGATGAGCATATGAAGAAGATTAGCTCTGAGCTTTGTAAGAGTAGCTGTTTTTTTCATTTATGACACCCTGCTATTTCATCTCAATTATTCGTTCTATCTTTGTCATTGTACAATCTCAACCACACATGCCAACTAATAATCAAGGCTAAGAGTTGAATGCTTAACCATTTAGTAATAGTATATTGTGGTAGTGTGAAGTACTGTACCTCTCAAGGCTTCACTGTATTACTTTTTGTAGCCTTTAAATCAGCATGCACTTTTACACCAAATACTTAATAACAGAAAATGTTTTAAACCAACCTGCATAGATGTTGGAAAATGTGAAGAAAAATATTTGCAGTTCTCAAATGAAAAACCTTGAATAGTTTTATTTTTAACAGTATTTTTCTTATTATTAAACAAGTTTTATTCATTGTAATTCCAGAGAAAGAAAACATACAAACTCTATTTCTGAAAAAGTTGTGACACTGTATAAAATGCAGTAAAAAGAAGAGTCCCAAAAAGACTCCAACACATTACTTTAAAAAATATCACTGCACAATTTGTATTGCACTTAAATCTAGTTTTTGCAAGTGTACCATTTCATCTGTACATACTGTACGTATTTGCAAATTTGCACATCAGTATTTGCACACTGCACTATTGTGCTATAATCTAATCTAATCTATTGCCAACACCTGCCTATATAAGGTCTCACAGTTGACATATCAGAGCAAACTCCAAGCCATGGAGTCAAAGGAATTATCTGCAGACCTCAGAAACAGGATTGTGTCAAGGCATAGATCTGGAGAAGGGTACAGAAAAATTGCTACAACTTTACAGGTCCCAAAGAGCACAGTGGCCACCATCATTCATAAATGGAAGTTTGGAACCACCAAAAATCCTCCTAGACCTGAAGACGGGCCTTGGCCAAGCAGGTGAGCAGGAACCCAAGGGCCACTCTGACAGAGCTCCAGCGTAGCTTTGTGGAGATGGGAAAACCTATCAGAAGATCAACCATCCAGCCCGCACTCCACAAATCACGCCTTTATGGTAGAGTGGCCAGACTAAAGCCACTCCGTAGTAAAAGGCACATGACAGCCTGCTTGGAGTTTGCCAATAGGCACCTAGAGGACTTTTAAACCATGAGAAAGATTCTCTGGTTTGATGAAATCAAAATTGAACTTTTTGGCCTGAATATCAAGTGTCACATCTGGAGGAAACCAGTCACTGCTCATCACCTGGATAATGCCATCCATACAGTGAAGCATGGCGGTGGCAGCATCATGATGTGGGGATGTTTTTCAGCAGCGGGACCAGGGCAACTAGTCCTGATAGAGGGAAAGATGAATGCAGCTAAGTACATCGAGATCCTTGAAGAAAACCTGCTCCAGAGCGCTCTGTACCTCAGACTGGGGCAAAGGTTTACCTTCTAACATGACAACAACCTGAAGCACACAGCCAAGTGAACAAAGGAGTGGCTTCTGAGAAAGTCTGTGAATGTCCTTGAGTGGCCCAGCCACAGCCCAGACCTGAATCTAATCGAACATCTGTGGAAGGAGCTGAAAATGGCTGTGTACCGACTCCCCATCCAAACTGACAGAGCTTGCAAGGATATGCCAAGAGGAATGGGCAAAAATGTCTAGAAACAAGTGTGCCAAGCTCGTAGCTTCTTTCCCAAGACGCCTTGAAGCTGTAATTGCTGCCAAAGGTGCATCAACCAAGTATTAGGCTAAGGGTGTGTACAGATATGTAACCCCTAAATAAAGGATTTTTGTCAGTAAAATAAAATTGCATATTTTCTAAACCCTGTTTTTACTTTGTAATTATTGTCGATTGTGTGTAGATGTTTGAGGCAAAAAAAGCACTCAATCCATTATAGTAACGTAATAAAACCTGGAGAAGTTTATAAAATATTTATAAAAATTCAAGTGACAGTGTTTCACAATGAGCAGGTGAATTGGTAACAGGAGAGGAAATCATAATTTAGTATAAAATTCATTTTGTATGTGCCACAACAACGTAAACACAAAATGAGTGTGGTTGGCTGCTGTCAGATCTGTCTCCTGTTAAAACATTTTGAGAATCAGTCGACAGAGACTGTTGAGCAGCTGAAGCCTCGTATCAAGCAAGAATGGACAAAAAAATTTACTTGCAAAACTGCAACAATTAGTCCACAATTCCCAAATTATTAATAAGTGTCATAAACACAGATGTAAACACGCCTCTGTCCCGGCTTTTTGGAGTGTGTTGCAGTTACTGATGTCAGTTACTCTAATCTGACCACATTTTTCAGTAACAAGTAATCTAACGCGTTACTATTTCCAATCCAGTAATCAGATTAAAGTTACTTATCCAAGTTACTGTGCATTACTACTTTTGTCATTTTCCTTAGTAAAAAGATATATTTTTGCTTTCTTTTTGCGTCTTGGGGAGTGACGTCTGGCCTATGCGACAATTAAGTCACGAGCTGCGTCCGGAATCTCATACTTACAGAGTCTGTACTAGATTGGAGGAAGTATGCACTTCTTGGCCGGTAAAAAAGTCCTACATCCGCCATCTTACCAACGTCAAGTGATGACGTGGGGACGTGATGACGTAATATCATCATAGTTACAGACTCATTACAAACCCCATTCGCCAAAATTTTGGATATTTATCGTCTTTTTGTTATTTATTTGTCTTTACAAAAATTTCTTTTATTTATCTTACTTACACTTGTGAACAGAGGACTCCGCCATCTTTCTTGTTTCTTATTCCACTTCAATCGCCTACGGAGCTCCAGTTGCATTATGGGATACTTTAGCAGACCGCATTATATAACTAATAAAGTAACTTGTAATCTAATTTAGTTACTTTTAAAATCAAGTAATCACTAAAGTAACTAAGTTACTTTTTAAAGAAGTAATCAGTAATCAGTAATCAGATTACTTTTTCAAGGTAACTATGCCATCACTGGTCCCAACTTTTCTTGAAATAGAGTTTGTACAGAAGCAGGATTAGGTGTGTACAAAATTATATATAATTAACATTATTGGGTGTGTATAGTAGTCCTTCAAATAATTTGTAATTGTAAGGTTAACCCAAATTCAAACAGCCCCTCAATATTTGCAATTTTGTCACAGTTCTCACACTAAACTTGCTTAGATATGCTTTTCATATAACTCCATATTATTGCTTATTGTTTTTTTAGGTGTTGGGTGTCCACAAACCTTTGTATACTTGGGCCATACTGTATAGTGTAAAATCAATTATGATATATGAATTACATACATCTAACTTTGTGGCAACTTTTTAGCATGGTTGTGAACTAGTGGAAGTAGGGTACTTAAGATATCGGACATTCTCAATAAAAGCATTAATACCTGTAGTTTTAGATGCAAAACAAGGTCATGGTCAGTTTTCCACATACTTTTGGACATTCAGTTTGTCTAAATGTGCTCTTGGTTTAAATAGTACAATACATTATGTACAGTTTATTACCAATACATTCTGCAATTGAATTTCCATAACAGTGTAAAAAAATAAACATTTAACTACGTAATTTGTGGATATATTTGCTTTTAAGGAGGATAATGATTTTTAATTATTTTAATCACCGTGTAGTAAAATGACTGTATTTAGTTGTGTAAAACAGCATTATTAGTAATCATTTAAAACTGAACATTACTGTCTGTATTTGATTTGGCCAGAGAAGGAAGAAAATCCAGCACCAAGACAGATATCAGTAATATGACTAAAAGTATTATGACAAATTTTTTTTCTGTCTATGATGCAATCGACAATTACATGTATCAGAGGCAGACACGCATCAATTATACTGTCTGGTTTGTGAGGTTTTTGAGGCTGCGTTGTATTTTTAGTGTTACTGTCACCTGCAGAAATCTACTGGCTCAAATTTTACATCAATCAATGAGCCTGAAAATGTGAAATTTTATACAAAGCTACATCTCCACCTTCACCATTCCTCAAAGAAATAGAAGCACACCAAGCTATTCCATGCAATTACCTGCTCTGTAAGCTTTGAGCAAACAGCTTCTCTTTCAACAATGCTTCCAGAGGCAGTTTGAGACACAGTAATGAGAGTTGGATGTCTTGTCTGGTCTAGGTACTAAGTGGTCCAGAAGCTTAGGATGACATATTTTTTATAAATGCTGGCCCTATGGTATCCTCAAAAGCAATTCAGCAACAATTATCCTTTCCCACTATTTACAGTGAGTGAAGTAGAAGAATTGTCATCACTGTTGCTTAGTTCCCGGCAAATCTGTGACAAGATAGTTTGGACCAGTGGTCCAAGGGTATAGTGCACGAAGGTAGAGTTTAGGAAAGGACCAATGTATCTAGGACTTAATATTTTTATATTAATAAGAAGTTTTAAATCACAGGTGAAAAGCCGGAGCATCTTATCAGGTTAGTGAAGTGGATGTTGCTTCAAGGCATTTCCACTTCTTAATAACAGCACTTCACCATGAGTTCACCATGTTTTCTTAACCAGGGCAGAAATTGACCCACTGGAAAGTTAGCATCTTGAATTATGTCATGTTGAAAGTCACTATACTCTTTAGTGTGATATTACTGCCAGTTTTTATCAATTAAGAATGGCCCAGGTGGCACAGCAGGATATTCCGCTAACACACCAGCACCGAGATCAAATCCACGGCTCAAATCTTGGCCTCGTATGCGGGCCGCCATCTAGCGGGCACAATTGGCAGTGCCTGCAGCAGACAAAAATTGGGTGGGTAAAAGACCAGACTAAGTGGGTGGGGTCTTCAAAAGCTGTTCAAGGACCCTGGTTAGCAGACCAAGGCACCTTTGCAGAAAGTGGATGAGCCTCCTGTGCGAATCCACCAAAGCACGGGCGTAAAAGAAGGGGTCTGCTAGGACTGCGCACGCGATGGAGGGCACGTGAGCCGCAATATACCCTTCTCAAACGCAATCAGGTATTCACAGCAGCGAAAGACAAATTGACTAGGCTAAATCAGCAGAAAAAGGGAGAAAATGCATAAATAAATAAAAAATTTATGGCTGTATGCTTAATTTTAAGGATTTTTTAGCAATGGGTATGAGGGAAGAAATTGTGTAACACACCAAGTATTTGAAATTGAGCAACACACCAATAAATGTGTAAGATGTGTAAGAAAAAAAAGATGATTATTGTGATAATAAATCACATAAATCACAAAATGATAATGTTTGCTTTAAGATACGAGCATGTTTCTAAGCTCTATTTACTGATGTTCGTATAAATACAAAAGCAAGGGTTTGTTTCCCAAAACGTTCGTAATGCTAAGTATTTCATGACCACGTACTTGAAAACATGCTTAAATTCTCGAGTGTTTCCTGAAACCCTCTGTCACTAACATGATAGTACTTCTTTAACTGCTGCTTATTTGCCTTACAGATGGACTGTTTCTATGCATGGCAACAGCCTCTTTATAAAAAATACATTTTATTTATCATGAATCCATTAATTTATACACTGATCAGCCATAACATTAAAACCACCTTCTTGTTTCTACACTTACTGTCCATTTTATCAGCTCCACTTACCATATAGAAGCACTTTTAAGTTCTACAATTACTGACTGTAGTCCATCTGTTTCTCTACATACCTGCTTTCACCCTGTTCTTTAATTGTCAGGACCCCCACAGGACCACCACAGAGCAGGTATTATTTAGGTGGTGGATGATTCTCAGCACTGCATGACATGGTGGTGGTGTGTTAGTGTGTGTTGTGCTGGTATGAGTGGATCAGACACAGCAGCGCTGCTGGAGTTTTTAAATACCGTGTCCACTCACTGTCCACTCTATTAGACACTCCTACCTAGTTGGTCCACCTTGTAGATGTAAAGTCAGAGATGATCACCCATCTATTGCTGCTGTTTAAGTTGGTAATCTTCTAGACCTTCATTAGTGGTCACAGGACGCTGCCCATGGGGCGCTGTTGGCTGGATATTTTTGGTTGGTGGACTATTCTCTGTCCAGTAGTGACAGTGAGGTGTTTAAAAACTCCATCAGCGCTGCTGTGTCTGATCCACTCATACCAGCACAACACACACTAACACACCACCACCATGTCAGTCTCACTGCAGTGCTGAGAATCATCCACCACCTAAATAATACCTGCTCTGTGGTGGTCCTGACCACTGAAGAACAGCATGAATGGTGACTAAAAAGCATGCAGAGAAACAGATGGACTACAGTCAGTAATTGTAGAATTACAAAGTGCTTCTATATGGTAAGTGGAGCTGATAGCATGGACAGTGAGTGTAGAAACAAGGAGGTGGTTTTAATGTTATGGCTGATCTGTGTATATACTGTAACATTTCCACACAGCAGGGATGCATTGCATGAAACCAAAATAGGTTTTCATGTAATTGGAAGCATTGGAATTGTTGGTGCATTGGATGGCACACTGATTCCCATACACACTCTCAGCCTCTTGAGCCCTAACTACATCTGCTGTAGAGGCTTCTTTGCATTGAATGTGCAAGTACATATGCAACCATCAAGGCCTATTTACATATATTGTGGCCAAGTGGCCTGGGAGTACTCATGACTCCTTTATCTGGGCCAATTCTGGAGTGTGTCAGACAGCAAGAGACGGTGCATTTGCTGGTGGATGTGTATTGAGTGACAGCGGTGATTCACTCAGAATACTTACTACTTACTCAATCCTGTCTTAAATCCCCAGACTGAGGCTGAGGAGAGATACAACATGGCACACAGCAGAACACGCAGTGTTGTTGAAAGAGCTTTAAGCATTTGGAAAATGCGTTTTCTGTGCCTACACAAATCATCAGGGGGGCTTTGGCTATGCCATTGTTTTATGTGCTATGCTTACTAGGCTGGCTTGAAAACACAAAGGTGAATAATAAGCAATGTTTTTGCCTGAATATATCAACAAATTTTTTAATAATTGACCTGTGTTTAAATGACCTGTGTAAGAGCCCTTTCATATTTTTATCCTCTACACAGAGTCTGTAGTGCTTGGGTGTGGATAGAAAATGTTAATGACACTGCAACAAATGTAAAGCATTGTATAGATCCTCTAGTCATAAATCAATAAAGCCTATTTCCATTTAATATTGTTACTTGACTACGTACCTACCTCATTTAGAGGGCAGTATAATTGGCACAGAAATAGAAGGCCTGGTTAGATGAAAGCTGCTTGGCCATGATGTCAAGTTTGGCTCTTTAATTCCACCAACTCTTTGAGGTGTCTCTGTCTCTCTGTTAAAGTTTTTTTCCCACGGTAGCTCTAGCAGCTCTTTTTCCACCTGAAGCCTTTCTTTTTCAAGGCCAATAAACTCCTCACTACACCTACATGTATGTTTTTGAGTCTGTAGATCTGGTGGAGGCATTTGACTATGCTGAGCAGAGGAAGGCCCAGGAGATGACCCAGGACTGCTGCAGAGTGAAGCTTGCACAGGGGATGTAGGCTTAGGTGGAGTAGATGGGAGCTCATTTCAACATACATCTACTCCCCCAGAGATTTGCTATTGGGTTTAGTATTCCCAGTGCTTTTACCTCTTTCACAGTAAGGCCTGTTGCAGATAACTGACCTTCAACAGTCTCTCTTCTACCCCCTTTCCACCGACGCAGATTTTTAACCGGTTCAGCATGTTTCCACCAAAAAAAAGAGGTTCTAGACAGCGAACTATATACTTTTTTTAAAGTTTTTCAGCGCGAACCGTAATGTCATCTGTGGGCGTGTCAAAGTGTAGAGGTTTGGGTGCTTTCACATGAGAAAGTTGGGCTGCACTTTCATCTTTTAAAATTCACTTGATTAAAGTTTGCTGCTGATATTCGCTAATATTTTCAAAGCGATGTACTAAAACAATGACAGATGAATTTGGGCAGTACAGAGCACTTATAACCAGTAATAACGGAGAGAAATTTAGTGTTTCTATGTGGTACTTTTAGTACATTAGGCCACGTTATGCTTTATTTAGGTAAAGCTTTTTCGACTCTCCCGAGAAGCGGACTCAGAACCCCAAGCTACATAAACACCACACATGAAGTTAATGCGGCTTTCACAGATACATGTGGAGCTTTTAGACTGGATTTGATGGTTATTTCACACAAATGTTCGTGTTGTGGAACTTTGAGCACTGAGCAAATCGGCTATTTGCGCCGAGTGTCGTGGTGAGAGTAAAGCGGAAAAAACGCTTTTCACGTCAATGAACTAAAGAAAACAACACCTGGGACAAACACGTCTATGTCTTCTTATCACCAATAGTTGAGCGATGCTTATTGCATAAAAATGAACATCTGTAACAACAGCTCAAATGCTTGCACATAATCTACATGCTCCGCCATCATGTTACTACTCTTTGCTTTCTTTATGTAACTCCCACCGTTGATGACGCAGGCTTGGTTCCCAAAAACGGGTGGAAACGCGGGTAGGTTCTCTACAAAACACCAAGGTTTGAAGAAACCTGAACATAACCGGTTCAAGAACCAGAGTTCTTTTGGTGGAAAAGTGCAATTCTTGAGTTGTGCCCCCTTCTCTTAGCTTGACTAGCAAAGTCAGGCCCGATGCCAGATCTTTTGATAGCATTACAAGCACTGATGTTAATGTCAATATTTTCCCATTTATACATTTTTTTTTCTTTACTTGTTGAACTTCCCCATGCTTTGGAAAAGAGTGTGTTTTTTTTGTTTTTATTTATCGAGCATATAAATAAGTTCTTCATTAGAAAAATTCAGTTTGCGCTGTCAGATTGCCTGTTACGGACAGAGGTAGGGTTGTAGGCAATGTATTGTGTATGGTGTGCCCCCCCCCTCCCCCCCTCCCACTTTCTGTGTTGTCTCTGTCTGTTTTGAAGGACAGGTCACTGGAGTTAAGCGGATCCACCTTAGTTTTTGACGTGGCTCCTGGTGATTGGTGAGGTGGAAAAAATCGCCACTATAAAGACTCTTTGTTTTGGCTGAGCGGGAGTCATCTTTTTACCTCCTGCGCTGCCTGCGCCGCCAGCCAAACAACAAATGTTTATTGTTGTGTTGTGTTGTGTATTTTCTCTGGTAGTTGAAAGTTAAATTATTTATGTAAGTTTTTTATTATTATATTTTTATCAAGCCTAAAAGCAGAATAGGGTGTAAGGCCTTGTTTTTTCAATGACTTTTTTTTAAAATTACGGTTACGGTAGAGAGGGAGGCAGAGAAAACATTGTATTTTGTTTTGTTTTTGTTTCGGTAGTTTAGTTTTTTCTAACACAAGTTAGAAATAGTTTGCTTTTTTTTGGGGGGGGGGCTTTAACTTACCCCTGAAGTTACTTTCTGCTTAAAAAAAAATAAAGACAATAAGGCTTGTAATTGACTGTTTTTTCTTGGTGTGTTTTTTTTTTCAATTTTTTTTTTCTCGGGAGGAAGGGGTGTCCCTATGTCCAGTCTGGTTTGCCCAGCCAATGCATGAAAGGTTAATTGTGCACTTATTTATAGGCCTGATGTGATGTTTTTCATGCTTTATATACCAGTAATTTAAAAACGTATTGGTTATTAGTTTTTAACTAATAACTATTTGCTTAATAAATTATTTGCTTTTTGTAATATAATAACGAGAAAATGTATGTAGTCTGTGATCAGTGCCTTTCCAGTGGAGATGCAGAGGCGAAATCAACAAAGAACTACTTAAAACTTAAGAGGGCTTTTGAATAACACTCGGAAAACTGGCATACTTGTATTTATGTCATTCTTAAAGTTGTTCGTAAATCACTAAGATCAGTCATTATCTGAAAATGCACCACAATTCTGTAAATTCTGATACTACTCTTATAACCATTTCACTAAGTTGGTGCTTGGCTTGAAAGAATAACTCTTGGAAGTGCATTTTTATGTAATTTCTGATAAATTAAAGTTGTTAATTATAAAAACCATGATGTGATGTCTTACCCTGAGGTTTAGCAGTAAACTACACAAAATGCTGCCTTATGTTTTATCTTTGCTTCTCTCTTCCATTAGCATTCAGTGTTATAATTGTCTTTATACATAGTTCATTGAAATTCCTGTGCTGTTGTTCTGTTGTTGTTTTGGTCATCGGCTTGTCTAAAGCTGTAATTATCTTTAAGTGTTGCAATAGCCTGTGGTGTATGAAACTCTTACAGCTTACCATTGACTGAAATTATTCTTTCATGCTGCTGAGGCATGATCATGATGAATAGGCATAGACAGATTTACACGAATATGCAATACACAGCAAGAATGAGTAAAAGAGTGTGTTGATATCTATGCAGTGTGTGCTTATATGCAGATGTTCTTCTCTTGTTTTAATGTTTGTTTTATCTCACTGTCTGGCTAAACCCACTAATTATTTAAATACCAACTCCATATCTACATACAAACAACAGCTGCTAGAGAAAACATTTGTTTATCTTCTAAATGCCTTACTTACATTTATTATGCAGTTTAAGTATAATTAAATATTGAAAGAAAATCGAAGTAAGAAAATAAACTTCTTTCAGAAAATGCACCTCACTTTCCAATAAAATTGTTGCAATTACAAAGCCCAGAGAAGGTCAAATCTGATCAAATCCCACACAAAACTCCACAAATGGAGTGGACAAAAGTGGATTTGCACTTACAATTTACAACCCAAAATCTGAAAAATTTGGGACAGTATGGAAAATGCAAATAATAAAAAAACACAGAGTTTTTTACATTTACTTTGACTTTTATTTCATTGCAGACAGGATGAACCTGAGATATTTCATGTTTTATCTGCTCAACTTCATTTCGTTTATTAATAAACATCCATTCCTGCATTTTCAGGCCTGCAACACATTCCAAAAAAAGGTGGGACAGTAAAGCGTTCAGCTTAAGCTTACGCCATTGGCCTTTACGTACTGAAATTCCTCCTGATTCTTGGAATTGTTTAATGAAATTATGCACTGTAGAGGGGGAAATATGCAAATCCCTTCCAATCTTTCTTTGAGGTTCATTGTTTTTAAACATCTCAATAATTTTTTCACACATTTGTTGACAAACTGGAGATCCTCTAATCATCTTTGCTCACCAAAGACTCAGCCTTTCCTGGATGCTGCTTTTGTACCAAACCATGATTACAATCACCCATTGACACCACCTGTTTGAAATCACATCATTATTTCAAACTCTTTGGTTTCAAACTCTGCAATCAAATAAAAGTCAAAGTAAATATAAGGAACACTGCATTTTTATTTAATTTGCATTTTCCATATATATATATATATATCTATATATATACAGTGTATCACAAAAGTGAGTACACCCCTCACATTTCTGCAAATATTTTATTATATCTTTTCATGGGACAACACTATAGACATGAAACTTGGATATAACTTAGAGTAGTCAGTGTACAACTTGTATAGCAGTGTAGATTTACTGTCTTCTGAAAATAACTCAACACACAGCCATTAATGTCTAAATGGCTGGCAACATAAGTGAGTACACCCCACAGTGAACATGTCCAAACTGTGCCTAAAGTGTCAATATTTTGTGTGACCACCATTATTATCACTGCCTTAACCCTCCTGGGCATGGAATTCACCAGAGCTGCACAGGTTGCTACTGGAATCCTCTTCCACTCCTCCATGATGACATCACGGAGCTGGTGGATGTTAGACACCTTAAACTCCTCCACCTTCCACTTGAGGATGCGCCACAGGTGCTCAATTGGGTTTAGTCCATCACCTTTACCTTCAGCTTCCTCAGCAAGGCAGTTGTCATCTTGGAGGTTGTGTTTGGGGTCATTATCCTGTTGGAAAACTGCCATGAGGCCCAGTTTTTGAAGGGAGGGGATCATGCTCTGTTTCAGAATGTCACAGTACATGTTGGAATTCATGTTTCCCTCAATGAACTGCAGCTCCCCAGTGCCAGCAACACTCATGCAGCCCAAGACCATGATGCTACCACCACCATGCTTGACTGTAGGCAAGATACAGTTGTCTTGGTACTTCTCACCAGGGTGCCGCCACACATGCTGGACACCATCTGAGCCAAACAAGTTTATCTTGGTCTCGTCAGACCACAGGGCATTCCAGTAATCCATGTTCTTGGACTGCTTGTCTTCAGCAAACTGTTTGCTGGCTTTCTTGTGCGTCAGCTTCCTTCTGGGATGACGACCATGCAGACCGAGTTGATGCAGTGTGCGGCGTATGGTCTGAGCACTGACAGGCTGACCTCCCACGTCTTCAACCTCTGTAGCAATGCTGGCAGCACTCATGTGTCTATTTTTTAAAGCCAACCTCTGGATATGACGCCGAACACGTGGACTCAACTTCTTTGGTCGACCCTGGCGAAGCCTGTTCCGAGTGGAACCTGTCCTGGAAAACCGCTGTATGACCTTGGGCATCATGCTGTAGCTCAGTTTCAGGGTGTTAGCAATCTTCTTATAGCCCAGGCCATCTTTGTGGAGAGCAACAATTCTATTTCTCACATCCTCAGAGAGTTCTTTGCCATGAGGTGCCATGTTGAATATCCAGTGGCCAGTATGAGAGAATTGTACCCAAAACACCAAATTTAACAGCCCTGCTCCCTATTTACACCTGGGACCTTGACACATGACACCAGGGAGGGACAACGACACATTTGGGCACAATTTGGACATGTTCACTGTGGGGTGTACTCACTTATGTTGCCAGCTATTTAGACATTAATGGCTGTGTGTTGAGTTATTTTCAGAAGACAGTAAATCTACACTGCTATACAAGCTGTACACTGACTACTCTAAGTTATATCCAAGTTTCATGTCTATAGTGTTGTCCCATGAAAAGATATAATGAAATATTTGCAGAAATGTGAGGGGTGTACTCACTTTCGTGATACACTGTATATATATATATTAGGGCTGTCGAAGTAACGCGATAATAACGCATTAACGCAATCTCAATTTAACGCGATTAAAAAAAATAGTGCCGTTAACGCAAATTCTATTTGGCCCTGCGAGTCATCGGTAGTTCATGTTGAGACTTGACCATGCACCAACGTTTTAACGTCGGACTTGCCACCGTTTGTTTCATTTGCGGTTTGTTAACATAATGTAACCGAGCATTGTAGTGATGCACTTGCTTAATAAAGAAATAAATACACGGTATATTCACAAGTTGTCGGGAGCAGAACACTTTATTACTTCTTCTGTTACGGTACCGAATAGCAAACAGCTACAGTCATACCGTTAGCCAAGCATGCTATTCCATGCACTATGGAAGCCCCAAAGGGTCAAAACACACTCACAATGTTTGCTGATGGAGAAATTTTAACCTACAATCTGACATATATACGAAGTCAAGGGTCTCTGCTGGATAGTATTACTGCCTAGTATGTGAGTGAATAAAACTTCCTTACAGTTTTCTCTTGTCCCAGCAGTTTTTAACATAAGTACATTTAGCATAAAATGTGTTCACCATTTTAATTGTAACATTTCACTTGTTTTCTATAACATTTACACAGATTTTTTAAAAATGCGATTAAATGCGATCAATCGCGATTAACTATATGAAATTCTGAGATTAATCGCGATTAACATTTTTAATCGTCTGACAGCCCTATATATATATATATATATATATATATATATATATATATATATATATATACAGTATATATATATATATATACCATGACCTTTGATGGAGACCTAGCTTTCTGATATTGAGCCCTACACTGCGCTCCAAATCCTAATCTTCAGATTTCCTGATAACATGCACACAGTAAAGGCATACAGTGCTAGAAGCAGGAAAGCAGTCCCAAAACTTCATGTTAGACCATAGGGACCATGTTCATTTCAGTAAAAGCCTCATTTTATTTTCTGGAAATGTTACAATTATGTGCTGTACCAAAAAGCTCAATTTTGCTCTTTTCTGTGCACAGTAGATTCTCCCAGAAGGATTGTGGTTTCCTCAAGTAAGTTTAAGCAAACACAAGTCTGGATTTTTATAGTATGTATCTGTGTCAAGAGTGAGGTCCTCCTGGCTATCCTACCAAAATGTGAGCTGACACTGTGGGTTAAAATAATGCAGTTGTTTATAAATTATTTCTTTTATCCACATACAAGGAAGCCAACTACACTTCCATTGGCTGTACTTTTCTTAATGACATTGTGCACAGTGGACACAGGAACATTAAGTTCTCTGGTGATGGGCTTGTAACCTTGAGATTGCCTCTGCTTGAAAACAATTTTGGTTCTCACATCCTCTTACAATTCATTGCTCTACTTTTTTCCCACCATGCTTAGTGTTGTACATACAGACACAAAAACTGAGTCATCTTAATCTTCCATTTAAACTGGTTACAGGTATGATTCCTATATTTTCGTCACCTGTTAACTGTTACAGGTGAGTTTAAGTACATATTACGAACATCATATAATTGCAAACCAATTATTTCCTTACAACTTTGAGAACTGGATCAGTCACAATGTGTATGTGATAATGAGGATGATGAAAAATTTAATAAAAGAACATTATTACATTTACATTTTCGACATTTAGCAGACGCTTTTATCCAAAGCTACTTACAGTTGTGACAGTATATGATGTAAGCAATTGAGGGTTAAGAGTAGTAATCCTCAGATTACTAGTCCAATACCTTAACCACTAAGCTACAACTGCCCTTTTACTTAATTATAAATTAATTATTAAACTAATTAATACATTTATATTAAACTGTATGTATAGTTTTAGCCCAGCTTTTCTCTCCTGAATACACCCAATGAACTTTACTGAGTATATACTTGTACATAATCTGACTAGCTCTAGCCCTTCCTTTATCCACATATGATAGATGCTTTAAAGACATGCTTTAAGCACTTTTTCTTTTGTCTTGCATTTTGAGCTTGACGTATATAAATAATTCAGCCGGTGTGGTGCTAATAGAAAGTGCACTGCAGCATATAGCAAACCTCCACTTCAAATAAATGATTCATAAAGTTCTTTTAAGTATTCTCTTTAGGATGCAAGTTCTGAAAGAAAAGGTCAGTGTAAGTCTATCTTGCAGTGTGGCATGCAATAGACATGGACCATTGAGCCCACATTAATGGTCACATCTGCATTCATTAAAAAGTTCCCACAAAACAGGACTCTTTTCTGGTTGCGGTGTAATTGCGGTGTAATTACGCATAAAAGGGTATCAAGGCTTCTATAAGTACATAATTAAACTACATTTTTTAGACCTTGAGATTGTAGATATGATTTTCCATAATAAAAGAGTACATTAGTTCTACGCCAAAAGATTTGAATGTGTTAATGTGTTAACCATATTTTGTTCATAACTAAACTTAAAAGACTTAAAAAGTAAAACAATTTTCTACTAATTCAGTAAATATAGTAATTTAGAAAATTAGAATGAAGACATTTTACTAACCTTTTAACCCTCAGTTGTTTTAATGTTATCCTGTGTCAGACGTGGGTTAATAAAATGTATTTTTTTAATAAAATGGTGCGATAAACCTCCCAATTTTTTCCCCAATCTAGTTGTATCCAATTACCTGATTGCATTACGCTTCCTCTCTACTGATGCTGATCTCCACTGCTGACCGAGGAGAGCCGAGACGTGTGCAGTAGCTGACTGCATCTTTTCACCTGCACGAGGTGAGTTCATATGCGGATCAGCTTTGCGTACGGAGAGCCACACCCTGATCAACACATTATCCCTCGTCTCTGTGCAGGCATGGCTCTAACATTTGATTATGACATTGTATTTTTAGTCATGTTTTATTGTAATACGTGGGATCTTCAAAAAGTTTCCAGACTTTTATATTTTGGTTGGAAACGGTGAGGGTGGGAGGAGTAGTAATTGGTCGTGTCTGAGAGACTGCAAGAGAGCTTATAGTCCGGATTTAGCGCCATCTGATTTCCACCAGTTTGGACCACTCAAAGAAGCTTTAAGGGGAAGAAAATTTTCATGTGATGATGATGTGAAAGCAGCGGTGCATCAGTGGCAACACGCTCACCGAAAACATGTTTTGCCGATGGCATTAAAAAGTTGGTACGATGCTAGGAAAAATGCATCGGAAGGTGACTATGTAGAAAAGTGATGTCATTTGGTTTTTTTTTTATTCTTAATACATAGAGTTTTAAAAATTGCGGAAACTTTTTGAAGAACCCTCATATGTTCTTTTAAATAATCACTTTCATTTCTACAGTAGTTTATTGTCAAGTATTTTTTTTCTTCTTTTCCCCATTTATTTTTAATCTGGTCATCTTCAGTTCCTTTTACTTTAAACCATTCCAACAGCACTGTCCCCCGCATTGGCCGAAAAGGGCTGAGACTATTATGTGGTCCTCCGGCACAGCCGCATCTCAAAGAGTTTCTGGCCTCAGAGAGAGATGCTTCTCAGTCGGCGAGACACACTAAGCGCTCTAGATCAGTGGTCCCTAACCACCGGGCCGTGGATCATTTATTACTAGACAGCACAGAAAGAATAAATAATTACAGATTGCTACAAGAGCAATTAAATTTCCAATACTCTTCGGGTGTTATTGTCCCCAATCACCACTCTATTCTAGGTGGGAGCAGCGTCTTATTGCAGCAGAAAAAAAAAAATCAGGATTTGCACTGATTTTTCATTCTGTAGTTATTCTATTTTAAATCCCCCGCCGGTCGGTCCGTGAAATTATATCTTATATGAAACTGGTCCGTGGTTCAAAAAAGGTTAAGGACCGCTGCTCTAGATCATCCATTGCTAGTGCAGGCACCTTAACCAGAGGCTGCATTTGTACTGCGGCTATGCAATTTTAACCTTTTCTCTCGCATCCATGCACAGCCAATTATGCCTGTGTGTGGTCGGTCGATAGCACAGTGATCTCAGCAGTGGTGGGCTAGTGCATTATACCACTGCACTATCCAAATGTCCAGATTCTCAAGTGCTTTTGACACATACAGATACTACAAGATACTTTAATACTCTACTTAAGTAGATTCCGGTTACACCTGAGTGTTGGGTACATAATACAACACTGCACATTCTTCTCTTCATCATTGCTGGACTGAGACCATTCATAATCAAAAGTGCTGATCAAAAATGTGATCCTTGTGTTTCGAATTTGCTTGTCTGCTTTTTATTACAGTCACGTTGATGTGCCATAAGAAACGCTGACGGGAACAACAAATCTTCAGGATTTAGTAGCAGAAGGTTAATCAAGCCTCCGTTTTTTTTTTTATTAGATCCATGTGCCCTTTATTTTGGTGTCTCTTGCTCCAGGGAGATAGGCCAAAGCATTATAAACCTTCTTATTGTATGAAAAAGTAATGATTTGTCAAACAACCTTTAGTTTAGAAACCCTTTAGGAATGAAACACTGAAGCAAATGAAAATATATTGCAAAGGCCGCTCAGATGGCACAGCGGTAAAACACGCTAGCACACCAGAGCTCGTCGGTTTGAAACTCAGCTCTGCCATCCGGCTGGGCTAGGCGGCTACATGAACAACAATTAGCTATTGTTTATACAGGGTGGAGAGTCAGATAGGGACCTCATAACTGATGCAATTACAACCTCAGAGTCAAGGGATAATGCGTTAATCAGGGTGTGGCTCTTCGTACACAAAGCTGATCCGCATATGACCTCGCCTCACACAGGTGAAAAGATGCAGTCGGCTACTGCACACTACTGTGTCGGAGGGGGGGGGGGTGTCAGTGTTGCTCTCCTCCAAAAATGCCAAAAAAAATATTGCAAAGCAAAATCAGCATTAACACAGAACATACTTTAAAAATTCACAGTTTCACTGTTTACAAATGTGCTTACTGCGGTAATTTAATACAAGTGTCTAGGGTACAAGTTAGGGAGGAAACACTGGTCACAAGGCACCCTGACCAGAAAAACCGTCTATCACAGGGCATCAAACACATATTCTCTCACTTACTCTTAGAGTAGGGACAGTGGTAGCCTAGTGGGTAGAGCTTTGGGCTATCAACCGGAAGATTGGCAGTTCAAATCCAGGCTCTGCTATGCAGCCACTGTTGGGTCCTTGAGCAAGACCCTTAACACTGTCTGCTCCAGGGGCGCCGTAAGGTGGCTGACCCTGTGCTCTGACCCCAGCTCCCAAAACAGGCTGGGATATGCGAAGAAAGAATTTTATTGTACTGTACACCTGTATATGTATATATGACAAATAAAGTATATCTTCTTATCTTCTAGATGAGGTTAGAGTAGATGATCCACCTACTCACATGTTTTTAAAAGCTGGGAGGAAACAGGATTACTCAGAAAGAACATCATTAACATGGTGGGAAAACATTGCAAACTCTTTACACACAGTGACCAGAGACAAAGTTTCATCTTGGAGTCATGCCCCCCTAGTATGAAATGCAGATGGCATTAAAGAGAAAATAACAGTAATGTGAACATATACCCTAAGTATATAAAAAAACTGTGGCAATGTGGTACAGCAGGTAGTGTGGGTTCTGCATAACACAATACTTCATTCTTGTAACTGTCTGTGAGGGGTGCAATATGTTTGCCCAGTGTCCCTGTGGGTTTTCTTGGTGCAGTTCATACTTATTTCCATTTTCCTTAACATACAGATGGTGTATTGGCTACACTGAGTTGCCCAAAGGTGTGTGTGTGTGTGAAAGAATGAATGAGGGAGTGAGTGGATGCAAAAGGCTAAATAGGTGTGTGTTTCTGGGTGTATTCTAGTTTTTGTCAGTGATAGTTTGGTTACTAAATGTAAATAAGTGTATAAATCTGTCAGTAGAGTAACATTTATTTATTTATCAGGATTTTAACATCATGTTTTATAAATTTTGGTTACATTCACGACAGGACAGGCAATTACTGGTTACACAAGAATTATTAGTTCAAGATTATTCTTTATGCATCTTCTCCCGATTTTTAACGCATCCAATTTGTACCCAATTGCTTTATGCTTCCTCTCTACTGGTGCTGACCCCCGCCCTGATTGAGGAGAGCAAACTGACACACGTCCCCCCTCCGACACGTGTGCAGTAGCTGACTGCATCTTTTTACCTGCACGAGGCGAGTTCATATGCAGATCAGTCACAGGAGAGCCACACCCTGATCAACGCATTATTCCTCTACTCTGTGCAGACACCATCAGTCAGCCAGCAGAGGTCGTAATTGCATCATTGCCCTCCCTGGATGAACAACAGCCAAACGTTGTTCATATAGCTTCCCAGCCCAGCCGGATGGCAGAGCTGAGATTCAATGTATTTGAAATCCCAGCTCTGGTGTGCTAGCGTATTTACCGCTGCGCCACCTGAGCAGCCTACAAGTTCAAGTTTTTAATGTCAAACACAGTCATGTGGGAGGAAATCAAAGCTCCTGGAGGAAACCCACACAGACACAGGGAGAACATGCAAACTCCACGAATCGAACCCAAGACCTTCTTGCTGTGAGGCAACAGTGCTACCCACAGAGCCATAATTTAACTTTATGAATTAGTAAAGTATACAAGGAGGTCTTGTCAGTTGATGCTCATTTTATCAGGTTAATCATTTGTAATAATTTTTACACAATTTATAATGTTTTACTTTTTTAGATAATTTGCAGTGATGGAGCCACATAGCTGAAACAGTAATGCAGTACCAAACAGCAGATATGTTTTCACTGCTATAATAATTTCAAATACAGTGGTACCTTGTAACTCAACATCCCCTTAACTCAAAATATTTGAAACTCGACCCCCTTCATTGAAAAATCTATACCCTTAAACTCTTAAATTCAACGTGTTATTTATTTAATTTAAAATTAACAATGAACAGCCGTTTCGTTCAGCGCTCGGCTTGAGTGGTGCGGTAATACATCATCAAAGTGCAAATATAAAATGAATCTGCATTATAGCTGGGGGTTCTGAGAAATTATGAGAATGACCTTTTCTGAGTTTAAAACGCTTATCATTAAAAAAAAACGAAACGTGGATTAATGTACTAAAAGAACAACACAGAAATACTAAACCTCTCTTAATTATTACTGCTCATAAGTTCTCTCCACTTAAGTCTATATACAATAAGTATATATAAAAACACTAAAATACAATTGAAAACAGTTAAAAGTCAATATAAAAATACAATTAAACCTGCACTTTACCTTTACTTCTTTATTGTTTCCTTATGCTTCTTAATCGTGGAGATGCTTCATACCGTATTCTGTTTAGTTAAGGCGCATTCACAGGCGGTGCACAAACGGTAAAAAAAAGTGGAAAAGTGCAAAAGCTATTTTGTCATTACTCATGTGAATGCTCCTTTACTGCATGGAATACGGTATTAAGAAGCGTAAGCATAAGTTTACAGAAGTAAACGTAAAGAGCAGGTATTATTGTATTTTTATATTGGTTTTTAACTGTTTTTCCAATTGTATTTCAGTGTTTTTATGTTATACTCTTATATATTTCATATTATACTTTTATATATTATATTATTTTTAGTGTATAAGTGTCAAAAACAACCCTATTATTTTACATTTGCCTAAAATATATGCAGTTCCACAGGACCATGGAACACATTAACAGGTTTCCCAACATTCCCAAAAAATACCTTGAAACTCAACACCACTCCCAGAACCAATTAACGTCGAGTTTCAAGGCACCACTGTATAGGCAAATCTTTCATATACTGTATTTCTCATAGATTTTTATGCAGTTATTTATTACTTTATTTTTAATTCAATTTATTTTATGATTATTAAACTTATTTTAACGTATTTACTTTGTGGATGGTTGATGGCTGGTGGATGATGGAACAGTGCATAAAGCAATCTCTTGAAACAGTAGCTATATGTTATAACCTTTAATTACATTTTTTTAAATTAAATACACACAACGTAAATTCAACTAACCGCACCATTGTGACTGGAGCATCTCTGGCTTAGATGTTTATTAATATAAATATTCAAAAGGGCTTTTGTTGGTTGGTATTTTTTCTCTCTAGCTCTATAAGTACACTTAAAGAGTAGACCGAATTACTTAAATATAAACAAACCCCAAATTCCATGTTAGTGTCAGAGCTTAGAAATGTTCCTGCAATCTCTGACCCCTGGGAATTTTTGGTGTGTGTGGGGGGGGGGGGGGGGGGGTGTGTCAGGGGGCCGGTCTGTTAGCCTTTCATATTACGTTCTTTACTCACAACAGCTTCTATTTGTTCCCTTTTAAGGATGTACAGGCGTCTGCTTAAGCTTGGAAAAGTAGCCTTCAGCCTAAAGCTTTAAGTCATTCCTAACCCTCTGTCCCTCTGGATTTGATCATTTGTTTCTATCGTCTGCCTGTTACACTGAGGAGGATGTTTAATTATAGTGGGTGGGGGCGTTTTTTCCCAGGCTTCCCTGTTGCTGAGAATGGGAATAACTAAAAGGTCAACCCAACTCCTAGCATAAACACATTTCTTGAGGAATTTTAAGAACACTTTTTATACATGTTATTTTTATTTAAATATGTTCTGAATAATATAGGGTTGGTCCATCTTTTGCTGCTATAACAGCCTCCTTTGTTCTGGGAAGGCTTTTTGGAATTGATGTTATGACTCTTGAAACTGAAAACTGGTGACGGGTCTGGGTAGGTAGTTCTGGGAAGCTGGCTGGGACATGAGGACATTTCATGCAGGTCTGGCAGATTGAGTTGGCAGGTCTGTGGGAACTCTGTAGAGTCAAACTGCAGCATAGATATTGCTCACTGTGTCAAACCTGCTGTGTTCTTTGTATTCGGGCAGAGCATTCTTTAAAGCAGATGCTCAAACGCAAGTTAAACATGTACAATGTGTGTTAATCTTTTTGTAGTGTTTTATAAGTGGACAGTTTCTCATTAAAGGACAGTTGGCTTTATATTTTGGTTAGATATCTATTCTCCCTTTATTGACATTATGGAACCTCAAACACCTGCAGGAATAGAAATAATAAAGGTAGAACAATACTGTGACTAAAAAGTCATTAAAAAGAGACAATTATAAATACATAAGCAACCAAATTATTAGGAACAAGGTATCAAATTAAGGACATGAAATCGTCTGCATCCCTCACCAGATAGAACAGGAATAGTGCAAAAATAAAAACTGGATGTCCTGATATGACAGGCCGTTTGTAACAAGACCAGCCCTTGGAAAAAAGAAAGACAGAGAACTGCCAATTCTGCCAATACATCAGAGGAACCCCTACTACATCAATTTGTGCTGCCCTGCGCATAACGGTGGATCTACAGGAGAATCCAGCTCATGAAAAGGGAAGCCTCACTGCCTCTGGGTCAATTTGTGTTCCCAGGGTAAGGACCCACATGCCGTGACAGCAAGGCGAGTTCCCAGGAATTTATAGTATGCTGAAAACCCTTATCAGTGGAGGATCAGACTGCACCGAGCTATCCGGCACCAGAGCCTTAGAGTAATGCAAGTGTGCCAACAAAGGCTGTGACATATATAGTGATATAAAACTTCCACCTGAAGTGACTTGATAACATGCAACTGAGCCTCCGTATCCCATCTGCTGGCCTAACTAGGAAGAGCACAGAGATACAAGGCATCATACAGATCAACATGCTGCTCAGCCTCCGTGTCCCAACTGCGGGCCAAACTACACCAAGCGGAGGGACACGGCTCCTAATGTAGAGCAGCTCATGGATGACTGCCAGCACATCGTGGTGTTTAAAAATAGGTTTTAAATGTATCTCTTGGGTTTAAAAAGCTAAGGTTTATGATTTAAATCTAAACAAAGCACCTTTCTCACCATTATCCCTTTTGTAATCATACTATTTATCTGACATGATGTGTATGTCTTTGTAAGCACAATGTATTGACCCATTAATTACACATAAACATTTTAAGATATTTACGATATTTCTGCTGGAAGCCCTGAAAGGTCTTGAGGTTTACTTCATTTAGTTTACAGTTAGTTAAAGCTCTTAAGATTTAATGCTCTGAATGAGTATGCCAGGTGTGTTATGTTCAGTTTGATTTGTAAGAAAATTGAATTAGTGTGTTGCTGTTGTTTTGGTATTTATGGGGTCCTAGAAGTTTCTCATCTGGAAAACCGGAAGAACTAAAAATAGTGAGCACACACACACACACACACACACACACACACACACACACACACACACACACACACTCTTTTAAACAAACACACTAATGGGCCCCACCACCCTCCATGGATGACCCCTTCTTCTACAATGTGACCACTCTACTTCCTGTCATATTTTTGGGATGCTGAGTGAGGGCGTGAGAAGTGTTCGATTTGGGCCAGAGCTCAACAAGAAATCCCAGAGTTACATGTAGGAATGAGTCTTACTTAAACTCAGATCAATACCTTATTAACCAGGGTAATTCCAGAAACAAAACCACAAATGCAAATAACCAATTTAAAGTATTTATTTATTTTAATTTTAACCCCTAAATAGTTAACACATGTTTAACATAAAGTGATATAAACAAGGATTAATGGTTTAATAATCATACATGGAATAAAAAAAGTTCCCCTTGCCTTGACAGACAATAAATAACTCAAAAATAACTTAGAATATTTAATAAAAGAACAAAAACATTAGGCAGTTTTATTATATTTGAATAGCATAGTTTTATTGTATTTCTATAACAACCCCAAATCAGAAAAAGTTGGGACAGCATGGAAAATGCAAATAATAAAAAACACAGAGTTTCTTATATTTACTTTGATTTTTATTTGATTGCAGACAGGATGAACCTGAGATATTTCATGTTTTATCTGCTCAACTTCATTTCATTTATTAATAAACATCCATTCCTGCATTTCAAGCCTGCAACACATTCCATAAAACGTTGGGATAGAAAATCATTTACCACTTTGTAATGTTGACATTCCTTTTCAGCACACTTAAGACGTTTTGGCACCGAGGAGACCAAGTAATTTAGTGTTTCAGCTTTTATTTTGTCTCATTCTTCCTGCAAACACGTCTTAAGATGTGCAACAGTACGGGGTCGTTGTTGCATTTTTCGTTTCAAAATTCTCCACACATTCTCTATGTGTGGCAGGTCAGGACTGCAGGCAGGCAGGCCAGTCCAGTACCTGTACCCTCTTCTTCCACAGCCATGCCTTTGTAATGTGTGCAGCATGTGGTTTTGCATTGTCTTGTTGAAAAATGCATGAACATCCTTGGAAAAATGACGTCTTAAAGGCAGCACATGTTATACAGTTTAATTTTATTTGCATTGTCCACACTGTCCCAACATTTTCTGATTTGGGGTTCTGTATTTGCTCCACATTACTTATATTAAAGTAAGTAATGTGGAGCAGTACGGGTCCTTTCTGTGTGGAGTTTGCATGTTCTCCCTGTGTCTGTGTGGGTTTCTTCTAAGAGCTCTGGTTTCCTCCCACAGTCCAAAGACATGCAAGTTAAGTGAACTGGAGATACAAAATTGCCCACGTGTTTAACATTAAAACTTGAACTGATAACTCATGCGTAACCTGTAATTACCTGTCAGGTCATGAATGTAAGTAAAAACAAGATAAAATCCTAATAAATAACTAAATAAATATACATAATAAAATGACTTGAAGGTAAGTGTGGTAGCTGCATGTGATCTACAAGTTTAGCTTCTCATAGCACATGCACATTTCAACTTATTAATGTTGATGCCTACACCGCCCCCCCTCCCAAAAAAAGCCTGCATGATTAAACATGATTAATTGTGCAAAACACCACAAAACAGATCTTTTGATCTGCACTGTATAACAACAACAGCACATATAATTGGTCTTCCTGTACCTGAGAGACTGTGCTTGTGAAAACAACCTTTTAACTAAGTGCCTTTAAACTGATGAGGCAGCTTACTTGTTTTTAATTGCATGCTTGTTTTTTAATGTGATTTTTTTCTAATTAGTACAGTGGTACCTTGAAACTCAGAGCCAATTGTTTCTGGGAGTGGCGTTGAGTTTAAAAGGCATTGAGTTTCAAGGTATTTTTTCCCATAAGAATGTTGGGAAACCTGTTAATGCATTCCATGGTCCTGTGGAACTGCATATATTTTAGGCTAATGTAAAATAATGTGGTTGTTGTTGACATTTATATACTGAAAATAACACAAATATAATATAAAAAACACTGAAATACAATTAAACCTTCACTTATTGTAATAAAACAATGAGCAAGGAATTTTATTTTGAGTTTAAGGGTACAAATTTCTCAATGAAGGGCGTTGTATTTCAAATATTTTGAGTTTAGGGGACGTTGAGTTACAAGGTACTACTGTATCTGATTCACACTCAGAGCAATTAAGAATAGTTGGGAACACCTTACATTTTAAACCATGAAATGATCTTTAACACATATAAATATACACTGATCAGCCATAACACCTCCTTGTTTCTACACTCACTGTCCATTTTTATCAGCTCCACTTACCATATAGAAGCACTTTGTAGTGCTACAATTACTGACTGTAGTCTATCTGTTTCTCTGCATGCTTTGTTAGCCTCCTTTCATGCTGTTCTTCAATGGTCAGGACCCCCAGAGGACCACCAAAGAGTAGGTATTATTTGGGTGGTGGGTCATTCTCAGCACTGCAGTGACACTGACATGGTGGTGGTGTGTTAGTGTGTGTTGTGCTGGTATAAGTGGATAAGACACAGCAATGCTGATGGAGTTTTTAAACACCTCACTATCACTGCTGGACTGAGAATAGCCACCAGCCAAAAATATCCAGCCAACAGCGCCCTGTGTCCAGCGTCCTGTGACCACTGATGAAGGTCTAGAAGATGACCAACTCAAACAACAGCAACAGATGAGCGATCGTCTCTGACTTTACATCTACAAGGTGGACCAACTAGGTAGGAGTGTCTAATAGAGTGGACAGTGAGTGGACACGGTATTTAAAACTCCAGCAGCGCTGCTGTGTCTGATCCACTCATACCAGCACCACACACACTAACACAACACAACCATGTCAGTGTCACTGCAGTGCTGAGAATGATCCACCACCTAAATAATACCTACCTACCTGTGGGAGTCCTGACCATTGAAAAACAGGGTGAAAGCAGGCTAAAAAAAGCATGCAGAGTAACAGATGGACTACCGTCAATAATTGTAGCACTACACAGTGCTTCTATATGGTAAGTGGAGCTGATAAAATGGACAGTGAGTGTAATGTTATGGCTGGTCAGTGTACATTTCTATTCAATTGCTGACAACTTATGTTTGTGTGTTCCCAGGCTGTTGAAGAATATGCAATGGACATGTTTATATGAACTAAACCAAGTAAAGCTACTGAATTTCAGCTGAAAGCTGAGAATAAAAAATAAATAAATGCATGAAAAAAATACAAGAACACTAAATTATGCAGCAGGCATTGCTGGTACCACAATGCAACAGGGTTTTGAAAGCCTGGCTTCAAACCTTGCTTCCAGTCATGCTTTGTTCTTTTTGTGTGTAAACGTACTGGAATTTCCCCCCCACCTTACAAAAACATTGAAGAAGGTGGACTAGCTGCTCAAAATTGCCCTAGGTGTGAGTGAACAAATGGGTGAGTGTGTTGCCCTAAGACAGACTGGCACTCAGTTCAGTGTGTATTCCTGCCCTTCAGCCAGTGTTTTATTGTAGACTCTGGGCAGACTGTGATCTGAATCAGGATGTAGTTATTAGGTGAATGAAATGATTACTATACCACTGACTACAACACTGACAATTTAACCCTATTGCCTGAATGTATTTCATAGTCCAGCTTGGTTTAGTTTAACTGCACTTAATATTTGTGAATTATTTTAAAAGCATTATAAATGTTTTTAAATAAGATTGTCCTTTTAAAATAAAAATTCCCACTTTTACAATAAAATCACTTGTAATTGATTGAATTTGTAATTCATAAATTGCCTCAGAATTACAAAAAAACAATTATTTTCCAATTCATATTTCACTCTTAAAATCTTTATATATATATATATATATACAGTGTATCACAAAAGTGAGTACACCCCTCACATTTCTGCAGATATTTAAGTATATCTTTTCATGGGACAACACTGACAAAATGACACTTTGACACAATGAAAAGTAGTCTGTGTGCAGCTTATATAACAGTGTAAATTTATTCTTCCCTCAAAATAACTCAATATACAGCCATTAATGTCTAAACCACCGGCAACAAAAGTGAGTACACCCCTTAGTGAAAGTTCCTGAAGTGTCAATATTTTGTGTGGCCACCATTATTTCCCAGAACTGCCTTAACTCTCCTGGGCATGGAGTTTACCAGAGCTTCACAGGTTGCCACTGGAATGCTTTTCCACTCCTCCATGACGACATCACGGAGCTGGGGGATATTCGAGACTTTGCGCTCCTCCACCTTCCGCTTGAGGATGCCCCAAAGATGTTCTATTGGGTTTAGGTCTGGAGACATGCTTGGCCAGTCCATCACCTTTACCCTCAGCCTATTCAATAAAGCAGTGGTCATCTTAGAGGTGTGTTTGGGGTCATTATCATGCTGGAACACTGCCCTGCGACCCAGTTTCCGGAGGGAGGGGATCATGCTCTGCTTCAGTATTTCACAGTACATATTGGAGTTCATGTGTCCCTCAATTAAATGTAACTCCCCAACACCTGCTGCACTCATGCAGCCCCAGACCATGGCATTCCCACCACCATGCTTGACTGTAGGCATGACACACTTATCTTTGTACTCCTCACCTGATTGCCGCCACACATGCTTGAGACCATCTGAACCAAACAAATTAATCTTGGTCTCATCAGATCATAGGACATGGTTCCAGTAATCCATGTCCTTTGTTGACATGTCTTCAGCAAACTGTTTGCGGGCTTTCTTGTGTAGAGACTTCAGAAGAGGCTTCCTTCTGGGGTGACAGCCATGCAGACCAATTTGATGTAGTGTGCGGCGTATGGTCTGAGCACTGACAGGCTGACCCCCCACCTTTTCAATCTCTGCAGCAATGCTGACAGCACTCCTGCGCCTATCTTTTAAAGACAGCAGTTGGATGTGACGCTGAGCACGTGCACTCAGCTTCTTTGGACGACCAACGCGAGGTCTGTTCTGAGTGGACCCTGCTCTTTTAAAACGCTGGATGATCTTGGCCACTGTGCTGCAGCTCAGTTTCAGGGTGTTGGCAATCTTCTTGTAGCCTTGGCCATCTTCATGTAGCGCAACAATTCGTCTTTTAAGATCCTCAGAGAGTTCTTTGCCATGAGGTGCCATATTGGAACTTTCAGTGACCAGTATGAGAGAGTGTGAGAGCTGTACTACTAAATTAAACACACCTGCTCCCTATGCACACCTGAGACCTAGTAACACTAACAAATCACATGACATTTTGGAGGGAAAATGACAAGCAGTGCTCAATTTGGACATTTAGGGGTGTAGTCTCTTAGGGGTGTACTCACTTTTGTTGCCTGTGGTTTAGACATTAATGGCTGTATATTGAGTTATTTTGAGGGAAGAATAAATTTACACTGTTATATAAGCTGCACACAGACTACTTTTCATTGTGTGAAAGTGTCATTTTGTCAGTGTTGTCCCATGAAAAGATATACTTAAATATCTGCAGAAATGTGAGGGGTGTACTCACTTTTGTGATACACTGTATATACAGTGTATCACAAAAGTGAGTACACCCCTCACATTTCTGCAAATATTTTATTATATCTTTTCATGGGACAACACTATAGACATGAAACTTGGATATAACTTAGAGTAGTCAGTGTACAGCTTGTATAGCAGTGTAGATTTACTGTCTTCTGAAAATAACTCAACACACAGCCATTAATGTCTAAATAGCTGGCAACATAAGTGAGTACACCCCACAGTGAACATGTCCAAATTGTGCCCAAATGTGTCGTTGTCCCTCCCTGGTGTCATGTGTCAAGGTCCCAGGTGTAAATGGGGAGCAGGGCTGTTAAATTTGGTGTTTTGGGTACAATTCTCTCATACTGGCCACTGGATATTCAACATGGCACCTCATGGCAAAGAACTCTCTGAGGATGTGAGAAATAGAATTGTTGCTCTCCACAAAGATGGCCTGGGCTCTAAGAAGATTGCTAACACCCTGAAACTGAGCTACAGCATGGTGGCCAAGGTCATACAGCGGTTTTCCAGGACAGGTTCCACTCGGAACAGGCTTCGCCAGGGTCGACCAAAGAAGTTGAGTCCACGTGTTCGGCGTCATATCCAGAGGTTGGCTTTAAAAAATAGACACATGAGTGCTGCCAGCATTGCTGCAGAGGTTGAAGACGTGGGAGGTCAGCCTGTCAGTGCTCAGACCATACGCCGCACACTGCATCAACTCGGTCTGCATGGTCGTCATCCCAGAAGGAAGCTGATGCACAAGAAAGCCCGCAAACAGTTTGCTGAAGACAAGCACTCCAAGAACATGGATTACTGGAATGCCCTGTGGTCTGACGAGACCAAGATAAACTTGTTTGGCTCAGATGGTGTCCAGCATGTGTGGCGGCGCCCTGGTGAGAAGTACCAAGACAACTGTATCTTGCCTACAGTCAAGCATGGTGGTGGTAGCATCATGATCTTGGGCTGCATGAGTGTTGCTGGCACTGGGGAGCTGCAGTTCATTGAGGGAAACATGAATTCCAACATGTACTGTGACATTCTGAAACAGAGCATGATCCCCTCCCTTCGAAAACTGGGCCTCATGGCAGTTTTCCAACAGGATAACGACCCCAAACACAACCTCCAAGATGACAACTGCCTTGCTGAGGAAGCTGAAGGTAAAGGTAATGGACTAAACCCAATTGAGCACCTGTGGCGCATCCTCAAGTGGAAGGTGGAGGAGTTCAAGGTGTCTAACATCCACCAGCTCCGTGATGTCATCATGGAGGAGTGGAAGAGGATTCCAGTAGCAACCTGTGCAGCTCTGGTGAATTCCATGCCCAGGAGGGTTAAGGCAGTGCTGGATAATAATGGTGGTCACACAAAATATTGACACTTTGGGCACAATTTGGACATGTTCACTGTGGAGTGTACTCACTTATGTTGCCAGCTATTTAGACATTAATGGCTGTGTGTTGAGTTATTTTCAGAAGACAGTAAATCTACACTGCTATACAAGTTGTACACTGACTACTCTAAGTTATATCCAAGTTTTATTTCTATAGTGTTGTCCCATGAAAAGATATAATAAAATATTTGCAGAAATGTGAGGGGTGTACTCACTTTTGTGATACACTGTATATATATATATATATATATATATATATATATGTATATATATAGCTTTCACTGTCCATTTTATCAGCTCCACTTACCATATAGAAGTATTTTGTAGTTCTACAATTACTGACTGTAGTCCATCTGTTTCTCTGTATGCTTTTTAGCCCCCTTTCATGCTGTTCTTCAATGGTCAGGACTCTCCTAGGACCACTATGGAGTAGGTATTATTTGGGTGGTGGATCATTCTTAGCACTGCATTGACACTGACATGGTGGTGGTGTGTTAGTGTGTGTTGTGCTGGTATGAGAGGATAAGACACAGCAGCACTGCTGGACTTTTTAAACACCTCACTGTCACTGCTGGACTGAGAATAGTCCACCAACCAAAAATTTCCAGCCAACACTGATTAAGGTCTAGAAGATGACAAACTCAAACAGCAGCAATAGATGAGCGATTGTCTCTGACTTTACATCTACAAGGTGAACCAATGTTATGGCTGATTAGTGTATGTATACATACTTCCGGTTTTATAAGCAATACCATGCCTATTGAATTCATTTTTTAAATAATTCATGAGGCAGTAAAACAAACAACCCCACAGCCTTGTTCTTACCAGCTACTCGCTGTGAGACTGGTGGCTAAGAGTTTCCATATGTGTAAATAAGGAAGGCTACAGAGCTGTATGTGGCACACAGGCATCATCTGGAAACTAAGCCAAAATAATACTTGATAAAACTAGATTGGCTCCAGTCCTTAAAGTTTGTCCTATAACTGCTCTTTATCATCCAGCGTGGGAACAAAGGTCCCCCACACCAGAGAAGAAAAATATTAAGCAAGTGGTGGCTGTGCAGACTGGATGAATTAAGGAGATTGGCCAGAAGGGATGAAGAAAACCATTCAACCAAGCATCCCCGTGGGGACTGTCTAGAAAACAACCCCCATGTTAAACTTCAGAAGCTTGGCTCCTTAGACTCACTGCACCCCTAAGGCCATTAATTACAGCAGAAAGTAATGGACACCATCAAAATGTAGCGTGGAATGTTAAGATTATTAGTGTGGAGATTTAGTTATTAGGATTTTATCGTCATGTTTTACACTTTGGTTACATTCATGACAGAAACGATAGGTACTCGTTACACAAGATTCATCAGTTCAAGATTTATTGTCAAAGTCACCTCACTTGCATGTCTTTGGACTGTGGGAGGAAACCCACGCAGACACGGGAGGAACATGGAAACTCCACACAAAAAAGGACCCAGACCGCCCCACCTGGGATCAAACCCAGGACAGTGCTACCCATTGAGCCCATTGATTTGTTTTACTGTTGACAGAACAAGTTATTTCAACCCTGCACCTACTTTTACTCTTGATATAAATTGTTGGTGATGTTTCTGAAAAGTACCTACATTAGAACTTTGTAACACATTTATAAGCATTGTATGAAGAATACACAAAGCAAGTTATGGACTGTTTAGACTTTGGCTTATGTATTTTGGCCTTTGTTTACCTCTTGACCCTAGCACTCATTGATACACTCCTGACTGTGATTGTGATTTTCCTGACAATAGTATCTTCAGATGCTAGGCATTTAGAGTTCACCCTGTCTAGGTATGCAGTAAAAAGGGGTAAAGTAAATGGCTTTACTTTTCTGTTAAGGTTTTCTACACGTTTTGCAACATGTCTGTAGAAATTTGTTACCATGCGTTAAAAAAATTGTGAGGTCAGGCACTAACATTAGATGAGAAGGTTTGGCCTGCATTTGATGTTACAATGTCTGATGCTTACAATCCCCAGAGGTGTTCATTGGGGTTAAGGTCAAGAGTCTATGCAAGCCACTGAAGTTTACCACACCAAGCATGTCAAATCATGTATTTATGGTTTTCGTTTTGTGCATAGGGACACAGTCATGCTGGAACAGCAAATGGACTACTCTAAACTGGACTACAGAGTTTCTTATATTTACTTAGATTTTTATTTGATTGCAGACAGGATGAACCTGAGAAATTTCATGTTCTATCTGCTCAACTTCATTTATTAATAAACATTAATTCCTGCATTTCAGGTCTGTAACACATTCCAAAAAAAGTTGGGACAGTAAAGCATTTACCACTTTGTAATGTTGCCATTCCTTTCCACCACACTTAAAAGATGTTTTGGCACCGAGGATTTCAAGTGAATTAGTGTTTCAGCTTTTATTTTGTCCCATTCTTCCTGCAAACACGTCTTAAGTACGGGGTCGTCGTTGTTGTATTTTTCGTTTCAAAATCCTCCACACATTCTCTTTTGGGGACAGGTCAGGACTGCAGGCGGGTACTCCGCAGTCATGCCTTTGTAATGTGTGCAGCATGTGGTTTTGCATTGTCTTGTTAAAAAATGCATGAACGTCCCTAAAAAAGATGACGTTTTGAAGGCAGCATATGTTGCTCTAAGATCTCAGTGTACTTTTCTGCATTAATGCTGCATCACAGAAGTGTAAATTACCTTTGCCAAGGGCACTGACACAGCCCCATAAGATGACAGACCCTGGCTTTTGGACTGATTCATCTGACCACGATACATGTTTCCACTGTGTGATGGTCCACCATCTTAGATGTCTCCAAACCCAGAGAAGTCGACGTTGCTTCTGGACATGGTTAACATAAGGCTTCTTTTTTGCACAGTAAAGTTTTAAGTGTCATTTGTGCATGTAACTCTGTATTGTAGTGCTTAACAAAGGTTTGCCAAAGTAATCCCTCACCCACGTGGTTATATCAGCTATTGTTGAGTGGCGGTTCTTGATGCAGTGCCGTCTAAGGGATCGAGCATCACGGGTGTTCAGCTTAGACTTGCGCCCTTGGCCTTTACGCACTGGAATTCCTCCCAATTGAATGGTTTAATGATATTATGCACTGTAGAGGGAGACATATGCAAATCCCTTCTAATCTTTCTTTGAGGTACATTGTTTTTAAACAATTTAATAATTTTCTCATGCATTTGTTGACAAACTGGAGATCCTCTGACCATTTTTGCTCATCAAAGACTCAGCCTTTCCTGGATGCTGCTTTTGTACCAAACTGTGATTACAATCACTTGTTGACATCACCTGTTTGGAATCACATCATTATTTAGTTTTTTTTCACCTCATTACTAGCCCTAAATTGCCCCTGTCCCAACTTTTTTTGGAATGTATTGCAGACCTGAAATGCAGGAATGGAGGTTTATTAACAAATGAAATGAAGTTGAGAAGATAAAACATGAAATATATTGGGTTCAGACTGTCTGCAATCAAATAAAAGTCAAAGTAAATGTAAGGAGCATTGCATTTTTATTTTATTTGCATTTTCCATACTGTCCCAACTTTTACTGATTTGGGGTTGTAATAGATGGATGTTTGTAGATTGTATACTAATTGAAATATACGTTATAATGACCTGATAAAGTGAGATCAAACATTTCCCAGAAATTAGACTCCGAGTTTGGAGACAGTCCGAGTTTGGTAAAAAAAAATTGGGGGGTTTTAGTGAGGTCACATTTTTTTCCTTCTTTTTTTTTTTAAACAAGACACCAAAGAACTGTTAAGTCTGAAAGCAAGCAGAGGAGTGTTTAACTAAACAAAAGCACAACTATATTTTATACTGTTTTATAAATATTTGAAGATTGTTTGACTACATATGGGTTGAACAGCCATTCTGTACTGAACTTTTGGAGCACTGCCCTCGCAAACTTCACATACGTCTTACACAAAAGTTTGGTCACCCCTGGACAAAGCTGTAAATGAAAATTTATTTTATTTTAATAAAAAACAACTTTAATGATTAGGCAAGTATACACCTGTTTGTTTTATTTTTTTTAGAGGCTTTATTACTTAAATGGCTTATCTTTATGTAAAGCACCTCATGAATCTGGCTCCCTTTTTGCCAAATAATAAAATTATTATGTACACTGATCAGCCATAACATTAAAACCACCTTCCTGTTTCTAAACTCACTGTCCATTTTATCAGCTCCACTTAAAATATAGAAGCACTTTGTAGTTCTACAATCACTGACTGTAGTCCCTCTGTGTTTCTACATACTTTTTAACCTGCTTTCACCCTGTTCTTCAATGGTCAGGACCCCCACAGGACCACCACAGAGCAGGTACTATTTAGGTGGTGGATCAGTCTCAGCACTGCAGTGACACTGACATGGTGGTGGTGTGTTAGTGTGTGTTGTGCTGGTATAAGTGGATCAGACACAGCAGCACTGCTGGAGTTTTTAAATACTGTGTCCACTCACTGTTCACTCTATTAGATACTCCTATCTAGTTGGTTCACCTTGTAGATGTAAAGTCAGAGACAATCGCTCATCTATTGATGCTGTTTGAGTTGGGCATCTTCTAGACCTTCATCAGTGGTCACAGGACGCTGCTCATGGGGCGCTGTTGGCTGGATATTTTTGGTTAGTGGACTATTCTCAGTCCAGCAGTGAAACTAAGGTGTTTAAAAACTCCATCAGCATTGCTGTGTCTTATCCACCCATACCAGCACAACACACACTAACACACCACCATGTCAGTCTCACTGCAGTGCTGAGAATGCCTGCTCTGTAGTGGTCCTGGGAGAGTCCTGACCATTGAAGAACAGCATGAAAGGGGGCTAACAAAGCATGCAGAGAAACATATAGACTACAATCAGTAATTGTGGAACTACAAAATGCTTCTATGTTGTAAGTGGAGCTGATAAAATGGACAATGTGGTGGTTTTAATGTTATGGCTGATCGGTGTATATTAACAAGCAAATAATTATTTTAATTGAAAGAATATTTCATGTAACTTTTTTTCTCTACGTTGAAAGCAGTGGAACCCAGTGGTAGGTAATTACGTTCTTAACACAGTGAGCTACAATATTTGAATACTAAAATATTTAAACCTATTTAAACCTTTTTAATTAGCGAGTGATGTGTGTACTGACTAATAATATATATCATGTGTCTATTGACTTATTTCAACATTATTTCTTGTTAACACCACATCATGGACCCCCAGGGGTACCTGACCGCTCTTCGAGAACCACTGCAGTAAAAAGAACTGTTACTGAAAGACATATGTCTGGAAAAAAACTGATTTAAAAGGTATTGGCATAACACCTGATGTTGATTAAAATATTTGTGTCCAGTTATTAGGTACAGTAACACGTTAACCAGACTGATCTGGGGTGTGTTTAAAATAACAAGATGAATAAATGTCCCAACTAAACAAGAATCTGTAGTTTGTTAATTCTCCTGAACCTTTCATTCACTTATGTCATTTAAATTAGGCTGTAATAAATGCTTATTTCTATTTGACAGGGTGGTTGGTGCATTTTTTATGGTAGGATGGGCTTTAGAGATGATGGGGGTTGG
Source organism: Trichomycterus rosablanca (assembly GCF_030014385.1). Classification (NCBI taxonomy): domain Eukaryota; kingdom Metazoa; phylum Chordata; class Actinopteri; order Siluriformes; family Trichomycteridae; genus Trichomycterus; species Trichomycterus rosablanca. The sequence goes on along the minus strand of NC_085991.1, from coordinate 25,679,058 downwards.
GGGTTCTTGAGTGATTAAAGAAGGAAATTGCAGGGTTACAGTCTAACTGCACTCAGTCATGACAGAGATCACCCTCTGCCATTTAATTAAACCATGCTGATGTCATGCAAATTAGCTATAACCTCCCTTGTATCACTCCCTTGTATCACAATTTCTTTGTTGTCCTCGGCATTAACACTTAGAAAATACATTAATACATTAAACCACTAGCGCTGGGATGTATTTGGCTCAAAAGAATGTTAGAAGTAACCTTTATCAGAAAATCTTGTATTGGCAGGGGTGTAATAATACATGCTAGAACTACTTGTCCTCACGGCCAAAATAAGGTCTGCTTCCTCATTCCCACAGGGCTAAAATCCCATCTGCAGTAAGTTATATAATGGTCATGCAATGGTCACTGCTTCTGCAGTGATATATACACTGATCAGCCATAACATTAAAACCACCTCTTTGTTTCTACACTCACTGCCTATTTTATCAGCTCCACTTACCATATAGAAGCACTTTGTAGTTCTACAATTACTGACTGTAGTCCATCTGTTTCTCTGCATGCTTTGTTAGGCCCTTTTCATGCTGTTCTTCAATGGTCAGAACTCTCACAGGACCACCACAGAGCAGGTATTATTTGGGTGATGGATCATTCTCAGCACTGCAGCGACACTGACATGGTGGTTGTGTGTTAGTGTGTGTTGTGCTGGTATCAGTGGATCCAGTGCTGCTGGAGTTTTTAAACACCTCACTGTCACTGCTGGACTGAGAATAGTCCACCAACCAAAAATATCCAGCCAACAGCACCCTGTGGGCAGGGTCCTGTGACCACTGATGAAGGTCTAAAAGATGACCAACTCAAACAGCAGCAATAGATGTGCGATCGTCTCTGACTTTACATCTACAAGGTGGACTAACTAGGTAGGAGTGTCTAATAGAGTGGACAGTGAGTGGACACAGTATTTAAAAAACTCCAGCAGCGCTGCTGTGTCTGATCCACTCATACCAGCACAACACACACTAACACACCACCACCATGTCAGTGTCACTGCAGTGCTGAGAATGATCCACCACCTAAATAATACCTGCTCTGTGGTGGTCCTGTGGGGGTCCTGACCTTTGAAGAACAGGGTGAAAGCAGGTTAAAAAAGCATGCAGAGTAACAGAGGGACTACAGTCAGTAATTGTAGAACTACAAAGTACTTCTATATGGTAAGTGGAGCTGATAAAATGGACAGTGATTTTAGAAACAAGAAGGTGGTTTTAATGTTATGGCTGATTGTGTGTATAATGGTCATGCACTGCATAATGTGCTTCATAACAGTACCAGTATGTGCTGTGTGCCAGTGTGCACATTGTACTGTTAACTTAATTTATTACTAAATATGTGAGGAAGCACCAATTATTATTTCACCAGCTGCGATCCCTTTACGGCTGGAAGGGAAGTCAAAAGAACAGCAGCACAATCCTAGTTGCTGACTATAATTTGTAAATATTTGAAGAACACTTCAATTATATAGGGCAGCATGATGGCAGAGCTGACAGAGTGGGTGTCACATAGCAACCTCAATTTGGGAGACGTTTTTGTCATGACAGTTCCTGTGTGCCCAAACCAAAGTTTATAAAACATTATTTGATGAGTTTCATGTGGAAGAACTCCGGCAGCTTGCAAAAAGCGCTGATTAACACATCATTAACACCTAGAAAAATTGCAAATAGATTTAAAAGCTACACAAACACAGCAAGAACGTGCATCAAACAGAGACTAAAGATAAGGATAGATGGTGTCTGAGGGGGATGATCAGCATATGACAATGGCAAGGACATCAATTCACTTTTGTTCTCTACCATGAAAGCCACATGCATTGGAACAACAGTATGAATGTAGGTATAGTGCCAGTATATGGGACCCTCAAGTCTGAAGGCACTCAATTTGTTGAAGTACAGCTTGCATGTATGACTCTTTCTTCATGTATCCCAGCTTGTTTGGAAGCTGGGGTCAGAGTACAGGGTCAGCCATCGTACAGTGCCCCTGGAGCAGAGAGGGTTAAGGGCCTTGCTCAAGGGTCCAACAGTGGATGCATGGCCGAGCTGTGATTCGAACTCTCAGCCCTCCAGTTGATAGCCCAAATGTCAACCCACTAGGCTACCACTGTCCCAATTATTGAAACTTGGATTTGAAGAGAGAATTGGGGCAAACAGGAGGTCGTAAATATGGAACTAGATTTTCTACACATCAACATTCTTGGAATTTATAAACTAAATGCCTGATGCTGTACTGTTCATGTTGCTGCTATATTGTTTATTATACGTTTATACACTGATCAGCTATAACATTAAAACCATCTTTTTGTTTCTACACTCACTCACTGTCCATTTTATCAGCTCCACTTATCATATAGAAGCACTTAGTTCTACCCTTACTGACTGTAGTCCATATGTAGGTATTATTTAGGTGGTGGATCATTCTCAGCACTGCAGTGACACTGACGTGGTTTTTAAACATCTCACTGTCACTGCTGGACTAAGAATAGTCCACAAACCAAAAATATATCCAGCCAACAGCGCCCTGTGGGCAGCGTCCTGTGACCACTGATGAAGGTCTAGAAGATGACCAACTCCAACAGCAGCATAGATGAGCGATCGTCTGTGACTTTACATCTACAAGGTGGACCAACTACGTAGGAGTGTCTACTAGAGTGGACAGTGAGTGGACACGGTGTTTTAAAACTCCAGCAGCGCTGCTGTGTCTGATCCACTTATACCAGCACAACACACACTAACACCACCACCATGTTATTGTCACTGCAGTGCTGAGAAATATCCACCACCTAAATAATACCTGCTCTGTGGTGGTCCTGACCATTAAAGAACAGAGTAAAAGATGTTAAAAAAGTATGTAAAGAAATAGATGGACTACAGTCAGTAATTGTAGAACTACAAAGTGCTTCTATATGGTAAGTGGAGCTGATAAAATAAACAGTGAGTGTAGAAACAAGGAGGTGGTTTTAATGTTATGGCTGATCGGTGTATATAGTGTTCCTTTTCTATTACTTAACTTGATGTATGCATGTTAACACCTGCATCTAGAAAAATTCCTGGTACTTGGCGAATAATAAAGATTCTGATTCTGATGATTTCATGTGCAACCATTTAACTGCAATACTGTCATCCAGGTTTACAGCCCAACAACAGATGCCAGCAAAGATATCAAAAAGTTTTTTATGATGAAGTGTAAACCTATATTGACAAGACCTTCAAACAAGATGTTCATCTGGTTATGGGACACTGGAATACCAGAGATCAGAGGAGGGAAATACAACTAGACAACACATTTGGAAACAGGAATGAAGCTTAAACTCATGCCTTATACAAAATTTTTTCATTACTAATGCATTCTTTATGCAACCAAATCTCTAATTTCCTTCTGGATCAATAAAGTATCTATCTATCTATCTATCTATCTATCTATCTATCTATCTATCTATCTATCTATCTATCTATCTATCTATCTATCTATCTATCTATCTATCTATCTATCTATCTATCTAAAATGAACATCTGTACAACTGGAAATCCCCAGATGGAGTTCAAAGATAAGGGCCAGTGCTACAACAACATCTGTTTAGACATTAAATATTTCAAACAACAATGGAAGGAATACACAGAAGATCTCTACAAACTAGAAATCAGTTGCCAAGTCAATTGTGTGTTGAAGTGTGTGTGTTCTCAGCTACACAGAGGAATTTTCAGTGCTTGAAGATTATATAAGACAGTCCGTAAAATCACTGCCAAAAAGAAAGCCACAGCAATTGATAACAATGCAATGAAAATATTTCAAGATTTTAAAGAAGATTTGGTTACAGCGCTGATTGTAAAAACACTCACAGTGGTTGGCAGATTGAAAGAGGTAAATTTATATTCCAATACCAATGAAAGGACACAAAAGAGCATGCAAACTATCATCCAATCTCCTGCTTATGACTCAAGATTACTCAATGCAGAATAGAGCAGTGGTTCTCAACTAGGGGTTAAAAAAATCAATAAGCTATTGGCATACGGGAGCTCTCTTGTGATGTCCAATAAACACTGGACATCTATTTGATTTGTCCACCTCAAAAGTGCTAAGGTCAATGGACGTTGTTGTTGCAGATTTTGCTGAAACAGACCCAGGTGACGAAGCTTCCATCACCATTTGACCCAAAGTAAACCCACACCATCAACCAACATCATTTATCAAATTTCCCATGAGCAAGAACACAATACCTTTCGTCATCCATACTGAAAGCCTAGAAATAATATCATAACCTGTGTCCACAGGGGTCCTGAAAAAAAATTTAATAAAGGGGGGTTTAGAACCCCTGGACTAGAGCCATACATTGAAAGATAACTGCCAGATGTGCAAGAAGGATTAAGAAAAGGCAAAAGACAAGAGATACAGTATCACTGCAGATGTATGCTGGATTAAAGAGAAAGAGCCAATGAGTTTAAGAAGGAAGTCAACAAATGCTTAATTGATTTGCTTTTGACCGTGATGACCACACAAATTTATGGAATGTCCTCAGAAAGATAGGAATACCCTCTCATTGTTATATTGATCAAGAAGCCACAGTCACATGACAAAGAAAGGCCAAAAAGAATGGTTTCACAGTGGCAGTGGAGTTAGACAAGGCTGCATCTTATTTAACCTGTACACTTAACACATAATGAGAGAACAGGACTGAAGGAAGATGATCAAGGATTCAATATTGGTGGAAGAAACACCAATAACCTTTGATATGCTGATGACTCTCATATGCAGAAAATCAGAAGAACTTGAAGGTCCTTATAAGGAAAGTTAAAGAACATGGGAGTAAAAATATGGGACTTCTGCTTAATATAAGAAAGACAAATGTCATGACAACTACAACCCCAAATCAGAAAAAGTTGGGACAGCATGGAAAATGCAAATAATAAAAAAACACAGTGTTTCTTACATTTACTTTGACTTTTATTTGATTGCAGACAGGATGAACCTTCAATCAACTTCATTTAATTTATTAATAAACATCCATTCCTGCATTTTAGGTCTGCAACACATTCTAAAACAACAAAAAACGTTAGAACAGTAAAGCATTTACCACTTTGTAATGTTGCCATTCCTTTTCACCACACTTAAAAGACATTTTGACACAGCCCCATACCATGACTGACCCTGTCTTTTGGACCTGTTGCTGATAACAGTCTGGATGGTCCTTTTCGTCTTTGGTTCGGAGCACATGGCGTAAATTTTTTTCCAAAAGACCTGGAATGCTGATTTATCTGACCACAATACACATTTCCACTATGTGATGGTCTATCCTAGATGCCTCCGAGCCCAGAGAAGTTGACGCCGCTTAATTATGGTTAACATGATGCTTCTTTTTTGCACAGTAAAGTTTTAAGTGGCATTTGTGCATGTAACTCTGTATTGTAGTGCTTGACAAAGGTTTGCCAAAGTAATCCCTCACCCATGTGGTTATATCAGCTATTGTTGAGTGGCGGTTCTTGATGCAGTGCCGTCTGAGGAATCAAAGATCACGGGTGTTTAGCTTAAGCTTGCACCCTTGGCCTTTACGCACTGAAATTCCTCCTGATTCCTTGAATCGTTTAATGCTATTATGCACTGTAGAGGAGAAATATGCAAATCCCTTTCAATATTTCTTTGAGGTTCATTGTTTTTAAACATTTCAATCATTTTCTCATGCATTTGTTGACAAACTGGAGATCCTCTGATCATCTTTGCTCATCAAAGACTCAGCCTTTCCTGGATGCTGCTTTTGTACCAAACTATGATTATAATCACCTCATTACTAGCCCTAAATTGCCCCCGTCTCAGCTTTTTTTGAAATGAGTTGCAGGCCTAAAAAGCAGGAATGGAGGTTTATTAACAAATGAAATGAAGTTGAGCAGACAAAACATGAAATATCTTGGGTTCAAACTGTCTGCAACAAATAAAAGTCAAAGTAAATGTAAGGAACACTGCATTTTTATTTTATTTGCATTTTCCATACTGTCCCAACTTTTTCTGATCTGGGGTTGTAGAAAGACTACTTCCTTTACCATTGATGGAGAAGATGTCAAAGTGGTCTACAGCTTTTGCCTATTAGGATCAATCATTGAAAGCAAAGGATCCAGAAGTCATGAAATATGACTGGCACTTATCTGAGCAAGAATAAAGAATCAGAATTATGATCTTTAAATATAACAAATTTGTTTCTCAAACAAAGATCAGAATGGTCCAAACTTTGGCCTTCTCTGTGGTTTCTAACAGATGTGAAAGCTGGACATTAAAACAAGCAGGACTGAAATAATATCAGTGTTTTGGAACTATGGTGCTGGTAAAGTACCTTGGATGGCAAATATGACAAACAAATGGATCCTCAATCGAATCAAACATTTAACATCTCACTCAAAGGCCAGATAACCAAACTGAAGAGCTCCTATTTTGGACACATTATTAAAAGAACCAATTAATTGGAAAAGACAATTATACTTGGAAGATTTGAATGTAGAAAAGAAAGGATGGAATACAATTAGAGGAAAAATTATTAGGCTATTACAATGCCTGAAGATGCACACAGAAGATATTGTTGCAGAAAACATTATACATGTGGTTGCCAGGTGTCTAAACCTTGACTTGACTTTTACTATTATAATTATAATTACTGTTTGTGGCATTTGTGTGGCACAGTGGAAAATTATGCTATCCCACTACCACTGGGATGTATTTGGCTCAAAAGACACAACACAGAATGTTAGAAGTAACCTTTATCAGAAAATCTTGTATTGGCAGGGGTGTAATAATACATGCTAGAACTACTTGTCCTCACGACCAAAATAAGGTCTGCTTCCTCATTCCCACATGGCTAAAATCTCTTCTGCATTATATAATAGTCATGTAATGGTCACTCACTGCTTCTGCAGTGATATAATGGGCATGCACGTGCCAGTGTGCACATCGTACTGGTTAACTTTATTTATCACTTAATATGTGGGGAAGCACCAGCTGTGATCTTTCTATGGCTGGAAGGGAAGTCAAAAGAACAGTAGCACAATGTTGGCAGCTAACTATAATTTGTAAATATTTAATGAACACTTCAATCACGTAGGGCAGCGTGGTGGCAGACACGATAGAGTGGGTGTCACAGTGTCACATAGCAACTTCAATTTTGGAGACGTTTTACTCATGATAGTTCCCTTGTGCACTAACCAAAGTTCATAAAAACATAATTTGATGAGTTTGATGTGAAGGAACTCCAGCAGCTTGCAAAAAGCGCTGATCCTAATGTCACTCGACACCTTTGTGAACAATAAAAATGTTGATTGTGAGCCAGGTCTTAAAGTGTAGCATCAGTGCTTGAGCTCACAAATGCTCTTTCAATAAATTACCACAGATACAATCCAAAATCAGGTGAAAGGTTGAAGCTGTTACAATATATCTGCAAAAACAGGGGTCAACTCCACATGATTGCACATTGATTTAAAAGGGGATGTTCACATACTATTATTCATTATGTGTACCTGATGGCATATTTTTGTGTTTTATGCAGAAACTAGAGTACCAAAAGGAAAACCAAACTTTACCCAGTAATCTGGGGCACAAATCAAATTTGGATCACTGGAGCAGCAGACACCAACACTACACGCTCTGTCATCATGTTGCCTTTAAACAATGGCTTTAAAATGCATAAATCTTTTTAGTAAATAGTTCTTTTTATCCTCATCAGGGTTATAGTAGGCCATGGTGTTGCCCAAAAAGCACACCCTGGTCAGGGCTCCAATTAGTAGCAGGGCATAACAAACACATTACCTAACTCTTCACTGCAGGTCATATAGCTAATTCATCTACTATATGCTTTCGAAAGGTGGAAGAAAGCTGGAGCCCCACAAAGAAACCTCTACAGACACAGAGAGAACATATTATTGTCATCAATGTAGACCTAGCCTATACTATTGTTATTAAAAAAAAGTTATTGTTACATTCCAGAATGGTTACATAGCATCCAGAGCATACTTTTACACCATAATTAAAATTTCATAAAATTTTATGATAAAATGGAAATTACCTACATCATTTGTCTCCTTGACCTCCTTGGTAGCCTTTATTGTTCATGTAAAGTCTATTAAGCTTGAACAACGGAGAACATTTAAGTCAGATTTATTTAAGCCAGGTGCAATTTTAGTGATATTATATAAAATAGTTAAAGATTATTCAGAAATATGACTTAATATGTGATATCACATGCATAATAAACATGTACCATCATGTATTTTTAGTGTCAGGTTATACCAACTGAGTCTTTAACAACAGACCTGAGAATGCACCATCATTAATCCCAAAAACAAACAAAAGCAATGCCTAAAACAATGATTTAAAAGTCATTAAAGGAAAGTTTGAGGCTATTTGTGTCTGGATACAAAAAAACAATTTGAATTCCTCATTTTAAAAAGAAAATGAGGTAAGTAGAATAATTTAAATAACTGATTGGTCAAACAACAAATCACAGTGTTGTGATTCATTTGGAATCATTCTCTGCTAATCTCAAATTGGAGCATTTTAGATGTGCCTTGTTCCAGCAATCAAACTGTAAGATTGTGAAATTTCTGAAATTGCTAGTCTTTGATTGTATGGCATGAGCATGACACACTGTATGTTTAAAACCACCAGAGGTGGAAAGAGTACTAAAATATTGTACTCAAGTAAAAGTACTATTACTTTAATGAATTTTTACTTAAGTACGAGTAAAATTATTAGTCTAAAAATCTACTAAAGTAAAAAGTAACTAATTTAAAGTGTCTCTTCTGTGTAATGCAAACAGGACAAGTGAATATAAATCTAACTATAGTTGTTTTTAATTAATATATAATAGAAAAAAACATGTTGATACAACATTTAAAACATTTAGGGATGTGTAATGTGTCATTTCAGTACAGACCACCCCATAAAACCTTTTCAAACTGTATAACCACTGAAGTTGGCATAAATTATGGATTCTATAGACCAGCCATCTTTTCATCACTAACAAATACCAAACAACAGTCATACTGCAAATCTCATAACTCAAAACAAGTCAAGGTTACAGGTGTTGTGACTTTCACTAAATGATCCAAAGAAAACCTTCAAGATGTAAGACAAAACTTTGCCATTCTTTGACATCAGACTATGTTATCAAATAACGAAACATCAAACTCCAAACATGTTAAACTTTTAAAAATCACCCTTCCCCAATCTATACCTTGATTACAGCTCCTGTATTTTAGTGCCAGTTTATTTTCCATTGCAGAATTCACTGCAGCAGTTTCCCAGACACGATTTTAAGCGTTTTTTTTAAACTGAGTAACGGATGTTATTTAAAATGTAGCAAATTACAATTCTTAATACAAAACATACAGTACTTAAGTAAAAGTAAAATTACTGGTTGTAAAATCTCCTTTAAAAAGTACAAGTACACAAAAAAACTACTCAATTACAGTAATGCGAGTAAATGTAATGCGTTACTTTCCACCTCTGAAAACCACAGATCTTACGATAAAAAAAAAATTAATACCATGAGTGAATTTGTCGGTAAAATCTGCTAAATTATTGATTGGTGTAATGCTGGTTATCAGAACATATCTTACTGGTCACTTTATTAAAAACAACATACTAACAGAGGGTGCATATTAACATCCCTGCTTTAAGAACAGCTTAAATTCTTTGTACAGTAGTATGAATTCTGCAAGGTATAACTTTAAAAATTGTGGTCCATGTTGACATGAATAACTCACACAAATGCTGGAGATTGGTTAGCTGCACCTTCATGCTTTAAATTTTCTGTTATGTTATATGCTGAAGGGGCTACACTCCACAGAAATCAAGATTAAATTAGGTAATATTTATTCCATACCCTACAGGCCCCTTTTAGTGAGCCTGTATTCACTGCAGCTTTAGATTCATTTTTACAGCTAAAAATTTGTATGATCCTCTGATTTTGTATTCCATCTGCTATAAATGTTCTGCATCCTGAGATGCTTTTCTGTTGACCTTTCCTTTTCTTATTTGCATTTTCCCAATAGCACATCTGAGACTAAACTAGAGAGCTTGAACTCCTAGCAGTGGTGGTGGAGCATATTAGTTTTGCTGCGGCATCCAAGCGTCCAGCTTTACAGGATACAGAGTTGTGTCTGAACAGGGACCTATAACTGACTTAATTTATAGACAAGCAGGAATATGATGTTGTGCCAGGTAGCCTAACTCTAACTATTGGCTCTGTTTTTGTTTTATCTATACGACTACCTAAGCAATTCAGAATTCAGGCTAGGGAACATGGATACATTTTCAAAAATATTTTTTTATATATTAGAATATATTGAATATATTTTCAACTTTTAGCTCTAAAGATGAGTGACAATGATTAAGAAGAGGATGTCTGTATTTAACTTTTTTAATTAAAAAAGGGTGCTTTGTGATTTTAATTTACTTTGGCTTAGAGTGAAACCAACTCTGCATTAAGGCCCTGCATTAAATTAAAATTATGGAGTAATATTTAAGGCTTGTAAATGCCCATATACTACATTAGTGCTATACTACAAGCATTTTAGTGCTTGTAACACTAAATAAATCTTAGACATAGTGATTAGTAGTCCACAACAATTCAACCCAACTTGTGTATTTAAACAGTTAAAACACATCCAAGTCATTAAAATGTGTAAAATTTAAGTATGGGTAATTACAGCCAGACTTAATCCCTTAAGATTTTTCACTATGTTGTAGCTTTAGTGCTTTTCCTCCATATACACCGATCAGCCATAACATTAAAACCACCTCCTTGTTTCTACACTCACTGTCCATTTTATCAGCTACACTTATCACATAAAAGCACTTTGTAGTTTTACAGTTACTGACTGTAGTCCATCTGTTTCTCTGCATGCTTTGTTAGCCCCCTTTCATGCTGCTCTTCAATGGCCAAGACCCCCACAGGACCACCACAGAGCAGGTCATCATTGGATCATTCTTAGCACTGCAGCGTCCTGTGACCACTGATGAAGGTCTAGAAGATGACCAACTCAAACAGCAGCAATAGATGAGCGATCGTCTCTGACTTTACATCTACAAGGTGAACCAACTAGGTAGGAGTGTCTAATAGAGTGGACAGTGAGTGGACACGGTATTTAAAAACTCCGATCCACTCATACCAGCACAACACACACTAACACACCACCACCATGTCAGTGTCACTGCAGTGCTGAGAATCCTCCACCACCTAAATAATACCTGCTCTGTGGTGGTCCTGACCTTTGAAGAACAGGGTGAGAGCAGGTTAAAAAGGTATGTAGAGAAATAGGTAGACTACAGTCAGTAATTGTAGAACTACAAAGTGCTTCTATATGGTAAGTGGAGCTGATAAAATGGACAGTGAGTGTAGAAACAAGGAGGTGGTTTTAATGTTATGGCTGATCAGTGTACAAATACTTTATTTAATCTGTGTGTGGTGACAAAGAAGATATGGTTAAGAGTCAAAAATGTAACTGTTCACTTTTAAGTCCTCATTAAAATTTCTTTTTCTAGACAATATCCTAGATATCTGCAACCACACTTTAATAGTCTGTGTTTATGTAAGGAGAAAGAAATGTGTATCTGTGCTAGAAAGCATGTATTAGTGTGTGTACGTGTCAAAATAAAAAGGTGTAAGTAACATGTCTGTGTTTTGTCTCATGGCTGGAGTGGGACACAAAGAGATAGTAAATGTGTAAGATATGGTGTGTGGGGGAGTATTCAGACCTCTGCTGTGTAAGTGCCTGGTTGTTGTCCAATGCAGATGCTTTTCTCAGTCCTCTTCTTAAGTGCACAAAGTCAATGCACTGAAGAAAATTGATATAGGGTAAACAATGAACTTTTGCCTATGCTGACATGAACAAACACCCTCACAAGGCATTATGCTGCAAATGAGCTAAAACAAGACTGGTTGTTCGCGATATCATTTGAGAAACCACATGGGTCAGTGGAATGGAGAATGGTAGAGAGATGTTCCTATGGCAGTACAAAGGAAATGATTTGGAAAATTATCTGTACCCCAGAGGAGCTCTGTGGGAATTCCATGCTACTGTGCTATCACCTTTGTTATAATAATGATCAGCCTTACTGCAGGGGTCAAGTGCTCTTGTGGGTTTTCTCTCGTTTGAAAATACTCCACAATGAATAGGTCACTCACTGATGATTGTTGCAAACCATGTCTAAGCACCGTAACATTAGATTTAAAATTAAGTAACAAACTTATTATCAGAACGTTGCTTCATTTATATTTAACCGCATTAGGAACATGAATAATAATTTAAATAAGTTACAAATGATGAAATCTCCTCTAAATTGTATTAATATTTACTTTTGTTGTAACATGCAGATGGTGGGGCAAGATTTGGTCTAAATCCATGCAGACAACTTGCTCAGTACAAGCTGGTGATGTAATGGGGAGGGAAATGGCCCAAAAGCAGAATATAGAATATACTGTACATACAGAATATATACCTTCCGAAATATATATATATGTATATATATATATATATATATATATATATATACAGTGTATCACAAAAGTGAGTACACCCCTCACATTTCTGCAGATATTTAAGTATATCTTTTCATGGGACAACACTGACAAAATGACACTTTGACACAATGAAAAGTAGTCTGTGTGCAGCTTATATAACAGTGTAAATTTATTCTTCCCTCAAAATAACTCAATATACAGCCATTAATGTCTAAACCACCGGCAACAAAAGTGAGTACACCCCTAAGAGACTACACCCCTAAATGTCCAAATTGAGCACTGCTTGTCATTTTCCCTCCAAAATGTCATGTGATTTGTTAGTGTTACTAGGTCTCAGGTGTGCATAGGGAGCAGGTGTGTTCAATTTAGTAGTACAGCTCTCACACTCTCTCATACTGGTCACTGAAAGTTCCAACATGGCACCTCATGGCAAAGAACTCTCTGAGGATCTTAAAAGACGAATTGTTGCGCTACATGAAGATGGCCAAGGCTACAAGAAGATTGCCAACACCCTGAAACTGAGCTGCAGCACAGTGGCCAAGATCATCCAGCGTTTTAAAAGAGCAGGGTCCACTCAGAACAGACCTCGCGTTGGTCGTCCAAAGAAGCTGAGTGCACGTGCTCAGCGTCACATCCAACTGCTGTCTTTGAAAGATAGGCGCAGGAGTGCTGTCAGCATTGCTGCAGAGATTGAAAAGGTGGTGGGTCAGCCTGTCAGTGCTCAGACCATACGCCTCACACTACATCAAATTGGTCTGCATGGCTGTCACCCCAGAAGGAAGCCTCTTCTGAAGTCTCTACACAAGAAAGCCCGCAAACAGTTTGCTGAAGACATGTCAACAAAGGACATGGATTACTGGAACCATGTCCTATGGTCTGATGAGACCAAGATTAATTTGTTTGGTTCAGATGGTCTCAAGCATGTGTGGTGGCAATCAGGTGAGGAGTACAAAGATAAGTGTGTCATGCCTACAGTCAAGCATGGTGGTGGGAATGCCATGGTCTGGGGCTGCATGAGTGCAGCAGGTGTTGGGGAGTTACATTTCATTGAGGGACACATGAACTCCAATATGTACTGTGAAATACTGAAGCAGAGCATGATCCCATCCCTCCGGAAACTGGGTCGCAGGGCAGTGTTCCAGCATGATAATGACCCCAAACACACCTCTAAGACGACCACTGCTTTATT